>NC_045605.1:112860075-113223359 GCF_009762305.2 Zalophus californianus | reverse complement strand
GCGCGAGGGCCGTCCGCGAGCGCCGCGCGCTTTGTCTGCGGCCTGCCCCTCGGGGCGAGGCCTGCGTCGCGCTGGCCCCGGGCGGGCGGCGGGGAGCGCGGGCGGGCGGCGCGGAGGGCCCGCGCCCGGGCCGGGAGGCCCCTCGGGCCGCAGGCGGGTTTCTGCGGTGGCCGCCGCCTGTCCCCGGCGGCGGGGGGCCCACCCGCCTTGTCCTGTGGAATCGCCCCCCTCCGGCCCGCGCTGTTTCCCTCCCCGGCGCGAGCGAAGTCTGACCCTGTGCCAACTCGTTTCCAGTTCCTGGTGGTCACTGCAGCCAGCGGCTTCGTCTACGCTTCGGCAGCCCGAGCGGTTCACGGGATGGCTTCCTATTAGCTCACGTAGTCTTTACAACAAGCCCCTGGAGTAGGTACTGCCCTTCCTGTTCTGCGCGTGAACACATCGGGGGAGGGAGAGGCCGCGCGACTCGCCAGGGGCGCACGCTGCTGAGCGCAGAGCCTCAGACTCTTGCTCCGCGTTCTTTTTCGCAGTGCTCGTGTTACGCTTCGTCAATTTAGGAGATTATATACTGCTGTTGTCTCTACGGGAGCTTGCGGTAATCTGCCTGGGAGCCTCATTCTAACCAGGGGTCTTGTGGTTAGAACGTGAGGCTAAGGTGAGGCCTCCCAGGACCGCGGGGAGGGTTTGTCTTTACAAGAATGTTGAGTCAGAATAACAGTGGCTGGCACCTTCCGGTGTGTTCTGTGCACCAGGCCAGTGGCAAGGCCCCCACGGGGCGAGCCTGGCTTTGGGCCTCTCCGCAGCCCCCCGGTATAGACTCTTGGTGTCCACGTCAGCCCTGCAGAGACCTTATTGGCCCTACTTTTTCACTTCCATTGCAGTTTACAGTTTTCAGGTCTCCTTCATGGCAGACGTGGGGTAAAGAATGACAGTCCTGGCCGGGTATGGAATGCTGGACCTGGCATGCTTGCTCAGGGCCTGGCACAGGTGCCAGTTACCACCAGAAGTTCTTTGGCTTCCTTAGTAGCGGTTGGAATCATAGGTGCTTTGGGTCCTTGCATTTGAAGAAAGAGAAATTATTTCCTCTCAGCTCCCTAAATCTAGAGGTAGAGCAGGAGAGCCACAGAACACCACCACCGTTGCCTGTGGTCTGGAACATACCAGCAGAAGTAGGGATGGTGAGTGTGGCCAGGCATGTTGAGGGCTGCTGGTAGGGCCAGCAGAGTTAACACAGAGTTCTGACTGCAGTGTTCCTGACAGGGAAAGGGTTGCTAAGGGTCTCTAGTGGTGGCCTCTTCCTCAGTATTTGCACAGGTGTTTGCTCTCGAAAGTACTTTCAGAGGCTATCTGGGTTCTTTGCCAGCAGTTAACTGTCGTGTGATGATGTCGGAACGGACGATGTTTAGCCTCATAGTTGACACTCTCCTGCTGCCCTCACCGGCTGTGGTGGGACTTAACCCCACAGGCGCAGGGAGTTCAACGCCATTCCTGGCAAGCCCCTGTGTGCCAAACCCATTCATGGCCTTGTTGACCTCTTCCGACAGCCCTCGGAGATAGGCCCTGCCGGGTGGACCTGGGTCTTACTGCACCAGGGGCGAAGCCAGGGGCGGTTTGTTCTGACTTTTGACCTTGTGCTGTGTAACACATCATCAAGGTGAGAATTTGCACCTAGAAACTGCCCTCAGCTGTGCTCTGTCGTCTCTTGGGTGGCCTTGGGGTTACGTTTTCTCGTGTCTGAAGTGTTTCCTGGTAGGTTTATGAGTACAGTCGACCCTTGAACAACATGGGGATTAGAGGCGCTGACCCCTGTGCAGTGGATAGGATAATCCGTGTATAACTTTTGACTCCTCAAAGATTTTATTGCTGGGAGTGTACTGTTGAGTGGAAGCCTTACCGATAACATCAACAGTTGATGAACACGTGCTTCTTCTAATAAAGTAAGCCAAAAGGAAAGATAAAATCATAAGGAAGGAAAACACATTTATAGTACTGTATTCAAAAAATTTGCACGTGCAAGTGGACCTGTGCAGTTCAAACCCATGTTTTTCAGGGGCCAACTTGAAAAAATTTATTTACCTTCCTATAGGGCAGGAAATGTGCTGCACTCTTTAGGGGCAGGGTAGGTAAGATGACTTTGTGAAGTCCAGTTGTGGGAACAGTGATGACAATGGCCAGAGAGTTCTAGGTCCTCTTCCCTGACCCCACAGGAGAGGTGTCATTCTCCTGGAAGGGCTGTGGCCCTGTCACGTCCTGAGGTCTGTATGCCTCCAGCAGGAGTCAGGCTAGGAATTGCAGGATACCTGGGTCCCTACTGTGTTGCTGAGTCACCAAGCAGTGAGGGTGCAGATCCTTAGTTGAGTGGGACCATGGCTCATTTTCTTAACCTTAGAACTCTAAATAGAAGAAAGGTGGTAGCTTTAGGAGGTGAATAATTCTACAAAACCTCCTCTTAGTATACTCTTTCCAGGTAGAAACAATATGAGGCAGTTGATAGTTTCATCAAATTCATATATCCTCACTATTTAGGAGACATCATCCTAGAATCTGGGGCTTTGTAAAGGAAGTTAGGCACTCCAAAATCTGAATCTGGCCTTAGCCCCACCAGGAGATTATTCTCTGGGAGCATCTGTACAAAGGTGGTGGTGGCCCCTCTGATTGCCATGTGAAGCTCTTGGTGGTGGCACACGGCCCATGGGGGAAGAAGCCTGCGTGTGGGATCCACGAAGAGAGCCTTACCGGGTCAAACCCTCCTTCCCCGGTTCTTGCTTTGCCCCTATGCCTTCTGGTCTTTTTTTTTTTTTAAGATTTTTATTTATTTATTTGACAGAGAGAGACATAGCGAGAGCAGGAACGCAAGCAGGGGGAGTGGGAGAGGGTTAGAAGCAGGCTTCCGGGAGAGCAGGGAGCCTGATGCGGGGCCCGATCCTAGGACCCTGGGATCATGACCTGAGCCGAAGGCAGATGCTCAATAACTGAGCCACCCAGGCGCCCTGCCTTCTGGTCTTTTGTGTGATGACCCCTTTCTTCTGACCTTGGAGAGTGGACTTGGCCTGAAGCACACTGTACCCCAGCGAGTGTGTTCTTTACTTACCCTGCCTTGGTGAGTTATGGAAGGACTGTCTGTGAGAAGTGTTTTCTCTGAGAGTCACCTGGGAAATGAAGTGAGTAGCATTGTTGAGAAAGGAACCCTTATTTGGGGTCCAAAGTTGGAGGTCTGGCAAAGGAGGTAGATTGTGTTTTGCTCCATTTGTGAGGTCACCTGTCTAGGTCTGTGTTGTCCTCGCACAACAGAATAGGCAGGACGGGTGTCCCCACCTGGAAATCAGGAGCCCAAGAGCAGGTGGTGGTTGAGAGGTGAGCCCGACCTCTGCTTCCTGTGGGTGCATTTGGGGCGAGGGCAGGGCAGCCTCAGCTAACACATGGCCTCCCAGTGGTGATCTGGTGGGTGGAGGGCAGGCTGGCCAACGTTGGCTGAGTGACATGGCAGGAGAGTGCAGGGAGAGGGTCCTGTTAGTCATCTAGGCTCCTCTGACACCTCCTGCCCCTCTACATTGAAATCCCCGCTTTGCCCCAGCTTGTGATAAGCCATTTCATTCGTGCTTAGTGTCAGGATTCCTCGGGAGTGTCAAGGTGTTGTGGGTGCCTGATTGAACGAAACATCGCCAGAATGAAGCTAAATTAGGTTAATTATAAATTGAGATTTGACTTTGAATGTCGCTCTGTAGATGGGAATCAGTCTTTTCTCCTACGTATGCACAGCTTTGCGGTTTGAGTTGCTTTGTTTGTGTTCTGTCTTGTGGCTTGGCCTCCCTGTCCTGCAGATGGACACGTCACCAGGTCGTGCTGTGTGGAGAGTGACTCCTGCGCTTTCGGGAGGGGAGCATCGCATCCTGGGACAGTTGAGAACTTTTTGACTCTGGTTTATTTCAGAGCTGGTTACCAATGTCCAGTGATGGATGACGACAGCCTGGACGAGCTTGTGGACCGAAGCCCAGGGCCAGATGGACACCCACGACTCAGCCCGACTGCCCTGGCCAGCAGTGCTGGTGAGCCAGCCTCCTACCCCTTCCACCCAGAGGTGGGGGGGGCAGGTGTTTGCGGCTTGCACCTCTCAGAGGCAGCAGGGCCACCTCATGTGCCGAGTCCCCTTTTGACAGTTTTCTGCATGTGTCAATATTCAGCTTTTCATCTTTTTTAAAAAGTTATTCTTTGCTTTTAATTGTACAAGCAGTACGTGCATTTATCTTACCGTTCAGCTGAGTAGTACAGGTGTACCTAGAGTGAAAGGATATGCTTTCCCTACTTCTGTCCCCCCCGGCCCGACTTCTCTGTCCCCATCTGGGCAGCCGCTGATAGTCCCTTCGGCAGGTGCTTCTGAGCACGTCTGTGCCCCTGTGAGGCGGCCCTTGCTCTTGGCTGCCTTGGTTGTGACCCTTTCTCGGGGCCTGTGTCTCCACCTCTTTTGCTTCAGAAGAAAGCAGCGACGGTACCAGTGGGGGCTCTGAGGACGACCTGGGCAGCGAACGCAGCTCCGGCACCGACGGCGAGGACGGGGACCTCGAGGACCAGTCCGGTGAGAATGCCGCTGCTTGAGTGGCCTCCTGCTCTTTGCTCTCGCCGCGACAGGGACCGCTGTTTATAAAACGTCGGTGGAGTTGATGCCTCAAGCACAGTGGCCAGCTGAGGGCTGTGAGGACTTGGGGAGAGGCTCCCCTGCCACCATGCTGCACCTTCCATTGGGGCAGTGGCTTGCCTTTGTTTCAGAGTCCAGTTTGACAGCACAACTTCATTAAAGAGTAAAAGGTCTAAGAATGTGGAGCAGCATGACCTGGGGTCTAACCAGGGTGAGCACGGCAGAGTGGATTTTCTGGCATAGTGAGTAGAGGGCTCTTGGTGACTCGTGCTTCTCACGTGCGTGCACACACGCGTGCGCATACCCACCCACCCCAAGTACAGGGCAGGTTTAGCATGAGCCACGGTTTGCTGTGGCCCGAGGTCACCTGGCCGGGACTCTGAACAGGCCGGGTTGGTGGAGCCCTTCATGGCTTCCTCTCATTCTTCTGACCAGAGCCCCGGAGAGAACTGGCAAGTGCAGGAAGTGACTTTATTAAGGAATTCCCAACACATTTATGCTGGTTGACATCTGTGCCCTTGAACTTCTGCACAGGGAGTGTTGCTGTAAGGGACTCTGGTTGGGCGCACGGCACCTCCTTCCCTGTCCCTTCTATAGCTGCCCTGGCTGCTGCATGGCCTCCAAGGTCCCCAGGCTGGGCCATCCTGTTGGATTCCAGCTGCAGTCACCTTCCACAGAGGGAGGGCACACTTGGCCCTCTGCTGATAGGCTGCTGGACTTTGGAAGTTTGACTCACAGCTGCTTTCCTCCTGGCATAGTCCTCAAGTCAGGAGAGGTATGGTCCTAAAGAATATACCATGGCCTGTGCATCACAGTCTCTCAGGCTCTTGTGGTTACCAGTGTTAGAATGTTACAGAAAGGTAACAGTGTTCATGAAGGAACAGGACTACAATAGCATGAGCAGACTCGAGTTTGCAACTCTATGTGTATTGATGACATACTCGTCCACAGATTTTGAACCCTGTACACAGGGAAATGAAATTCTGTGCTGAGTTTGCAGGTCCTGGGTATAGTTCTGCTTGTCCGCCACTGTTGAGATGGGGCCTTGGGCTTGCCTGCAGAAGACGTTGGTTCATCCCTCAAGCAAAGGTTTGAGGGCCTGCTGGGTGCCAGAGAGTCTAGGTGGAGCCTGGAGGGAGTGCAGAAGCTGGGGTTCCTGCTGTTCCTGAGCTCACCACTTAGCAGCAAAGACAGTGGCATAAAGAAGCAGTTATGATGGCGGTAGTAACATGGCAAGAGCGGGTGTGCAGGGGCCTCTCCAGAAGAGGGGTTCTGTGGACCTGGGGTGGTGAGGAGAAGCTTCCAGAGAGGCCCATCTGAGCCGTGATGTGAAGCACAGAGTGCTGTTATAAAGGGACATGCGGCACAGAGTGTCCAGGAGGGAGGGCGACACAGGTGCAGGGCCTGCAGGTGGGGAGGTGGTACAGGAAGGGAGGGTGCTGAGGCCCTGGTCGGCTGGCCTGTCAGCTTCACTGAATAACCTTTGTCTCTTCAGCACCAACCTTTGAAACATAAAAGGTGGCTGACTCTCCTCAGCAGGTGGGAAGTGTAGTCAGAACTAGAGAAGGGGGTCTTCTGAAAGGGCATTTCCTGTATCCCTGCAGACCTGGCCCTTCCCAGAGCAGCTTTCTACTTGTTGCTTTTCTTGCCCTAGTATTTATCCTTGAAAATTGATTGTGGTTTGTTGAGTTTACAACTTAAAGTGTTATCTTCTTAAGGGGCACTTGGGTGGCTCAAGTCCGTTGAGTGTCTGACTCTTGATTTTGGCTCAGGTCATGATCTCAGGGTCTTGAGATTGAGCCCCATGTCAGGCTCCACATTTAGCGGGGAGTCTGAGATTTTTTCTCTCTCTCTCTCTCTCTTCCTCTCCCTCCCTCTGCCCCTCCTTCTGCTTGCACACACGTGCATGCGGTCTCTCTCAAATAAATAAATCTTTAAAAATACATATTATTGGGACACCTGGGTGGCTTGGTTAAGCGTCTGCCTTCGGCTCAGGTCATGATCTCAGGGTCCTGGGATCAAGCCCCACATCGGGCTCCCTGCTCAGCGGGGAGTCTGCTGCTCCCCCTGCTTGTGTTCTTTTTCTGACAAATAAAATCTTTAAAAAATATATCTTTAAAAAAATACATTATCTGCTTAAGTCTTACCACGGAAACCGAGAACTTAGGCCTCTGATCTGTGGCCTCACCCCCAGCTCCCCAGGCCAAGCACACACTGCTCTGCAGGGAGTCACAGTGGCCTGCTCAGTGCAGCCCCAGGGCACCCCCATCTCGGCTGCAGCATGAGCTGTGCTCCTCTTGGGGACCGTGCACTCGTCTACCCTGGGGTTTTCAGGCCTGCTGCCAGGCCAGGCTGGCGCGCTCGGCTGCACCTTCTGCACCTTCTTCACTGTGATCCCTTACTGAGTCGGGACCATGGCCGGCAGCCCCTGAGAAGGGGTGAGCAGAGGTAGATGGCTCAGGGCCTCGTGCACTTGCACAAGTCTTTACCGCTCCCATCATTGCCGGTCACCATCCCTCAGACTTCAGAGGCAGCGTTGATGGTATAGTGGTGAGCATAGCTGCCTTCCTCAGACTTCAGAGGCATCACTCTGTGTGCCCAGGTGCTGCACAAGGGTCTCGTGGCCCTCAGATGGCCAATTCTTTTGCCTTTCGGAATTCCGTAAGAAGAATCTGATCACCTGGCCTCAACCTACTTCTGCTTACTTGGGTCTTAGCAAAGCGGGAAAGCTGAGAAAAGCCCTTTCTCATGCAGCTTCTCACCTGCCCTTTTCCAAAATTTTTGCATGCCAATTTCATTAGGTTTTTCTTCTTGCTGTGTAATGAACTGTCACAGACCCAGCAGGTCAGAACAGTGTGCTCGTAATCTCAGTGTTTCCAGGGTCAGCAGTCCAGATGTGGGTTGCTGGTCCTTTGCTCAGGTCTCACTCACTCACATCAGGGGTCATGGGGCCACGGTGCACATCTGAGGCTCAGGGTCCTCCTCCAAGGGCACTGCTTGTTGGCAGAATTCAGAGCCTTGAGGGAGTAGGGCTGAAATCCTGACTTCTGGCTGGCTGTCGGCCGGGGACTGTCCTCAGCTCCTAGAGGCTGCCCCCCTTGATCGGCAGTTCACATCAGCTGCTCACTTGCTTCCACGCCTGGAGGCGCACATTGCTTTGACTTCTTTCTCTGCAACCATCCGGGGAAAACAGCTTTTAAAGGATGCACCTGATTAGGTTGAGCCAACAGGGAGTACTTCCCTTGGCCATGCAGCAGCAGCAGCAGGTTCGTAGGTGAGGCACTGGTTCTGTCCACCCTGGAAGGGACTGGATGGGGTGGTGTCCTGGGACTGTGTGAGGACCCTGCCTGCCACATCTCTGGTGCAAGTGAACTTGAGCCTCTAATGGCATTTGGGAGGGAGAGAAGACTGAATGTATATGTCGACTGCTATGTTGAGCTGAAAGCGTCTCCTTTTCTGCAGCTCAGGCCCCAGCCCCAGAACCTCTCAGAAATTGATCAGAACTATTATAGTTAGAAATCTATGGTCCCTACATCCCCCAAGAAAGAAAAACAGACCTGTAAGGAAAGTCTCACTTGGAGGCAGATGGTTTGTTAACACCATGTTTTGAGGAGGGTTTTGGGGGGTGTGCCACCCTCTGGAGGCCACTGTGCTGAGCAGGGGCAGTTGTCAGATGGGGGCGAGCCCCTGGGAGCTGCCCTGATGGTGAAGGTTCTGGTTCTGCACCAAGGCAGGTGCTTGCGGAGCTGGGAGCTGCCCTGATGGTGAAGGTTCTGGTTCTGCACCAAGGTAGGGGCTTGCGGAGCTGGGAGCTGCCCTGATGGTGAAGGTTCTGGTTCTGCACCAAGGCAGGGGCTGTAGGGGCTTGCGGAGCTGGGAGCTGCCCTGATGGTGAAGGTTCTGGTTCTGCACCAAGGCAGGGGCTTGTGGAGCTGGGAGCTGCCCTGATGGTGAAGGTTCTGGTTCTGCAGCAAGGCAGGGACTTGTGGAGCTGGGAGCTGCCCTGATGGTGAAGGTTCTGGTTCTGCACCAAGGCAGGGGCTTGCGGAGCTGGGAGCTGCCCTGATGGTGAAGGTTCTGGTTCTGCACCAAGCAGGGGCTGTAGGGGCTTGCGGAGCTGGGATAGCCACTCAGCCAGGGTCCCATCCTCTTAGCTTGGAAGCTGTTTCAGGTGAGGTGCCCGGGGATGGGCACAACAGGCAGGGTGCAGGAAAGGTGTCTGTCTCCCTAAGTGTGGGATTTGGAAACGCCTTCCTGAGCGCAGCTGTAGCCTGCTTGCTTCCAGTGCTCCAACTCACAAAGTTACTTTTCTTCTTTTTCAAGGTTCCGAAGACTCTGAAGGAGGAAGAGGAAGAGAAGTGGGCGCAGAGGCATCCGGGGCCGTGGTGGATGCTCAGGGGAAGTGGGAAGCCAGTGGCGCATTTAATTCTGATGATGATTCCGAGAGCTGCCCGATTTGTCTCAATACTTTCAGAGACCAGGCTGTGGGGACACCAGAGAACTGTGCCCATTATTTCTGCCTGGATTGTATCGTCGAATGGTCCAAGGTGAGGGAGGCAGCTTCTCTTGGGTTCTTCTTTCCATCGGGATGACCTCTCTCCATTTACAAGGGACCCTGTTGGTTGCCATCCTCTTACTGGGTGGTGCTTTTTGTTCTACAGTAGAAATTGGGGCCATAGGATTGGGTCCTGGCTTGCTCTTTGCTTTGGTTGGTGTGCTCGTGGCTCTTGGGGTGGCCAGTAAAGCTCACTGTGGGGTGATGTGCTCATGGAGCGTGGGATAAAGAGGGTTATTTCTGGGTCAGTGTCCCTTGGGGACCTGTCTGCAGAAATCTTGAATGACCTAGGGGCCGTCTGTGGCTGGCAGAGGCAGCCCGGTATGCTGTGGTCCATCTCAGATGCAGAGCATGAGATTGAGCTCGGCACTGAGTCGCGATGACCAGCAGTAAAGGGGGCCAGCCTTAAAGCAGATGAAGAGAATTTATCAGAAATACACAGTATATTTCATGATGAACTTTATTTAATTTTTTTTAAAGGTTTTATTTATTCATTTGAGAAAGATATAGAGAGAGCACGAGTGGGGAGGAGAGGGAGAAGCAGGCCCCCCGCGGAGCAGGGAGCCCGATGTGGGACTCGATCCCAGGACCCTGAGATCATGAGCTGAGCTGAAGGCAGATGCCTCACTGACTAAGCCACCCAGGCGCCTCTCATGGTGAACTTGAGAAGCAGTAACCCCCTTCCTACTTTTTAAAATTTCTTACCATGAAAAATTTCAAAGACGTAGAAGAGGACCGGAGGAATGATGTGTGCCACCGCCCCCCGACCCCGGCCCGTCACCGTCTTCAGGAACCTTAAGTCTGCTCTCCTCTGCCCAACCTGGAACTTCACCAGCGTGGACGTAGCAGACCATGCCACCACCTCCCCCAGCGAGGTTAACAGTAACCCCAGAGCCCCAGCCCTGCTCCCCGCTTTCCCAGAGAGCTCGGGAGTTTGTTTGGACCTCGGCCGCCCTGATGCCACCCTCACGGCTGCACATTTGCTGCCTCACTGTGTGTCCTTTGAGGGCTTCCCTGCCCCTGCCACTACCTGCTTCTGTTCCGTGGCGTTGGATCCGTGGCACAGGTTAGATTAAGGTTTAGATTTTTGGAGGAAGCAAAGCCTTGTAAGTTTGAGGAACATGACAAGGTGCTGGTTGCTTGTCTTCTAGCCGGTATCATACTGAATTAGGGGAAGGAGAAAATAAAGGTAGAAGTGTCACGTAGGGAAAGGTATTCTTTGCAAACTATAAGTTTGTCAACAAAGATGTTATACAAATGAACTGTCGGAATGCGAAGCTCAGCAAGATTGCTGGGCACAGGATTAACAAAGATGAAAAGTTATACTCAGAAATGGGTGCCTGGGTGGCTCAGTCGTTAGGCGTCTGCCTTCGGCTCAGGTCATGATCGCAGGGTCCTGCGATCAAGCCCCACATCGGGCTCCCTCCTCAGAGGGAAGCCTGCTTCTCCCTCTCCCACTCCCCCTGCTTGTGTTCCTGCCCTCGCTGTGTCTCTCTCTCTGTCAAGTAAATAAATAAAATCTTTAAAAAAAAAAGGTTACACTCAGAAGTAAGTCATAAAAAGACGTGAGACCTTTAAAGAGCTTTTCTAAAACAGTTGGGACTGAATGAAGAAAGAGCACTCTCTGGAGGGGAGGTGCTCAGAGATGGCTGTGGTGACACCAGTTCCTCCCCATCCTGACTGGAGCATCCAGAGCCCTAGAGGTGTTGGGAAATTCATAGAGGAGGGAAAGAAAATACCAAGAATTGCCAGTCCTTTGGAGAAAGGGAGAGGTCACCTACTGGGTATTAAGATTTCTAAAACTATTGTGACTCCACCGGGATTGCTCCAGGAACGGAGACCAGGCCCCAGGAGCGTGGTGGGGACCTAAAGGCAGGCTTCGCACGAGGGAGAGTGGCGCTCTTTGTAAGCGAGGGTGAGTGTGAGAAATGGAGAGAAAGAGGGTCCAGCTCGAAATGCATGCACAGCGCCGCCTAGACCGAAGATGGGGCGCTGGTAAGCAGCTCTCTGGAGCCTTCTGAAGAAAGTGCAGGGCACCTTTCAGGACAGAGAAGGGCTCTTAACGCTGCCTGGGAGCAGTTGGGCGTGTGGTTCCATCATGAGACACCACCGCAGGTGCCGGAAGGTCAGACCAAAGACCGGGGAGGATGGGAGCCCCCGTACCTCTCATATTGGAGGGTGTGTTCAGTAAAGAGCCGATCAGCATACAATGAATTTTTGACTTCTGAAGGAATTCTTTGAGTATGGTATTTTTTTTTTTAAGATTTTTTTTTTTTTTGTAAATTTTATTTATCTGAGAGAGAGAATGAGAGAGATCATGAGAGGGAAGAGGGTCAGAGGGAGAAGCACACCCCCCGCTGAGCAGGGAGCCCAATGCGGGACTCGATCCCGGGACTCCAGGACCATGACCTGAGCCGAAGGCAGTCGCTCAACCAGCTGAGCCACCCAGGCGCCCCTGAGTATGGTATTAATGGTGAAAACGATCCTACGGGATCCTGATACAATTTTTATTTCCTACAGAATGCCAATTCCTGTCCAGTCGATCGAACTATATTTAAGTGTATTTGTATCCGAGCCCGGTTTGGTGGTAAAATCCTGAAGAAGGTAAGTGTAGATGCTGTCGTCGAGAAGCCCCTCTTCCCCGCCAGTGCCTTACTGCATTGGTCCCTGTCTAATGGGAGAATGCGCTTTCAGAAATTGATTTTGTTTTCCTGAAGTGAGTAAATATTGGTTAAGTGCTTTTTAGAAATCCACTACAATGTCATCTGCAGCAGGAAGGGGTGAAGCCGGTCGATGGAGGTGCTGTCCCGTCTACGAGTTCTGGGTGGGAGGGCAGGTGGGGGGGGGGGAGCGGATGGTGGCAGTTTCTCAGACTTCCTTCTCCCCACTCCCACGTGCCTCTTCTACATCTCACAGCTTCTCTCCTCTACCACAACAGCCAAGGGGGAGACCACACCCCCGATGGTGCTGGGCAGGGGTCACGCACAAGGAGGGCTAAGAAGTTCTCCTCTGCTCTTAGGTGCTTGTCTGCTTTGTAGAGGCTCGAAGGGCCTGTACGAGTCCTCTGTTGTTGAGGAGGGGCATCCCAGAGACTCGCAGACACGCCTTAGACATGGGTTTTGTAGCTGTAGACCTGCTGGTTTCTTTACAAAGGTCACAGAGCCATAGGTGCACGGGGACTTGGGCCCTGAAGGCTCAGGTTTGTGCTGCAGGCAGCAGCTGTGGTTTTGCCAGTTCAGGCCCCTGTCCCCTGTCCCAGAAGCTCTGCTATCCTTTCCTGGAAGTGGTCCCCATGTCATGTAGGCAGCCTTCGTTTACCTGGAGTATCCGCCAGGGCAGTGTGTGGACGTGTGTAGAGAGGTCCAAGTGGCACACAAGCGAGCTCAGCTGGAGAGGATGGGAGAGTGACCCACGGTGCAAGAGGCTGGGGAGGACCCTGAGTCTCCCACCTGGCTCTGGAGAAAAGGTTGAGCGGGTGCTGACACAGACGGAGGAGAGGAGCAAGGCTGTGCCCCACGGCGTGGGGAGACGGGCGGGGGACGGAGGTGGCAACCGTTTGAGGGGAGTGTGTCCACAGAGCTTGCACACCAGGCCTGGGTAACGGCGGCATAGGGAACCACGCCCCTGAGCCTGCATGGAGGGCCCGCCCCCTGCGCAGCTGTGACTGTCCCGGTGCACGAGGCCTCTGAGACTCCCTGTCTTTGCTGAGTGGAACGACAGTTCTCAAGAAAGGCCTGCTGCTTTTGTCCTGCTCCCTCCTCACGTTCCCAGCGCCGGGGTCCGGGCTTGTCCTGCCGGTTCACTCTGTTCTGGGGCCTTCCCGTGGGAGGAGCTGCTTGGTGTGCTCCGCGCCGGCACAGTTGTTGGCTCCGCGGTTCGGGCTCCTGCCGTGTGACCGGTAGGGCTTTTCTGCTTTCAGATTCCAGTGGAGAACGCCAGAGCCGGAGAGGGTGAGGAGGAAGACCCAACCTTTTGTGAGGTGTGCGGCAGGAGTGACCGGGAGGACCGTCTGCTCCTCTGTGATGGCTGTGATGCTGGGTGAGCCTGGAGCCCTTCTCGAGGCAGTTTTGGAAGCAGATGAGCCGCTTCTGCTGTCCCGAGTCCCTGACAAGTGGGAAGTCCCTCGGAACTGCTGAGCCCAGCCTCTGAGACTGGGGTTTTAAATGAACCTGTTAGAGGGAAGTCCGCAGGGTTGCTGTTCTGTGCTTTCCACCCACAGTTGTTCGCTGCTGTGGTCACTGAGGCCAGTCACCCTGTGTTCCGAACACCTGAGCCGCAGGCCACTGGTTGGTAGCCAGCAGGCCTCCCGTGCTCTTTTATTCCTCGCCTGTTACACCCTCTACCTGTTCCCCTCCAAATGTTCTTGAGGCCACTTACAGAGATGCACATGATGCATCGAGACAGAGAAAAGCCAAAGGAAACACGAGAAGTGGGGGCTGTGGGGCCAGCCAGCAGGTCCAGGGGCCCAGATAAAGGACATGTGCGGGACCCCGCCTTCTAGGAGGTCAGGTGATCCCTGTGTCCAGCAGGCCCTGGCTCCTGGGAGCCATTCCCCGGCCTTCCATCATGGTTCCTCTTCTCAGGGACCCCTGAGGGGGCTGCCGCTGGATGTCTTAAAGAATTTTTCTGCTCTAAGCTTGTGGTGAGAGGGTGGTGGCAGCCTCTCAGGGCACGGGTGGTAATGAGAGAATCCCATGAGGCTGGCAGGTCTGGAACTTTCTCTGGGGCAACAAGTAGCCCTTTTGAGGGTTGGGCTGACAGCAGGAGGCAAGAAGTGTCGAGCCCTGGTGGCACAGAGCTGGCCCTGGAAGCGTTCAAGTTTGTTTCTGTTGCAGACTGGCCCAAGCTTTGACCCCTGCCCAGGGCCTCCCTATCCAGGGCCTCCTGCGTGGAACTTGGTTGGTCACATGCTTGCTCCCCAGACAAATGCCACATGCTGTGCATTTATCTTCCTAGGGCACCTCCCAGGGCCCTCCCTCTCTGGCGCCACCCTCTTGACTCACACACTGTCTGGTCTCCCTTCTCACGAGTGGCTGCCTGCATGCGTGCCATGTGAATGCTCCACTAACAGGCTGCTCCAGCTGGGGACCCCGGGAGTTTCCATGTCTGACTGCCCCCTGCTCATTGGTTGCTATGAGTCTGGAGGACAGGAGAAGGGGGTGCCTTGGGTGTCCTGCAAGCCCTCGAGGACAGTCCCTGCTCTTGCCATCCCTGTGCCTACTTTACTGACTTGACTGAGTGCAAGCAGGAAACTGAAAAATACGGTCTCCTGGGGCTCCGGGGCCAAGTGGTCGGCTCAGCACCCAGAGCTCAGCTCACATACGAAACCAGTCCTTCCTCCGTGTGTATGGCCACTCTGGCTGGGCCTGGAACAGCTGGACGCTGCAGGAGAGGCCGTTGGAGGTGGGAAGGACTGCCGTGTGGGAGGGCTGGTCCTTGTCACTGGCCTCAGCTCTGCAGCCCAGGGCCCCCCAGCCGGATGCCAGACTTGGGTGCCTTCTGGTGGTCCCCAAGGTGGCTGGTGAGCCCAGGTGAGGCTGTTGGAATGTTCACTCACAAGGCTTCGTCGTTGTTTTCCTGCAGCTTTTGAATTGGGCCCATGGTGCTCAGTTCTTTACGCCAGGGTCTGTTCTTAATCCTTGTAACTAAACAGTGATTTTTAGGGATTTTATGTGCTTGAATTCTTGAGCAGATAACAAAGCAACTAAGGGATGTAAAAATCCTGATGAGTCTAAAACATTAAGACCGATAAATAATAGTGGTCTATAAACCACCATGCACCCTTACACTATTAGTATCTGGCATCTGCTGAATCTTCTCGTCACTGTCTTTCATCTTAACAATCAAGTCTGAAATTACTCCATCGCTCTTTTGGAAATGGAATCGCAAGGCTGTAGATACACGAATGTGTGTAACATCCTTTGGCTGTTACAGGAAGTAAGATACAGATTATCTGATTTCCTGAAACTTGCATTTTAACGTGAAGGTATTGAGTCACTGGGGAAGCCGTGGAGGACGTCACTGCGTTCTGTCGCTGCAGCTGCTATACGGGCAGGAGGTCAGTTCTGCGTGGCTGCAGCTGACGGACAGAGCGGTGTCCTCGGCTCAGGAGCTGTGCCCCCATCCTGGCGGCCACTCTGACTCTCCCTCCGTGTGAGTCCACAACCAGTCTTCCCCGTGGAGTGACTGTGCTGGACCAGGCTGGCCAGGCCCCACACCTGTCACACACACCAGCGGCCTCTGCGCGAGGCCCTGGAACTTGGCCTGAGGACAACATCGAGTGAACCATGTTGGATTGCAGTCCTTTGTGAGAAGCTACAGAATCATTGCTTCTATTCCTGAGACCGTGCAGGGAAGGATCTTCTGAGGCTGGGATCTGCTTGGGGTGTTGGGGTGCTCCCCAGGACTTGATGCTGGCCTGGGCTTGCTGGGTTGCATTCCAGTGAGGGGTTCATGGGGCGAGGGTTTCCACCTGTCCTGGCTCACCAGATGCTCACATTTCAGCGCTGTGAACAGTGTGTGGTCGTTAAGCTGCACTGAATCTGGGCTCAGGTCCAGGGATTTAGCGGGGTGTCCACATGGGTTTTTGTCTGGCTCAGGGCTATCTGGGGTCTTGGCATGAAGCTTGGTGAAGGCTGGCTCGGGCAGCCCATGCCAGCAGTGAAGTTACTCTTCCCAGACTGCTTTCCTTGAAGACTGGATCCAAGCAACTGGAAGACCATGTTTAGGGCACATTTCTGTCTACTCTCAGCAAACAAAACCTTTCTTTCTCTATCAGCTCCTCAGACTGGATTATGAAGTGTGAGGTGCCAACATTGGAAACTCTTGGGGCTGCCAAGTGACAGTGGGGTGGGGGAAGGACAATCTGAGGTCTCATAACCAACCAGAGATAGGCCTCCAGGTGCAGGCAGGTGCGAGACACCTCCCACGGTCAGCCACATGTCCCCCACAGGATGGAGCTCCCCTGGGTCACGTGGCCACCTGAGCCAGTCCACACAGTACGCCTCTTGTGGAGGGTTTCAGGGACCATTGGGCCCCCTTTGGAGGACAGAGTTACCAGCATGCCCGGGGGTGGGGGGGTACTGCAGAAACATTAGGAGCCTAGTGTCTCCGTCTGATGCACGTGGACCTCTTAGCAGGCCAGCCTGTGCCAAGTCTCCAGGGTCAGGTCTGGTGAGATGTTTAAGGCTGAGGCTGTCAGCAGTGCCTGCCTGTGTGCTCATGGCCTTTCCTCTTCTGGTGAGAGGGAGCACTGGGTCCCTCCCTCTCCTAAGGACCCCAGTCCATGGGTCAGGGCCCCACCCTCATGACCTCGGTTAACCTCACCCCTCCCCCGCCCCAGAGACCCCCCCCGCATCTCCAAACGCAGTCACTTTGGGTATTAGGGCTCCAACATAGGGACTGGGGGGACACAGTTGTCTAGAGCAGGGTGTGCTCCAGTCTTGGGACACGTTCGGATGACATTTGGTGGCTCACTCGGTTGTAACAGTGATGCTAGAGCCCTTGTCTGCCTCCCTCTTGCTCCTGCAGATACCACATGGAATGTCTGGATCCTCCTCTTGGGGAGGTGCCGGTGGATGAGTGGTTCTGTCCAGAATGTGCGGCACCTGGAGCTGCTCCCGCCGCTGGTAAGGCACTGCCTCCCTCCCAGGCCAGGAGCGCTCAGGGGTGCTTCTTGTCTTCTGGGAGAACTTGTAGGGCTTTCTGTCAGTGCAGCTGTATGGCGATCCGTGGGGTCTGTGGGTTCAGGGCAGCCCAGGCCCCAGGAGATGCCCCCTGCCAGGCTGAGGGCGTGGCAGGTACACATCAGTCCAGGATTTTCTTTCTTCCCAGATGCAGGGCCTGTGAGCGAGGAGGAGGTCTCCCTGCTCTTGGCTGATGTGGTGCCCACCACCAGCCGGCTTCGGCCCCACTCAGGGAGGACCCGCGCCATTGCCAGGACACGGCAGAGCGAGAGAGTCCGAGCAACCGTGAACCGGAATCGGATCTCCACCGCCAGGAGGATCCAGGTGGGTGCGTGCGCCGCTGTGGCTGCCAGTCCTGCAGAGCCGCTCCCACTTGAGCCTCTCTGGGTGCTGCCCACCCTGTGGCAACACTGGCTGTCGGCAGCCCTGGGAGGGGCAGTGGTGGCTCTTCTTTGCGGTCTGGCAGCTCACCTAGGCAAAGTGGCAAGCTGATAGACAGGGAGTCAGAGGTCCTTGTGGGGGCCGGCCCCATCACAGATGCCCGCAGTCCTTCCTCACTTCCCCTGTGGCTACCTCGTGCCCCGTGTCCTTTCTCCCTGGTCCCCAGCCTGTGCAGCGCCCCCCGTTTGCTGGGTGACCCTGCTGCTGTGCACTAGCACAGTTCACTGAATCAGCCCTGGCTGTGCCGTTTGCTCCTCACTACCTGCCTCGCCCTCATCCTTCATTCTCACCCTGAACTTGCGTCTCGGGAGGCCCTCCCAGGCCCTGTAGTGCCCGCAGGAAGCTCTCAGCCATTTGTCTGTCAGAAGCAAGAAGGGGACACCAGCTAGGCCTGTTATTGACAGGCCGAGGGCATCCAGCTTCTGTGGTTTCCTTGGTGGGGGCTGGCATGGGGCTCCTCCAGGGCTCCCAGGTGGTGCCACCCCCACTGGGGTCCTGCCCAGAGTCCTCCGTGGGGCACAGGGAGATGTGTGAGAAGCCCGAGGGCAATTGCCCCGCTGACAGCACCCTCCTTGCCATGTAGCATGTCCCACGGTACCTCATGTCTTCTCTGCTGGACGAGACCATTGAGGCCGTTGCTGCTGGTCTGAGCACAGCTGTGTACCAGCACCCCGTGGCGCCCCGAGCCCCCGCCAAGCGCAGGAGGAGAGCAGGTAAGCCCAGGTGTGGTGGCTCGGCTGGTGGCCACATGCGTGTGTCCCTGGAAGTAGCAGGCCACGTGCTCACCCCCCTCCCCACCCCGGGAGCTTCACCCCCAGAGCCACGTCAGGTTCTGCAAGCTGGCTTTTTCAGATCACAGACATCCCGCACAGAAGCTCCTCCAGGCCAGGCGGGTTTGGTCCGCTCTGTCCTTCTGAACACCCGCTGCAGACCTGCACGCACATCTGGGCAATGTGGCTGCCCCGACCTTGGTTAGGAAGCACTGCAGGACTGGGTGGCCGAACTGCCTTTCTGCCCCTAATGCAGCAGTACACCAGGAAGACCTGGTTCTGGGCTTTTCTCTGGGAGCTGTTGAAATGATTGCTTCACTGGTTTCTTGTCCTTTGCCACAGTGGTTCTGGTGATTTGGTCCTAGTAAGTCCCATCCTTGCCTGGTGTCAGTAGGTCCCTCCCGGGGAGAAGCCTTGGGGCAGCACGTGTCTCGTTCCTCCCTTGCGTCATCCTCCGGCCCTGAGCATGGGGATGGCTTCCAGGGTTGGGCTCGAGCTCCGATCTTCAGTGGGTGTGGGCTCTGGTGGAGAGCTCTCCCCCCACCGCTCCCCCCCCACAGTCATCTGTTTAAGGCACCGTGGCTTACTCAGTGGGTCATGATCTGAGCTCTTGGAGCGTCAACTTTATTGATCGAGGTTTGACAGCGAGGACTCCCGCCCCACCTAGCCCTGCCCTTCCCCGCCAATGCCCCCAGCCCCCACCAGGCAGCCCTGGCTTCTTCGCACTAGATGTTAGTTTTGCCTGTTTTCAGACTTCACATAACGACACGTTCATGAGATCCTGGATGTGTGCTGGTGTGTCACTCAGCATGGTGATTTTGGAATCTGGGTAGTTGTGTGTGTCAGTGATTAATTTCCATTTATTGTTGAGGAATATGGATATTACACGGACATATCGCAGCTTGTTGATGCGGCTTCCTCCGGGGGGTCACTTGGCTTGTGTGGGGTTAGGGTTGTTGCAGACAGAGATGTTGCGAATGTTCCAAACGTCCTTGTACCAGTGTATCATAGGCAGGTGTTTGGTTTCCCTTGAGGAAGGAGAAGACCAGACCGTGGGCTCACCGGGTAAAGGTGTAGTTAAGGTTATGTGGCTCTCGGGGCGCCTGGGTGGCTCAGTTGGTTAAGCAACTGCCTTCGGCTCAGGTCATGGTCCCAGGGTCCTGGGATCGAGCCCCGCATCAGGCTCCCTGCTCAGCCAGAGGCCTGCTTCTCCCTCTCCCCCAAAATGAAGCAAACAAGGCATAACCAAAGACAGAAGAACTATTCTCAGCTGCCCGAGCACAGGTAACAGGGGTGCGGCCTGCCCTTAGTGGGGTACGCGCTGGGGACGCAAGGACAACCTTCCAGTCCCGCCTCGAACCACAGCGCTGGCAAGACCTGAAACTGTTATTCTGAGGCTGTTCTCTGTGGGATGGAAACGGGGTGAGCACTGACACGAGCTAGCACTGAAATGTGGGATTTCTGACACGAGAAACGAGAGACGCGGATGGGAGATGAGTAAAATTTTATAACCTTCATAAGTTGAGTCAAGAATCGGCGTGACCTTCGGATGGATTTCCCGGCTCTGTCCAAATTAATCACTGCTTGTGTTCCCTCTCACGCTATCTCTCTCCCTCTCTCTCTGTCAATTAAATAAATAAATAAAAATCTTAAAAAAAAAGAAAAAAAGGTTATGTGGCTCTGTGTAGCCCCATCAGCAGCATGAGAGCCGAGTGCTGCGCGTCCTCCCCAGCCCTGGGGATGGCCGGTGTTTGTCCTCGCCGTGACCGTGGGGTCTCTGCGACATCCCTGCCGTGCCCTGTGTTCCCCACCGTTGGGCCGAGACCCGGTGCTATTCAGCTCTGTTGCTGTGGAGGTGCGGGAGTGGGCAGCCTGCATTCAGGTGCCTCCCCAACGTGGGCCCGTGCTCTGTGCATGTTCTCTGCTGAGGGTGGGCCTTCCCTTTCTAGTGGACAGAGCCGGGAAATCCATCCGAAGGTCACGCCGATTCTTGACTCAACTTATGAAGGTTATAAAATTTTACTCATCTCCCATCCGCGTCTCTCGTTTCTCGTGTCAGAAATCCCACATTTCAGTGCTAGCTCGTGTCAGTGCTCACCCCGTTTCCATCCCACAGAGAACAGCCTCAGAATAACAGTTTCAGGTCTTGCCAGCGCTGTGGTTCGAGGCGGGACTGGAAGGTTGTCCTTGCGTCCCCAGCGCGTACCCCACTAAGGGCAGGCCGCACCCCTGTTACCTGTGCTCGGGCAGCTGAGAATAGTTCTTCTGTCTTTGGTTATGCCTTGTTTGCTTCATTTTGCATGGTAATTTTTTAGTTTGGGGTTCTTTTTTGTTTTTTTGTTTTGTTTTGTTTTGGCTTTGCTAGTGAATTTTTTATTTTTATAGACTTCTCTCAAACCTTTGGAGGCATAGGGAGAAACGAATAGTGAGCCCCCACTCAGCCATCCTGTCGCCCGGCCTCAGCATCACTTCTACCCCTTCACCTGCTCCCTCCCGTATTATCTTGAAGCACATCCTTCACGTCATCATCATTTTACTTGGAGGTATTTCGTAACGTGTTTCAGAAAGACACAGTCTTTTTCTTTCAGCTGAAGTGCAGTATCTGTGTGACACCCGAGAAGGTGAATGGTAATTCCTTAACACCATGGAGTAGTCTGTCAGTGTTGAAGGTTCTAATTGTGTCATAAATGTGATAGGATTTTAAAACCTAGTTCATTTGAATCCAGAGCCAAACAAGATCCATGTTGCGCTGATGGCTGTATCTGGTGAGCATCTCCTTGAGCTCTGGATGGTGGAGGGAGCCAGGTCGCCGTGTGCGCCCCTCCCAGCCTGGCAGCCCGCGTGCTTGGAGCCACAAGGTCACTCGGCTTCACCTGGGACTTTTGTCTGTTTGGATTTGTGTTTGCAAGTTGCCTGGTGTTGGGAGCAGGCAGGGCCTGCTGGTCTCCCTGCTTGTGCTCCTTGCTCGGCCCCGTGATCTCACTGAGGAAGGCAAAAAGAGGCTTTCCTCCTGCGCCGGCTGCTTCCCAGTCCTGCGGGGGTTTTGGCCAACGAAGATTCAGGCCTCGGTTTGTTTCTCGGAAGCACCAAGTTGCTGGTAGCGTCCTTGCGCAGAGCTCAGTTAGGGTTGTCAGCAGCGTTAGGGACTCATGGATTTAGACATGTGTGATGTGTTAATGGCATTCCACGATTGCTCCATCTCCGTGGAATCCGCTCCTTCCAGGCTGAAGCCCCTGTCGGTTTCCCGGGGGTGCTGGAGCGTCATGGAGTGAGAGTCGCCCTTGAGCCCATGGTAGTGTCCCTGAGGTGACCATGGCTGAACCCCGGTGTTTGTGCAGTTTGATCTTTAGGACATGTTCCTAGAGATGTGTGGTAGGTCCTCTGTCTTCCAGTCCGTTGGGAGAGTTCTCTGTGGTTCGACCACGTGGGCACACACCTGGGGCCATTTGTTTCCTTTTACTCTGGATCGTCAGGGTTGGTTGGCTTTTCGTTTCGTTATATAATGATGTGAAATATTTATTGGTTATAAAAGTCAGATTTGCAAATTGCTCTGCACCGCCTTGCCTTCCCTCTCTTGCTCCTCCATGGGGAAGCGCTGTTTTTTAAATTATGGCTTATTTCTCCATTAGAAAACCCCAATACAGTGCACGTGCTGTCTATATGCCAGGTCCTGGCTGTGTATGGCACATCCTTGAGGTGGGGACGCCCAGGGGATGGGTGGGGGGCCTCAGGGCCCACAGGAAAGCATAGACTGTCAATGTGCTTTTTGTAGGAAGACGGAAGAAAGTGTCGGGAAGAAGGAAAACACAGTCCAGGTCGTCTCTGAAGAGCAGGAGCTCCGGGACGAGGTCTAAGAAACGCCAGGGTCGTGTGAAGAAGAGAAAAGGGAAAAAGTCAAAGGTAGCCTTGGAGGGTAGTGTTCCCACTGCGCCGGTCAGTTCCCTTGTGCAGCTAGGTGGTGGGATGCACAGAAAAGCCTCCTTTTTCTGTATTTACTTAGAGGTCCTCTGATAAAAATGAACATTTCTGCAGCACACATTGAAGATGGGGCTGGGACAAGAGATATTCCAAGACCCTTCGGAGCCGGGCATCCTGAGGGGTTGTGTATGACTCTTGGCACCCCAGGGGTGGGCAGGCCAGAGGGTGTGGAGGCAGCAGGGCTGTAGCCACCAGCTTGTCCGGGAGGCAAGCAGATTGTTAGCTGGGTGGCGGAATGGAGAGAGGGATTCTGGCTGGGGTGTGCGGCTGAGCTTTCAGCCGGAGTGGTCTCGTCCTCCAGCTCTGTCGCCACCAGGCTTTCAGAGCGGGACCCCCGTATGTGTGCAGCCCGTGTCATGTGTCCCTGCTCTGCAGTACTGTCCTTATGGCAGCTTCTGGCTGGAAATTGAAAGCACATTAATGTGTGAAACACAAAGAGTTCAGTTGTGGCCATTGTTCAGGTGTTTGCTGCATCTTTGTGTGAATTTATACTCAAGGTTATTGCCGTTGCCTGACCAGTGTAAATGCATGGCGTGTACGCCTTTGGAAACCTAACGCCTCCGTTTTACATGGAGTACGGGAGCCGCCGCTCTGCTGGTTCATTGAGGCGGAATTCCTGGAGGGATGACCACACGGGCGCCGGCGGCACGCCTGCCCGTGTGGGGCTGCGGGTCCCCTCTGCACTCCTCCTCAGTGTCAGGTCACTCATCACCTGGGTGATCTCTGCTGCTTGTGATTTTGTGTTCAGAATCAAGCACCACCTGCAGTGGTAGGTGTGCCAAGGTCCTGCAGTTGGTTTTGTGGTGCGTAGGTGGAGATGTTGGGACGTGTTCGTTAATTCTGTTGAAGCAAAACCTCTAGAGCATTACCGTTAATACACAGGAGGCCCTTTGGCTCCGGTGTAGCATTTCCTCAGCCTACGGTGTGGTGTTTTTGGAGCCTTTAGCTCCTGGCTTGCTCGTCATTCCTTTCCTTTTGTGACTTTGGTTCAGAATGAAGCCACAGCCCGCTCCCGGATCGCACGGACCCTGGGCCTCCGGGGTCCGGCCCGCGGAGCCTGCATCCCGTCTGTGCACAAGCCAGCAGACCCCTCTCTGGGGCTGATGCGTGCGGACATCGGAGTGGCCTCTCTGTCTCTCTTTGGAGACCCCTATGAGCTGGACCCCTTTGACAGGTAACTGCAGGGGGAATTCCCTCCTTTCTTCGTGGGCAGTGGCCTCGGATTTTGCATTTGCACAGTGAGGGTGAGGAGTCCTGACTCCTTTTCAGATTCATGTAGGTGGTGTGTGTAGAAAGAACTCTATACAACCTCATCTGCTCACGTGGAGGAAGGTCTAGTTTGCACATCTGCCCCACCTGCCCTGTGCCCACTCAGAGGCTTGGGCAGTTGCCAACATGAAGCCACTCCGTGGGGCCACGTGTGCAGTTAATAAGGAGGGGCTGGGGGTCTCCCTGGGCCTCCAGTGTGGGGTCACCATTCCTTTGGCCTGTGTGCTCTCTCCAGCAGTGAAGAGCAGTCTGCAAACCCTGCTTCCCCTTTGAGTGCCAAGAGGAGGGTTCTGTCGCAGTCAGCACTGCGTTCTCACCGGCCTGTGGCCAGGCCCGTGGCCATGGGGCTCTCCAGGTGTGTGCTGGCAGGGAGCATGGTCCGGGGGGATGGGGGTGGCTACAGGCCTCTGGGGGCCAGCAGGGCTCCAGATTGGCCTTGCGCTCTGCCTGCCCCAGGAGGAAGTGCTGCAGTCAAGGGCAGGAGCATGGAGTGGCAGGCCAAGTCTGCCTGGGCGCGAGCTGGGGACGAGTAGCCACAGGTGCCTGAGGCTACCTCTGCCACAGAGCTGCTGCCCCCTGGCTGGATTATTTGCTTCTGTTTCACCCCTCAGATAACCCAGTGAAACCAGTAAACAGGCTGCCTGTTGGTGGCAGTTGGGGTCGGAAGCATCAGATGATTTCACCTCAAACAGCCTGGTTTTCTTTTGTCAGAGCTGCTGGGTGGGTCTTATTCCCTCCGCATGCAGGGGCCTGGCAGGTGGCCTTTTCTGCATATGGCAGTTGACCTGGGGGTGGGGGTACCAGGGGGCTGGGGGGCACCTGCCTGGCTCAAGGGACTTGGGCATGGGGAGGCAGCAGTGGGTCTGTACCTGCAGGAGGAGCGTTCCTACTACAGCGCCTGAACCAGAAGTGGACGAGGCCCCCGTCCCAGACCTGGTGGGGAGCATCCTGTCGGGCCAGAGCCTCCTGATGATGAACGGCGCGGACATCATCATCCACCGGGATGGCTCCCTCAGTGCCAAGAGGGCAGGTGAGGCGGCCGCTGAACGAGGCCCAGCAATGTCCACGGGGACGCCCTCCTGGCCTTGACAATCTGGGAAATTGAGGGGTCATGTGACCCACTGGTTCTCCTTGTTTCTGAGCAAGCAGAGGATCTAAAATGCATTCTCTGCTCAAAATGGATGTAAAGGGGCACAGTTTTCCCATTCATCTCTGTTAATTCTACATGACTTTCTGAGCAGAGTTGACAGGCTGATAGTTTATGTGATGATGGGGTTTCTGGGCCAGTCCACAGACCCTCCGTGGCCGTAATGTGGCTCGTGTGTGTGCTCACAGAGCCATGGAACCAGCCCCTGTGGAGCCTTCCCCCAGTATCCAGGCCCTGGCAGGTTTTTGGGGTGGGGGGTGCCCAGCCATGGAGGATGGTGCAGACTGTGCCCCTCCCGGCCCCCCTTTGTGACAAGCATCTGTAACTGGCGGGGTGCTTTCTACGGCCACAGAGCACAACTGTGAAACACAAGAGAAAGTACCCACAGTGGCAAGTGAGCCCCGAGCGCTGCCCCCAGGCTCCCAGGTGCACAGAGGTCTAGCTCAGGGAGCAAGTGGGGGTAGGCATGCATTTATTTATTTGTTTGTTTGTTTGTTTGTTTTTACCTTTTTTTTTTAAGATTTTATTTTTTTTTGAGAGAGCAAGCACACAAGCCGGGGGTGGGGGACAGGGAGAGGGAGAAGCAGGCTCCCCAGCCCCACACGGGGCTCGATCCCAGGACCCTGAGATTGTGATCTGAGCCAAAGGCAGATGCTTCACTGACTGAGCCACCCAGGTGTCCCGGGAATAGGCATTCACAAGCCCCGCCTTTAGGAGAAAGCCTTTGTGATCTGGGCCAGACAACGGACTGCGCTCCGTAAAGCAGGTGGCGGGGACTGATGGCCACTCGCCCTCTTGCCTTTCAGCACCTGTTTCTTTCCCGCGGAGCACCGGCCGGAGCACAGGTGGCTCGTCCCAAGGAGGGAAGCGCCCTGGGCCTGGAGCGCCTCAGTCAGGAAGCGGGTTTCAGAGCGCAGGGCTGAGCTGTCCTGGCGCGGTGGCGCCCTCCCGTGTCCCCGCACTCAGGACAGGGGCGACTGTGAGACTGGATTCGTCGGTGACCCCTCCTTCCGGTCAGACTCAGAACCTGACAGGTGTGCATGGGCCTGGCTTAAAGCAAAGGGACAAGCCCCAATGTGATGGCGACAACCGGCACACTCTGCCCCCCAACTCTGCGTCCTTGAAGACCTCCGGTAGCTGCTCTCACTTGCCATCTGCTGGTGCACTGCTGGGCCAGGCCCTGAAGCCAGTTCCCAGGAGGCCCGACATCTCTGAGCTACCAAGGATACCAAAGGTCAGAAGGGAGGACAGTGGCGACAGACAGGTGGATGTGGCCCCTCCCAGCGAGCAGCATGTTGAGATCCCTAGCTCCTGCATCAGCCGGCTCACGGGCAGGGAGGGCCCCGGGCAGCCTGGCCATGGTGCCCGAGCAGAGGGCGAACCCAGCAGCAGGGGCCCGCAAGAGCCTGGCCCGCACTCAGGGGGTGGCTCCCAGTCCCCTGCCTCGCTGGGACCCTCGAAGGGGAAGGGTGTCAGTTCGACCTTTGAGAGCTTCAGGATCAATATTCCCGGGAACACGGCACATTCTGGCAGACTCTCCAACCCTGGCTTTTGTAACACATTTCGGCCTGTCGACAATAAGGTGCAAAGGAAAGAGAACCCCTCGCCCCTGTTCTCCATCAGGAAGACCAAACAACTCAAGAGTGAGATCTACGACCCCTTTGACCCCACAGGCTCTGACTCCAGTTCTGCTGGCAGCAGCCCCGAGCGCCTGGGCTCTGGCCTCCTGCCCTCTGAGATCACGCGCACCATCTCCATCAACAGCCCGAAGGCCCCAACGTTGCAGACTGTGCGCTGTGTCACCTCCTACACAGTGGAGACTGTCTTTGGGACGGAGCCCGAGCCCCCTCGGGGGCCTTCCTCCAGCGGGCTCGAGCTCCGGGGCGAGGGGGCTGCTGAGGGGGCCTCCGACCTGGAGTGCGAGCGGCTGGGCAAGGGGGCTGCCGAGGGCCAGGGCTCGGCCTCCCGGGCACAGAGGCCACCCCCACCGGAGCAGTGGGAAGACAAGGACCAGCTGCCCTGCAGTACCTTCTTTGGCTCCGAGGAGCGGACGGTGACCTGTGTGACTGTAGCCGAGCCAGAGACCCCACCCAGCCCGGACGCACCGCAGACGACCACCCACAGGATTGTGGAACTGAGGTCCCCTTCCTGCTCCCGCTCCACATCCAGCTCCCGTGGCAGGAAGAAAGCCAAGAGGAAGCGGGCCACTGCCAGGGAGCACAGGAGGACCCGCTCGGGCTCCCGCTCAGGTTCCCGCTCCGGGGACAGGAGCTCACCATCGGTGTCGCCACCGCTGGGTGAGGACCACCCCAAGAGGCAGCAGACCAAGTCCCGGGGCCGGAGGTCTTCCAGCGACCACTCCAGCGGCCACGAGCGAGCCAAGCGGAAGAAGGCGAAGGACGAGGGCAGGAGGAGGGAGAGGGAGTCCTGGGGCCGTGGCCGGCGGAGGTCCAGGTCCCGCTCAGGCAGCCCCAGCAGCTCCTCCCACGAACATAGGGAGAGCAGGAGGAGGAAGCGGAGGCGGGCAGGGTCCAGGTCTCGGGGGAGGGAGTGCTCACCCCCCAGCAGCCTGGAGAGAGCCCGGAGGCACCGGCACCCGCGGGAGAGGAGCCCACGGGAGAGGAGCCGGGAGCGGCCGCGAACCAGGTGGGGCTCCCATGAGAGGAGGAAGCGTAGGTCCAGGTCACCGAGGTCGCCAAGCACAGAGCATAGGTCCCGGGAGCACCAGCGCCCTCGTTCCCATGAGAAGCGGCCAAGGCCTCGCTCCCCAGAGAGGAAGTTGGCACCCGCTCCCGTGGAAGGGCAGAAGCCCGACAGGGAGCAGCCAGCCAGGCCACTGGCCTCAGTGGGAGCAGACGCCTGCCCAGCAGGGGCTGAAGCCCACAAGACCGTTCCAGAGGTACTGGCTGAGTGTCTGCCTGAGGACCTGGATTACGGTGACTCTGTCGAGGCAGGGCACATCTTTGAGGATTTTTCAAGCGAAGCTTTCTTCATGCAGCTGGATGACATGAGTTCCCCACCCTCCCCAGAGAGCACAGACTCCTCCCCGGAGCGGCACTTCCCACCCACTCCTTCCGTGCCCCCGGCCAGCCAGCAGCAGGACACCAGCCTGGCCATGGCTGTCATCAGACGGGAGGTGTCGCTGATCCATGGCGAAGATGCTGCACAGCCCCCGCCCCGGGCACAGAGCCCCGAAGAGAAGCCCCTGCTCCAGCAGGATGCTGCTGGGGCTGCCGTGGTGCCCAGCACCCTGGGAAGCCAGGCTGTGGGCGGGGTGCCCGTGGGGAAGGAGGAAGGCCCCTCTCAGACCCCCTTGCTGCGGGCTAAAGCCCTGGTGAAGAGAGTCACCTGGAACCTCCAGGAGGCCGAGAGTGGTGCCCCTGCTGAGGAGCGAGGCCTGCGTGAGTGGGGTCCTGCGGGCACTTCTAGGGGTGGACCGGGGCAGCATGGGAGGAAGGCTGTGTGTGTGTGTGTGTGTGTGTGTGTGTGTGTGTGTGTGTGTGTGTGTGTGTGTGTGTGTGTGTGTGTGTGTGTGTGTGTGTGTGTGTGTTGGGGTGGCACACGGACCTCTTTGGTCACTCGGTGTGTGTGTGTGTGTGTGTGTGTGTGTGTGTGTGTCGGGGTGGCACACGGACCTCTTTGGTCACTCGGGCAGCATAGGCCGTGGGGCGGGGAGGTGGCTGTGGCCTGTGGTCCTTGCTGCTGGGATGCTTTTCTGGAATTTTCCAGCCAGGAAGCATCTTCTGGCCCACGGTGGCCACAGAGCACCCACCTCCCCTGTGTTGGCCCTCAGGGACGCCGCTCCACAGGCCCCAGAAGCCCCGGGAAGGGGTCTGGGAAACAGAAGACATGGGCCCCTCGGTGGGGTTCCAGCAGGCATCCTTCTCTGAGCCCCCTCCCCCCGGATACACACTTCCAGAGTCCGGCTTCCCTGACACTGAGCCCTCTCAGGTGAGTGCCTGGGCTGGAGGGATGTGAGCTGGCGCCGGGCCACACAGGCTGTGCCGGGCTGGGGCTGAGGACTTCCCTCTCTGGCTGGGGCTCTTCCTGCTATGGGTGTGGGGAGCGCTGCCCTGAGCCGTCTGCATTTCTGTCCAGGTTTATACCCCCAACCTACCCCCTGCCCCAGCTCTGCCCGTGAGCCTCCCGCCGTACACACCAGCCAGCCAGCCCACGGTCCAGTTTATCCTGCAGGGGAGCCTTCCCGTGGCGAGCTGCGGGGTCGCACAGAGCCCAGCCCCAGTGCCCACGGCCCTGACCACAGCCTCCGAGCCAGCTGGCTATGCCACTGGCACCAGCAACTCCGAGGAGAGGTCGGCGGCTCCCAGGCCTGCCGCAGAGAAGGCCAAGAATGAGGAGGTGAGTCTGGGCCCTCCCTCCGGTGGGGGCGGGCAGTGAGGCCCCCAGGCAGGGCGGTCACACATGTGCTTGCTCCCAGTACATGAAGAAGCTGCACATGCAGGAGCGGGCGGTGGAGGAGGTGAAGCTGGCCATCAAGCCCTTTTATCAGAAGAGGGAGGTGACCAAGGAGGAGTACAAAGACATCCTTCGCAAGGCCGTGCAGAAGGTAGGTGCGGGCGGGTGGGTCCGTGCCACCTCCTGCTGACCCAGAATCTCGGGGTACCGGCCTAGGGCTGTGCAGCGAGGGCTGGGGCAGCGTGGTCATGTCCTGGCTGCAGCCGGAGGCCACTTCTGTCCTCCTGTCACAGTGGCTCGTAGACGCCCGGGCTAAGTAAGCGTTGGTGTTTGTGAGGGGACATGACTGCGTCCCTGTCACCTGTTCAGGGGAGTAACAGAAGGTACATAACACACCGCACTTGCAGGTGGGAAAGCAAGAGCCCAGGGCATCAGGGCCAAATGTGTGGCACGCCGGCCACACGTCTCCGGCTGGGAGACGGGCCCTCAGCAGCTGTGCGAGGCGGACCCCGCCGGGGCTGGGCGTTGTCCTGCTCTGTGCCCTGTGATGGGGACCCCGCGGGCTCAGTCCCTGTGATCCCTGGGGAGGCGTCTGGGTCATTTGTGCCCCTCTCCCGCGCCCCCAGATATGCCACAGCAAGAGCGGGGAGATCAACCCCGTGAAGGTGGGCAACCTGGTCAAGGCCTATGTGGACAAGTACAGACACATGCGCCGGCACCGGAGGCCGGAGGCCGGTGAAGAGGCGCCCACCCAGGGCACCGAGAGCTGAGGCTGGGCACGGAGCCGGCGGCGCTAGCCCCCGTCCCTGAGAGATTCTGTTGGGAGTGGCAGCAGCGGAAGTCTCCGAAGACACCCAGCCAGCACTCCTGTATTCAGGGTTCCCGTGATCACATGTGGTCTGTGCACCTGTCCTCACAGTTTAAAACTGGACTTTTTTATATGTATATTATAGATACACACTGTTTCCATTGTGTTCTAATTTATCAAAAATGGATTATCTTTAGAAACTTCTCGATTGACTCAGTACTTGAAAGGCAAAGCCTTTGGTGATCAGGAGGGGCCTGGGCGGGGTGGAAGGAGCTCCTTGTCCCTTCTCACAGATGGCCCGATTTTCTTTTCTATGGGAATAAGGGAAGGCCATGCCCCAGTTTTCTCTCGTTACGCTCTGTAAATAATGCTCATGTTTGCTGCCTCCCACGAGGCAGAGCGCAGTGTTGGTGGATCTGGAAGGCAGGGGCCCTGCGCACGGCACAGAGTCAGCCATTCGTGGTGCGCCCCCTCCCCAGCACAGCTGCCAGAAGCAAACGTCTGCTGTTCCCAGAGCGTTTTGTATGCTTTGAGTAGAGTTTGTTGGCTCTAAAGTGTGTGGCCTGTTTCTTCATTGTGAAGGCAGAGGAGAGCGGGTGGGGGCAGGGGTGGTCACCTCCCTTCCTGGGCCTGTAGGTCTCGTGGGCTCCCGGGAAGTCTGTGGTGCCCCTTCTGAGCTCCAGCCCCGACCCTGAGCCCATCACTGGTCAGGACGCCAGCAGGATTCTTGAGTCCTTTTTATTGGCTTGGAGAGGGGTCTGGCCTTCAGGCCGGCTGCTCCACCTCCATGAGGAAGTGCTCAAGGTCCTCATAGAGGCTGTTGGAGCTGGACAGGCAGAGGCCGAGGCTGCTGCTGTCCAGGGAGGACACCCCTTCTCGCTGCACGCACTCCAGGTGTGCCCGGCACAGCCGTGGCTCCAGCTGTGGGGAGGGGAGGGTGTTGTCAGGCCACAAAGGGGCTGCATGAGGCCTTGCCCCCAGGACCGCAGGCCTCACCTTCACCAGGACCAGGCTCTTCTCCTTGGGCCTCCCAGCTGACAGGTCCTGCCCAAAGCCCAGGTAGATGGTGTAGTGTGGGGAGCCCCGACGCCGGCGTGCCCGGAACTCCATCATTTCTGCAGGATAGGACTTTGGTGAATGGGGCCCTGGCAGGACAGAAGGGGGCAGGGATGGCACGGCCCCAGGTCAGGTGCATCACTGACCTCGGAAGAAGGTGCCGAAGTCGAAGATGGGGGTGTCCTGGTTCCTCTGCAGCAGGCGGGGGGTTGTGGAGGGACTGGCAGAGCCCAGAGGCCCGCCCACCTCCCAGTAGACCTTGCACTTGCCCAGGCGCCGGGCCCACAGCCCATGCCCCCGCAACTCCAGCTGCAGGCCAGGGGCCACGTGTTGCAACAGCTTCTCTGTGTAGTGCAGCTGCTTCTGGTCAGGGAGCTCGGCCGGGCTCGGGAAGGCCACATGCTGGGGCGCCGTGGCAGCTGGGCTCGGGGGCCCGTACAGGAACACGAAGCTTGGATGCCACACCACCTCCTGCAGCACTGTGCGGCCCTTGTACATGATGGTCACATCCAGGGCCCTCAGGCTGGGCTCTGCCTGTGATCCGGGCTGTAAGCAGCTGGGCCTGACCAGCACCTGCTCACCGGCCCCTGGGGTACAAGGCTCCACCTCTTGGGGGGGCTGCCAGGGCTCCAGGGCTGGGGCTGGGCCTGCATCTGGGGAGGAAGGCTTGAGCTGGCACCTGGTCCCCCAGCCCCTCCCTCCTCCACACACCCCTGGCTCCTCACCTGTCACTTGGGCCTGGTGCCTGGGGACTGTCTCGACTGCCCCTGGCAGGGACGGCTCCATGTCGGGGAGCTCCGGGCCTGAGGAGGAGAATGATGGCTGTGAACAGCTGTACCGGCCCAGCTGTGGCTGGCTCCCTCCTCACGCCCACCCCCACCCCCCACCCTCTCCCTCTCCACAGGGACTCTGCCATCCAACTGCTCCTGACCTCTGGCATGGAACCCTGAAAGGCCGAGCACCCCCACCCAACACAGACTCTCACCAGGAGCCTCTAGGGGTACTGGGTCCACCCCCCACACTGCTTCCAGCAGATGGTCCTCCAGGCAGCTCTGCTCTAGAGCCTGGAGCAAGAGGTCCTCAGCATTGCCAGTTGGGCCAGAAAGGTGGCTCGGGGCACAGGGCTCAGGGCTCAGCCCGAGCCTAGGGAGCCCGCCCTGCAGGGGAAGAGAGGGCCGGTGTAAGCAGCTCCCCAGCCCCATGAGAAGTGGCAGCCCCAACCTGGGAACAAGGAGGGCAGAACAGTCTTACCATCAAGGGCAGGGTATCTTCCAGGGTCTCGCCCTGGGGAGTGCCCGCACCTTCCAAGAGAGAATTGGGATCAGGGGAGTGTGGGATGAGACGCTGGAGTGGCACGCTTGGGTATGTGCCCCTGGGTAGGCCCTCGGAGCTGGGGTCCCCTGCCATTCATCCCAGCAGGCCAAATCAGCTTTCCCTGCCCTCCCCAGCAACCTGGCACCAGCCTCCTGGAGGCCAGTTTCTGAAAGCACAAATCTGCCCCAGAGGCTGTCTCCAGTGTCTGGCAGCACCGGGTCTCTGCCCTGGACGTCCTGCCCCCTAGACGGCTGCCCTCCCCTGGGGCTCCTCACCTCTCCACCCCATCTTGGAGCTGAGCCCATACACTTTATGTGGGTCAGTGGGGTCCCCCGAGTTGTCTCGCAGCATCACAAAGCGCTGCGTACTGCGCAGCGCACAGCGGAAGTTGGTTTTCCAGCTGGCACGGAGTGCGCCCTCGAGGGCTAACTGGTCACCTCCACCGCCGCCGTCGGGCGGCCACCTGCCGCGGGCCACAGCCCAGGCCTGGGGAGAGGGATAGAAGTTGGAGCTTGGGGATGCGGGCCAGGGCCTGGGCCGGCCCTCCCACCCAGTTGGGCTGGGGTCCCACCTTGAAGATGCGCGAGTCAGCCTCTCCCAGGTCCTTCCGCGCGAAGTGCTTCCAGGGCACGCGGAAGCGTGTGCGGGCCGCGTCCAGCCACCGCAGGCCTTCATAGCGGCCGCTGCTGACCTCCCCCAGAAGCCAGTCTCCGAACAGCAGGCGCGGGGGCCCCCTGCGGGCGGGGCGACCGGCCGGGTCAGGGTGCGGGCGGCCAGGCGGTGTGCCCGCGCGCCGCAGGGTGGGATGGGCGCTCACCTGTCAGGAGCCACGGCCATCGCTCCCTGCAAAGGACTGGCGTGGAGAGGCAGGCAGGCCCTCCGCGGGGAGGGGTGGTCACGGCCAGCAGGCAGGTGTGAGCACAGGCGGGAAGCTTAGATGGCGTGGCCCAGCTGTTAGAGGTGTCGGGACCACAGACGTGGTTGGGGGCTGATGGCCACGACGTCGCCGAGGTGTGGGGTTCTGGGCAGCGGTGGCGCTGATATGACCACAAATGTGGGGGCGCACACACGTGAAGTCACAGGTGTTGAGCCTGCACCCAGACCCGGGCGGGAGGGCGCTGGCAGGGCCCTGCGGAGACACCACCAGAACGGCCGCTGGCTTGGGGCGTGCCCGGGGCGCCGGGAAAGCGAAACCGCGCGCGCCGGGAAAGCGAAACCTAAGCCCTAAGCCGGGAAGTGAGGGCTCCGCTGCTCGCGACCTGCGGCCTGCGGCCGGTCAACGTACGACCCCCACTTCCCAATCCTGCCCCGACTCCCGGGACCGGGCCCTCCCCACCCCCGCCCTGCGCTGCACGGCCCTCGCGCTCCACGCGGGCCAGGGGTCCGAGTACCTGCGTGCCGCGCCGCCGGGGCGGTAAGGTTCATCTCCCCGAGAGGCTGGCAACAAGCGCTTTTATGGGGACGGGCCGGGGGCGGGGCTGCATGTGCAGCCGAGGAAGTCACGTGCTCTGGCGGCGTGTTCTGGTGTGTGTTGGGGGGAGGGACGAGTTCCCCAGGCCCCCCGCGCAGGTTCCTGGGTGCGGGTGGGGGTCGTGCAGGAGCGGCAGGAGTGGCCGGTCCTGCGGGATCCAGTCACTCCTCTCCCTCAAGGAGCACCCTCCGCACATGCAGGGACTGGGCAGGGGGCGTCTGGCAACTAACGGGGGTGGGGGAGGCAGATGGGGTAAGCTGAAGACCTCACACAAAACCCGGCTCTTCTTTTTTCCAGGAAAGTGAATCATGGAGGAGGGCGTTGGGCAAGTGGCCCTACCGTTTGGATTTTTTTTTTTTTAAGTGGGCTCCACGCCCAGAGTGGAGCCCAACCGTTGGGTCTTTGCCATCAAGATCGGAGCTGAGATCAAGAGTGGGGTGCTCGACAGACTAAGCCACCTAGCCCCCCCTTGGGATTTTTTTTTTTTTTTAAGATTTTCATTTTATTTAGAGAGCTTGCGGGCACGGGAGGGGAAGGGAGGGGCAGAGGGTTAGGGTCTCCAAGCGGACTCCCCGCTGAGTGCAGAGCCCTACCCCAGCTGGATGCCGGGACCCAGAGATCATGACCTGAGCAGAAATCGAGAGTGCACCGGGTAACCGACTGAGCCAACCAGGCGCCCCCACCCCGCTGCCTTTGGAATCTTTTTTTTTTTTTAAGATTTTATTCATTTATTTGAGAGAGAGAGAGAGAGAGAGAGAGCATGAGAGGGGGGAGGGTCAGAGGGAGAAGCAGACTCCCCGCTGAGCAGGGAGCCCGATGTGGGACTCGATCCCGGGACTCCAGGATCATGACCTGAGCCGAAGGCAGTCGCCCAACCAACTGAGCCACCCAGGTGCCCTGCCTTTGGAATCTTAATGAGAATTGTTCAGACAAGAATACTCATATACTCTTGAGAATAAGACATTTGGAAAGGAATTCGTGGTGCTTTTTCATTAGGAAAAACACCGATGACTCTGAAGGGACAGTGTGGTAGGGGTCAGGAAGTCCTGCCTGCGGTCCTGCCCCGACGAAGCCAGCAGAGGGGGCTCTAGTTCCCCTCACAGCCGGGCCCACCTGCCACCCTGGCCCATGGCCCGCAGCCACTGGTCCCAGCTCCCCTCACCCGGGGAGCCCCTGCACCAAGCCACAGGTCACAGTAGAGGCGCCAGGGCCGGGTGCCCCTTCGCACCGAGCACCGGGTGTTTCCTGCCCCCACGGGACCTCACAGGCGCACTGTCACCCTGAACTTGCTTTCCAAAATGAGTGTTACTGAGGTGGCTGCTCAGTTCCCCCCAGGCCAAGAATCTTCCTGTCGGGTGGGGAGGTGGGGGATCCGCAGTGAAGGGTGCCCCCCTCCTGCGGCAGTGGTTAGGCCGGGAGAGGAACTTGCGCCGCCAGCTGGCCCCGGCTTGGGAAGCCCCGCCGCCGGCGGGCGCAGCAGGTGGTTTACGGGAAACGGCGCTGCGCTCCAGGCAGGGGCAGGGGGAGGTCCCAGCGCGCACCCGGCGCGGCCGCGGAGGACCCGGGGCCGGAGAGGGGCGGGGGAGTGTGGCGCGGACGGGCCGCGCCGTCCCCTCCCACGGCCGGCAGCTCCGGGGAGACTCGCGCGCAGCCGAGCTTGGAAATTGTCGCTTTATTGTGCGCGGTGGCGTGGGGGCGAGCGGCCCCGGCCGACCTCAGGTCCGGCCCGCGGGGGAGGCGGGGAGCCGAGCTAGACGTAGGTGGAGCCGGCGCCCGGCGCGTCGTCGTCAGGCTCCGCGTCCGCGTCCTCGTCGCTGCTGACCTCGCTGCCGGAGTCGGCGGCGCGGGCCGCTTCCGAGGCGGGCGTGTTGAGGACCACCACGTCGGCCTCAGCCCCAATGTCCTCCCCGAACCACACGGCCTTGTAGCCGCCCTCGGGACGCCGTTCCTTGGTCAGGATGGACCTCACAGCCGCTGGGCCGCCTCCATCGCGGGCCACCTCGGGGGACTCTGAGGCAGGGCGCGCGGCCGCGGCGCTGGGGGGCTCTGGGGGCGGGGGCTCCGGGGGCTCCGGGGGCTCCGGGGCCACAGCCCGGGTGGGGCCGGGTGAGGAGCGGGGAGCTGGCGCCCAGTTGTCCTCTTGGGTGTCAACAAAGGCCTGGTTGTCAAAGCTGAGGGGCTGGCGATCCTGGGGAGGGGACAGGGACAGCCAGGGCATCAACCAGGACCCCAAGCCTGGGCTGGGACCCCCACCCCTGGTGCCTTCCCCAGAGACAGGGATCCAGGCTAGTCCTTCCTTTCTCTCTGCCTCTTTCGGCCTCCTCCCCATTTTGTGGACTGTGATGTCTACACCCCGTCTTTCCTCACCTCTGCCCCCCGCCGCCTCTCCCTCTCCATCTGTCGCTCTCTGGTCCTGGCCCCCCGACCCCCCAGGGCCTCACCGGAGCTTTTCCGGAGCAACACTTGAGCGACTGGCCGTAGTGCTTGTGGAGGAGGGTAAGGAGGGCAGTCAGAGCCAGAAGAAGCAGCGCGCCCAGCACCCCGCCCAGGGCTGCCATGTCCACCACAGAGAAGCGCCGGTCCTCAGCTCGGCTGGTGCTTGGCTCGCCGTGCCCCGGAGTGCTGCCTCCTCCAGTCTGGGGTGGCTCTGCCAGCAACACACCACCCACTCACCGTTAGCACCCCAAGCTCTTCCCCTGCCGACCCGCTCCAGGCTCTGGACGCCCTGGCAACAAGCCAGGCCTGGCATCCTCCCAGAGCTGAGGTTCTGGGGAATGTCACCACTCCCCCCCCCCAGCTGAGGAGCTGTGTGTTCCCAGGGGCCCTTGGGGAGGCTGCTGAAGGAAGGGAGGGGAGATGGGGGTCAGTGCCCACCAGCTCCCAGTGGAAGGCGGGGGTCCAGCACCATAGGAAGGGCCATGAAGGCAGTGCTGGGGCCCGTGGAGAGAACAGCCTAGAATTGTAGGGCCCCCTGGACCCCAAATCTGGCTTCTGCCCCATCCTCCATACACCTTCCCCAGGTTACCTTGTTGGGGCCCTCAGAACCTGTCTCTGTCCAGACCAGAGCAGAACCCCCCCTGGGATTTCATGGTCAGTGTGGTCAGGCTGGGCCACCCTAGGGTGGGCCCTGCCCGACCGTGAATCCCAGGACCACCCGGAGTATGAGTCAGAGAATGTAAGGGTGACTCTGGGGCAAATGGGAGGTGCTACCTGAGGTCTGTGGGGTCCTGCTGGGCCCAGGGGGCATCGGCTGAGAGGTTCCTGGCTTCAGCGTCTGTGTTGAGCCCCCGCTAGGTGAGGCTGATGGGAGGAAGGTGCTGGTTCCCACACTGGGGGGCCCCCCGGGTGTAGATGAGGCAAGTGACCTCAAAGTTGTGCTTGAGGGGGGATGTGGACCAGTGCCCCCACCAGAGCTGGTCATCGAGGGTCCCTGAGAGGGCCCTGGGGGTCTGGGGGCTTCCAAAGTGGTGCTGCTTGAGGGCCTGGTTGTTCCTCCAGCCTCTGGCGATGTGGGGGTCTCTGGGGGGCCTGAGGGACCTGGGGGGCCAGGGATAGGATTCGGGCTTGCCTCTGCCGCCAGCATGCCTGCCTCAGGGAAGCCACCACCTGGGCTGAGCAGTCGCCTGGGGTGGGTCCCGCTGAGACTCACCTGTGGGGGAGGGCTCCTCCCACTCCAGCACCTGTATTTCCACCACGGTGGTTGCTGTGCCTGTGGTCACTGTGTTATTGGCCTCAACCTGGAGCAGAAAGGGGGCTTGTCCCTTGCAGGCCCCGCCTTAACCCCTGCCCCTTGGAGATGCCCCCCTGCCCTTACCTCTGCATAGAAGACTGTCTCATTGGCCAGCAGGACAGTGGTCAGCATGGTCTCGCCATCCATCCGGAAGTTGGTGTTATTGGTGATGCGATATGTGATGGCAGAGTTGATGTCCTGGACACTGCCCAGTGAGTCCTGGGTCCAGGCTGCCCCCGTGACCCCCCCCCAACCCCCCCGCAGCCGGGCTGGTGCCTACCGGAAAGTCAGGGTCCTGGGCCCAGATCCTCAGAGGCAGGGAGGGGGCGGTTGCGTCTTTGACCTCCACACCTGCTCCAGAGCCGCGCGCCACCTGGCCATAGTACCGGCTCTTGGGGAAGTAGGGCAGGCTCCCAATGGCATTTCGGGCCTCGATCGTGACCCGGGTCACCGAGTAGCGGGCACGGTCTGCCTGCTCACCCTGGGGGTAGGGGAGGCCTCAGCGACCAGCGGGTCCTTGAAGGACAAGTCCTGCAGCCTGAGGCTCAGGAACGCCATGGAGGCCTGGCCAGGGCACCCACCTTGACCAGCAGAGTGAAGGTCTTTGGGCTGGGGACACTTCTGGTCATGGTGAGGTTGCCCGAGTCAGCATCGATGGCAAACGTGCCATCTTGTCCTGCGAGGTTGGTGGGAAGGCTTGGCCTCTCGCCCCCTCCAGGGGCCTGAGGGCTAAGGTCCCAGCTGGCTGTGCCCATATGGCAAGTGCCCTGGGGTGTCCTCAGCCCAAGGTGGGGATGGGGCGCAGGATGGGGAGAGAAGCAGGGGTCTGGCCTGCACTTACCCTGCATAATGCTGTAGAGGATGCGCTGGCTGATGCCCTGATCCCCATCCACGGCGTGGACGGGCCCGGGGCGTAGGACGAGGGGGGCTGGCTGCAGGGGCAAGGACAGGAGGAGACGGCGTGGGGCTGCTGTGACGGCCCCAGCGCACCCTCCGGCTCCCCTCAAGGGGAAACTGCCCACCACACTCCTTGCGATACTGAGTCAATTTGCTCAAAGCCATCTCCTGATTGATCTGAATGACAGGAGTTTCAAGAGCTAGCACACACGGGGCAGGGAGAGGTCACGGGGAGTCGGACTCGGGCCTGTCCGTAGGGCGGGAGGCCCTGGAGCCCGTGCCCACGCCCCGCTGTCCTCCGGTGCCTCCCTGGGCCTCTCAGGCCGGAGCAGGGACGTCAGCTGGCCAGAGACGCAGCTGCCCCTGGAGCAGCGCCGTGGCCCCTCCACGCCGCCACCCTCCCAGCCCACTTCACTGGGTTCCCGGGCGCTGCCTGGCTCTGCCCCAGGACCGCCGCACCTGTGCACCTCCCTCTATGTTCACAGGGTTTGCTCACCGCTCACCACCACGAGGTTGGGTGGGATTGGCTTTCGGAGGAACGTTCACATGAAAATCGCAACCAAATTTGGCCCCATGGCCCCCAGGTCCCACCCCGATGCCCATCCTGCCCCTCTCTGCCCCCAGTACCAGTTTGTGCCCCAGGGGGACAGCCCCGTGGTACTCAGCGTTGATGCAGACGTAAGGGTCTGAATAGCCACAGGGCAAGAACCAGGGGGGGCGAAGGTCAGCAGGCCACACATGCAGGTCCAAGGTGGCCGCGGCCGTGTGGCTGGGCTCTGCATTCTCCTCCTGTGTGTCCTGCAACAGCAGAGCCCGGCTGGATCAGGCCTGGGGGCCCGGGGCTGGGGCAGCTCGGGCGGGGACCTGAGCATCCGGGCCTGCTCACCCGCACCAGCAGCTGGAAGGTCATTTTCTGCCACGAGTAGAAGTCCAGTGGCTGGTCCAGCCGCAGGGCAGGGAGGTTGGTACCCACCAAGGAGAAGAAGTTACTGGCGCCCTGGGGAGGCAGAGGGCAGGACTCAGCCTGGGACCCTGGGAGGACACAGAGAGGGGGGTGCTCAAAGGCGGGGTTTGGAGTTGGTGTAGGGGTGGGGGGGCCAACACTGACCGGGGTCACCTCCTGGAGGGTATAGAACAAGATGTCATCCTTGTCGAGATCCTGGGCCTCCAGTTCCGTCTCAGGGATGACAATGGTATTCACTTTAGTGTCCTGGGGGATGCAGGGGGAGTGTTCTGGCTACACCCTTGACCCCCATGGACGGATCCCTGAGGCCAAGCCGCTGGCCCCTCACCCCAGGCTCCTCTCACTCACCTCAGATATATTCTTCACCTTATTTTCAAAGGGGAACTGGGGCGCGTTGTCATTGATGTCCAGCACGAACACCAGCACTCTCAGCTGGGTCACCTGTGGGGACAGGGTGGAGTCAGCAGCGGTGTGCTCTGATGGCCTGGGGTGCAGCGCACAAGACAAAGCCGTCTGCTCAGGGCCCCTGCTCTGCAGGGACTACACACAGACCAGACAGCAACCCTGCAGCACACTCGGTGGCCAGTGCCCTGGAGGAAAGGAGCACAGGTACTGGGCGGGGTGGGGGCGCCGGCAAAATCCCAAGTGAGAACAGTGGCAAAACACTTGGACTGCTTCAGAAATAATTCTCAAAGAAAAGGAAGAAAGGAGAACCCATAGATTGAAAGAGCCTTAAGTGGGGAGCCTGGCTGCCTCAGTGGGAGGAGAGAGTGACTCTTGATTTCGGGTTGTGAGTTCAAGCCCCATATTGGGGGTAGAGATGACTTAAATAAACAACCAAACTAGAAAGGAAAGAAGGAAGAAAAGAAGAAGGGAGGGGGGAGGCGGAGAGGGGGGAGGGAGGGAGGGGGGAGGCGGGCGCCTAAGTAGCGTCCAGTCTCAATAGGTGGGCTTTGCTGGGGTCTCTGTGACTGTGGGAAAGGGCGGACATCAGGTGTCATGTGATGCTGACGCGGCAAAAATATTATGTTTATGTTTAAGAAGGGTTCTTATCTTTTAGAGACTCATCCTGAGGTATCTGTGGGTGGTGTGCTGCGGTGTCTGGGTGGGGGCACCCAGGGGCTCCGAGCCCGGGAGACCATGGTTAGTGGCTCCTGCCTAGATGGCAGGTGCGTCGGGGCTGGGCTTGCAGCTTAGAACAGAGCAGCCAGTGCTTCTCTGAGAAGATGATCTTGGAGTGAAGACACGAGACCGGGAGAGAGGGAGGCAGGTGCACATCTGGGGAGAGGGCTCAAGGCCGGCCGGAGTGGGGTCGGGGTCCATGCACCCAGCCTTGCCCACCACACGATCCATTTGGCCTCGACTCTGAGTGAGAAAGCAGCCAGAGGTGTCCACGTGCTTGATCAGAGCGTTCTGCCACACTGAGAGCGGACTGGCCAAGGCCAAGAGAGGAGCAAGCAGACCAGTTTCCAGTTGGGAGCTTCCAGAAAGGAGATGCTGGTGGCCAAGGCTCTGGTTGGTTTGGAGTCCAGCTTGAGGCAGAGTCCACAGACTTGCTTGTCGACAGAGAGACGTCGGGGAGAGAATGGGGGGAGGGAACTGGCAGGGTGAGGTGCCTTCCGTGTTGGGGGGGTCTCTGCTGGGGTCTGCATCTCGGGCAGAGTCTGGGCTGGAGGAAGTGTGGACGCCAACATACCACAGGGTGAGGTCACCAGGGAGTGGCCCCGGACCAGGCTGAGCAGAGTGCAGAGGTCCGAGCCTGGAGTGTGTTGATGTCACAGGTTGAGGGAGGCCACAAGGGGGCCGGGGAATTTGGGGGTACTCACCACGGTGTCACCACTTCTGCACTCCAGGTGCGCCTGCAGCATCGTGTTCTCCTGAGGGGGCAGACAGGTGTCGGGGATCACCTGCCCAGTTGACCACAGCATGCTGGCCCCATGTCACAAGTGAGGAGACAGGCAGAGAGGGTCCCCAGCATCCGTGCTAAGTCCAGAGGGCATTGGGGGCCCAGGCAGCTCCATCCCCCAACGGCCCTACCCGCCTTGGGGCCCAAGAGGGGTCATTCGTTGTCTGGGGGGGGCACAGAAGCCTCAGACCCCTGGAATGCCCTTGTCCGGGGAGGGGTGTGGGTGGACGCACAGGTCCTATGGAGGGTGAGCCACCCAGCGGCCCCCATGGGGATGCCCCGCTCAGGCCTGCCATCTGCACCTCATAGTCAGGAGTCACGTTGAGAAACAGCTGAGTCCCCTGGATCCGGAACGCGTAGGGAGTGGACGACTGTCCGAGGGTCACCTGCTGGCCCGCGGGGACGTAGATGTCAGCCAGGGGCCCGCTCTGATTCGTGTTCTCCTGGACTTCGAAGATGGTGTTGTTCACAGAGCAGACTGGAAAGTTGGAGAGGAAGGGTCAGTGCCCTCCTGGCACCTGCCTGCCTGCCTGGGGCCCAGCCAAACTGCCCCTGCCCCATAGGTACCCTGGGCCTGGGCCGTGGCCATGAGCAGTGGCAGCAGCAGGGCCCAAGCCCCCATCTCGGCGGCCGTCAGCCAGGCGGACCCTCTGAGCAGCTGGTGGTGGCGCTGGTGGTGGCGTCTCAGCCTGGGCGACCTTCGCCCCTGCCAGGCACCGCCCCACATTATGATCCTTTACAAGCCACCGGCCTCCACCAAGGGGGTTCCCGCCGGCCGCCTGGCCAGGCCTAGCCTGCTGCCGGGAGGGGGAGATCCGGTAGTTTCCCACCAGAGCTGGGCCACATGCGGGGGCCAACGGGGCTCAGCTCTCAGACACCGAGGCATGACACAGAAGGCGCTCAGGGCACCTGAGTGGGCCTGGGGAGGTGGCTGGGGGGCGTGGTTGGGTGGGCAGAAGCTGGGGCAGGGGGTTAGGGGCTAGGGGGTGGTAGGGACTGGGGCAGGGGCTCAGCCCTGGCTTCTGTGTTGGCTGTACCCACCCCTCCCTCCCAGCCCCGGCTGCCCCTCTGCTGGCCTCTTCTGCCAGAATCATCTTGGAGCAAGGTTCAGGCCCCAGGTGTGCCCTCCAGGTGTGCCCTCCAGGTCCACCTCCTCTCCCTACACCAACCGTCTAGGTCTGGAAGGAAAAGGCTGTGTCCTAGGGTCACCCCTGCCTGTCCTGGAAACAAGCCCGTTTCCTCCGAGGGGGTGGGGTGGGCAGGGCCACAGAGATGGGGTTGGGTGCTGGGAACTCCTGGGGGGGAACCCAGGTCCCCATGGGTTCTGATGTTTGACAAAGGGGTTCCTGGCAAGGCTCCTCGGCCCAGGCCCCCGACTGCCCTACCCCCAAGCCCCCCCCCCCCAGCTGGATGGGGACAGCAGGGAGGGTCTGTTGTGAGGGTGGGGGCTGTGGCCCTTCCGCTCTCTAGGCCTTCGCCTGGTGGCTGCACACCCCCCAGGCTCCTGGCCTCGTCCCCCCCCCCCCCCCCGTGCGGGTGGTGCCTCCATGGCTTCCAGAGGCCCCAGCTCCTCCTGGGGTGCCATCACCGTCCCCACTGCACAGGCTCAGACGGGTCAAGCCATGTGAGACCACAGAGCCTGGGGAGGAGCCCCAACTAGCTTGCAAAAGTCCTCTCTGGAGCAGACGCCTGGGCCCCCGGGAGACAGCGAGCCCGTCACCGCTTCCTGCCCGAGCCTTCTTGCCCTCCAACTCCCTCCCCACCTGCTCCACACGCTGACACATGGCCTCTAGGGCTGACGTCCCGTGCCCCCCACCCGCCCACCCAGAGCCCCTGAGTGTTTGCTGAGCCGATGACAGGGATGCAGATGGGTCTCTGGGGAGCTCGGTCAGCGGGACAGGAGCGATAAGGGAGGTGAGGCGCCCCACTGGCTTCCCAGGTTTAAAGGGCAGCTGGGTGTGGCCATTGTTAGTAGCTGTGGTCAGGGTCCCCCTGCATTCTTGACAGCCCTGCCCTGGGAGATGGCGCAGAGTGAGCTCACGCGGCTGGTGTCTGAATTCCTCCTTTATTGGTGACAAGTGCAACCCCTCCTCCTCTCCCCCACCCCCTCCCCTGCCCAGGCTCCACTCTGCTCCCCTTGGGGTGGCGGGGAGGTTCCTTCTTCCTCAGGATGTCTTCTGTGTCACCTCTGCAGCAGGGACGGCTGGCTCTGAAAACGTGGCCCCAGACCCGGATCCAGGAGGCAGCTGGGGAGACCAGGCCTGATCCAGGGGGTTCCTCAGTGGCATCCTGTGGAGACAGCCAGGTTAGGGGCTGGAGACTGCTGCCCACGGGGGAAATGGCCTCCTCTGGTCACCGGCGCTGTTTCACTTTCCCACACCCCTGGCCCGCTGCCGCGACCGGTTCCTGCCACAGACCCAGGGCGCCCCGCGGGAACAGAGCTCGTGGGCGGGGACGGCGGTGGTGCTCACCAGGCTTGCAGGGTGGACATGCCGGGCCAGTGCAGGCAGAGGCGGCCCTCCGCCGGCGTGGTCCGGCTCGTGCTGTTCTCCGTATCCTGCTCGCTGCCCCCCGCCCCAAGTCAGAATTAGTCCTGGCGGTGGGGGGCGCCCCCCCGCCGCCGTTCCCCGCCTCCCAGGGCTAGCGCCCGCAGCCCCTCACCTGCGCTTCCCCACCAGGCCCTGGAGCAGCCGCTGCAGCCGCGCGCTGTCCCGCAGGCGGCTGAGCTCGCTGGTGAACGTCCCATCCGAGTGCCGCGGGGCCCTGGGGGTGGGGGATGGCGGGGCCGTGGGCCGTTTCAGGGCCAGGCGCGGGGCGGGCGCACGCATTGATGGGCCAGGGGGCGGGGGCGGGGGGTGGGCGTCCGAGGCGCGGGCGTGGGTCCCGAGGGGCCGCGGGCTCACCTGGGGGGTGCGGGGGGCGCGGCCGACCCCCGGAGCAGCAGCGGCAGCAGCAGCAGCAGCAGGGGCGGGATGGCCATGGTGGGCGCGCCGGGGGAGCTGAGCGCCGCTGCCGCCGCCCGAGCCCGGCGCGGCCCCTTTATAGCGCCCGGGAGCGCGGCATCGATCGAAGCGGAAGGTCAGAGCCGCCCACCCAGCTGTCGCCCCGGCTGGCCGCCCGCCCCCACCGCCGCGTCGGCGCCCCTTGGCTGGCTGGGGAGGGAGGGGAGCCCTGCGCCCGGGGCACGGACGCACGGGCCGGCGGGGGTCGGGGAGGGGGCCCCCCGGGGTGCGGAGGGACCTCCGGGAGAGCCTGCGACCGGAACAGCATGTGCAAAGCCTCCGAGCCTTGCCCGCAGGCTCTTCGGAGGCGCGGCGGGGGCCGGGCTGGGCGAAACCATCCGCAGGGCCCTTTCCGCTCTAGGCGCCGAGGCGGGCTCGGGAGGGGAGATGCGCGAGGGCGGAGGGCGGAGGCTGGGCGAGGGGGAAGCGACCCAGAGCCTCGGAGACGCTGGGCGAGCGGTGGGAAATAAGGGAGGCTGGGCCTGTGTGCCTCTTGTCTGTATTTGCCGCTCAGTTTTTCTGTAAACCTAAAACTGCTCTTTAAGAAAAGTCTACGAATTATTTTTAAATGAATGTAAAGTTTGGGGCACCTGGCTGGCTCAGCCGGTAGGGCATTCGATTCTTGATCTTGGGGTCGTGAGTTCGAACCCCACATTGGGTGTAAAGATTACTTAAACGAATGAAGTAATATAAACTTAAAAAAATAAAATCTTTTTAAAAATGAATGTAAAGTTTAACACAAGAACTACTAGTTTATAACTTCATTTACTAGATTCGTAATTACTGTTTAAGGATTTCATTAGTACTAGTTTCTGACTTAATCCCGTATTGATTAAGCAGGAGTAACGTGGCTGCCCGCCTTTTTCCCTCCGGTCGGTCTGCATCTCCACCTCCTGTCCATCCCAAGCCCACATGCAGGCTCAGACCTCTCCAAGCCTCGGGAAGTTCAAAAGAAGGGCGTCCGGAGGCTGAGATCCAGCTCTGCCTGCAGCCCGCCTCCACCAAGGAGTCTGAGGCTTGGGGTGGCCTCCCCCAGCGTCCTGGCCTCCACCCTCGCGCCTCTCCCCTCCCGAGCCCACCTCTGAGGCGCTGGGGTCCCTCTGGGCTTAACGGACTGAGCCACCCAGGCGCCCCTGAATAATTGACGCTTATCAGATATGTGATTTGTAAATATCCCCTCCCATTCTGTGAGTTTTCTTTTCACTCTCTTGGTAGTGTCCTTTGATGCACAAAAGATTTTAATTTTATGAAATCCAATTATCACTTGTTTTGTTTGTGCTTTTGGTGTTTAAGAAAACATTGCCAAATTCAAGGTCATGAAGATTTGCTCCTATATTTTCTTCTAAGATTTCTTCAGTTTTAGATCATATATTTAGGTTTTTGATCCATTTTGAGTTAGTTTTTGTATGTAGTGTGAGGCAAGGTTCGATTTCATTGTTTTGCGTGTGGATACCGAGTTGTCCCAACACTGTGTGGAAGAAACTCTTCTCTCATTGAATACTCTTGACACCCTTGTTGAAAATCAATTGATTTTGGGGCGCCTGGTGGCTCAGTCGTTAGGCGTCTGCCCTCAGCTCAAGTCATGATCCCAGGTCCTGGGATCGAGCCCCACATCGGGCTCCCTGCTCCTCAGGAAGCCTGCTTCTCCCCCCCCCCCACTCCCCCTGCTTGTGTTCCCTCTCTCGCTGTGTCTCTCTCTGTCAAATAAATAAAATCTTTAAAAAAAAATCCATTGATTTTAAATGTACGGGTCGATGTCTTAATTCTAAACTCTATTCCACTGATTTATGTCTAACCTTATGCCAGTACCATACTGTTTTGATTCCTGTAGCTTTGTAGTAAGTTTTGAAATCAGGAGCTGTGAGTCCTACAACTTGTTTTTCTTTTTCAAGATCATTTTAGTTAACTGTGGTTCCTTACATACACTTCCATATGAATTTAGGATTGGCTTTTCCATTTCTTTTTTTTTTTTTTTAAGATTTTATTTATTTATTTGCCAGAGAGAGAGAGGGGGAGAGTATAAGCAGGGAGAGTGGCCGGCAGAGGGAGAAGCAGGCTTCCCGCCGAGCAGGGAGCCTGATGTGGGACTCGACCCCAGGACCCTGGGACAATGACCTGAGCCAAAGGCAGACGCCTAACCATCTGAGCCACCCAGGCATCCCTCTTTTTTTTTTTAAGATTTTATTTATTTATTTGACAGAGAGAGAGACAGCGAGAGAGGGAGCACAAGCAGGGGGAGTGGGGGAGGGAGAAGCAGGCTTCCCGCCAAGCAGAGAGCCTGATGCGGGGCTCGATTCCAGTACCCTGGGATCACGACCGGAGCCGAAGGCAGATGCTTAATGACTGAGCCACCCAGGTGCCAAGTGGCTTTTCCATTTCTTTAAAAAAAGAAAGAAGGGCACCTGGGTGGCTCAGATGGTTAAGCATCTGCCTTCGGCTGGGATCGAGTCCCACATTGGGCTCCCTGCTCCACAGGAAGCCTGCTTCTCCCTCTGCTTCTCTCTCTCTCTCTCTCTCTCTCTCTCTCTCTCTCTCTCTCTCTCTCTCGCGCGCGCGCGCGCGCGCGCGCGCGCGCACGCGCGCACTCTCTCTTATGAATAAATAAATAAAATCTTTTTAAAAAATCTAAAAAAAAAAGAAGAAGAAGAAGCCAATGGGGTTTTGATAGGGAGCATATCAAATCTATAGATCAGTTTGGTGAGAAAGACCATCTTAACAATATGAAGTCTTCCAAGCCATGAATATTGTCTTCTTTAATCTCCCCCAGCAATGTTTTTTTTTTTTAAGATTTTATTCATTGATTTGACAGAGAGAGACACAGTGAGAGACGGTACACAAGCAGGGGGAGTGGGAGAGGGAGAAGCAGGCTTCCCGTGGAGCAGGGAGCCCGTTGCGATGCGGGGCTCGATCCATGGGATCGGGACCATGACCTGAGCCGAAGGCAGACACTTAACAACTGAGCCACCCAGGTGCCCTCCCCCAGCAACGTTTTATAGTTTTCGGTGTACACATCTTTTACCTTCTTCTTTTTTTTTTAAGATTTATTTATTTGAGAAAGAGAGAGCACAAGTGGGAGGGGCAGAGGCAGAGGGAGAAAGAATCCCAAGCAGACTCTGAGCTGAGCGTGGAGCCCAACATGGGGCTCAATCTCACAACCCTGAGATCATGACCTGACTCGAAAGCCGGAGTCGGACTCTCAACCAACTGTGCCACCCAGGCACCCTGCTGAAATTTATTTCTAAGTATTTTATTCCCCCCCTTTTTTTCTGGTGGGCAGCAAAAAAAGTTTATTGAGTGATAGTAAAATTTATTGAGTGGTAGTACAAGTTTCTGGAAGAGGGAGGAGACCCTAGAAGGTTGCCCTCTAAGTATTTTGTTCTTTTTGATGCTGTTACAAAATGAATTATTTTCTTAATTTCATCTTTGGATTGTTCATTACTAGTATATAGAAATATAACTGAGTTTTATTTGATGATCTCATATCCTGCAACTTTGCTGAATTTATTTATTAGCTGTAATAGGGTTTTGTTTTGTTGGATTTTCTATGCATTAGATCATGTCATCTGCAAATAGAAATAGTTTACTTTTTCCTTTCCAATTTTGGATACATTTTATTTCTTTTTCTTGCCTAGTTGTTCTAGCTAGAACTTCCAGCACATGATGAAGAGAAGCAGCAGAAGTGGGTATCCTGGTCTTTTTCTTGATCTTGGGAGAAAAGCTTTCAGTCTCTCACTATTGAGTGTAATGTTTGCTGTGGGTTTTTGATAGATGTCCTTTATCATGTTGAGGAAGTTTCTATCTTTTTTTTTTAAGTTTCTTTCTAGTCACAGCTTATTGAGTCTTTTTGTCATAGAAAGGTATTGGATTTCATCAAATGCTTTTTCTGCATCTGTTGAGATGATTTTTTTTAAAGATTTTATTTTTATTTTTTTAAGATTTTATTTATTTATTTGAGCAGGAACACAAGCAGGGGGAGTGGGAGAGGGAGAAGCAGATCTCCTGCTGAGCAGGGAGCCTGATGTGGGACTCGATCCCAGGACCCTGGGATCATGACCTGAGCCATAGGTGGACGCTTAACGACTGAGCCACCCAGGTGCCCCATGTTAAGATGATTAAATGGGGTTTTCCCCTCTGGGGAAATGGGATTCTTTCTCCCTCTGTTCTAGTAACGTGATGTATTATATTGATTGAGTTTTGTCTGTTGAATTACACTTGCATTCCTAGAATAAATCCCCTCTTAGTCATAGTGCATAATCCTTTGAAAAATGCTGCTGGATTAAGTTTGCTCATATTTTGTTGAAGAGTTTTGTATGTATATTTATAAGGGATATTTATCTGGAGATTTCTTTCTTGTGATGTCATTGCTGAGCTCTAAGAGTTCTTTATATATGTTGTGTACAAATCATTTGCTGAAAATGTAATTTGCTGATATCTTCTCCCATTCTATGAGTGGAATTTTTTTTTAACTTTTAAAAAAAGATTTTATTTATTTGTTTGAGAGACAGAGAGAGAGCACAAGCAGGGGGAGGGGCAGAGGAGGAAGCAGACTCCCCGCTGAGCAGGGAGCCCCATGCGTGGCTCCATCCCAGGACACTAAGATCATGACCAGAGCCAAAGGCAGATGCTTAACCACTGAGCCACCCAGGAGCCCCAATCCTGTACCTGTTTTGTCAGATTTCTATGTATTTCATTTATTATTATAGCTGTTGTAAATGGTGTTGTGTTTTTACTTTTTAGTTTTGGCTTCCAGTTATTTGGTGCTGGTGTATAGAAATACAATTGATCTTTATGTGTCAACTTTGTATCCTGCCACCTGGCTAAGCTGACTTATTAGTTCTAGGAGCTTTTGTAGATTCCTTGGGGTTTTACTTAGACAGTCATGTTGTCTGTGAATAGGGGCAGTTTTACTTCTCCCTTTCCAATCTGGATGTATTTTATTTATGTATTTTTTTTATTGCTTGATTGCACTGGCTAGAATGGTAGCACAATGTTGAATAAGAGTGGTGAGAATGGACATCCTTTTTCCTGAGTTTAGGTAGAAGGCACTCAATCTTGCATCATGAAGTGTCATGCTGACTGCAGGGTTTGAAGACGCCTTTTGTTGGGTTGAGGGAGTTCCTTCTAGTTCTAGATTGTTAAGCACTTTTATCATGAGTGCATGTTGAATTTTGTCAAATGTTTTCCTCCATCAGTCAATATGATTATGTGGTATCTCTTCTTTGGATTGTTAATTGGTATTTTACATTAATTCGAGGCCATCCTTCTTTTTAAATTAAGTAGTTAATGCTATGAATTTTCCTCTGAGCATAGCTTTAGCTCCATCTCATAAATTTTGATATGATGTATTTTTATTTTCTTTTAGCTCAAAATATTTTCTAATTTCTCGTTCGACCCATAGATTACTTAGAATTGTGTTAATTCCAAAACTTTTGGAGATTTTCCTGTTATCTTTCTGTTGGTTTCTAACTTAATTCCTTCATGGTCAGAGAACATACTTTGTATGATTTCCATTCTTTTAAAAAATTTGTTAAGCTTTCTTTTTTGATGCAGAATATGGTCTATCTTGGTGAATGCTCCATATCTATTTGAAGAGAATATGTACTTCTCTGTCGTTGGATGGACTGTTCCACAAATGTCAAATATATCTACTTGGTTGATGGTTATTCCGATTCTTCTATAGCTTTGCTGATATTCTGTCTACTTGTCTATTGAGTAAGGAGAGATTCTTAAACTATCAAACAATTCTTGCAAGCCAAATAAATATTATCTTGACTGTTTCAAGCATCCCATAAAACTCTGCATTAAATGGTTACAAAACTGGCTCCAGCACCTGTTCAAGTGTCACCACTAGGGTGACAGCTCCAGCTTCTGTCTGATTCTAGAGGGTTATAGACATACTCATGTCCCAGGAGGATGGAGTGGCCTTTGAGGCTGCACATCCCAGCTTTCACTGGCCAGAGGCTTTGGACAGAATTAGGACATCCGTCTGTCAGGCTGAGCTGCCCAGCTTTGCATCTTTTTTAAGATTTTTATTATTTACTTATTTATTAGAGAGAGAGAGAGCAAGAGGGAGCAGGTGGAGCAGCAGAGGGAGAGGGAGAAGCAGACTCCCCACCAAGCAGGGAGCCTGATATGGGGCTCCATCCCAGGACCCTGGGATCATGACCTGAGCCGAAGTCAGATGCTTAACCAACTGAGCCACCCAGATGTCACAGCTCTGCATCCTTTATTGAGCATCACTGAAGCCTTGGTCTGCAAACCTGGGATCACAGACATTTTGTGAAGCTTAATTTACTATTTATGGCTACTCTTTTTGATGTGTGGTTCTATGAATTTTAAAAAATGTATTCAGGGTACCTGGCTGGCTCAGTCAAAGGAGCATGTGATTCTTGATCTCAGGGTCATGGGTTTGAGCCCCACATTAGGTGTAGAGCTTACTAAAAGAATAAACTTTTGGGATGCCTGGGTGGTTCAATTTGTTAAGTGTCTGCCTTTGGCTCAGGTCATGATCCCGGGGTCCTGTCAGACTCCCTGATCAGCGGGGAGTCTGCTTCTCCCTCTGTCCCTGCTCCTCCCCCTGCTTATGCTCTCTGTCTCTGACAAATAAATGAAGAAAGTCTTAAAAAAAATAAACTTTTAAAAATAAATAAATAATGTATTCAACTTTGTAAGCATCACCAGTTCGATCAGCCCAAATTCCCTCATACCCCTTTATTGTGAGCCCTGACTCTGAGCCCCTCGTGGCCACTCTTCTAAATGTGTGTATGTACCTCACAAGAAATCTTCAAAGTACATCCGGCTAGAACTGAGCAGAGAAATAGAGAAACCCACAACTATACGTGGAGGATTCAGCACTCCTCTCTCAGTAATTAATAGAACAGATAGAAAATTGGCAAGGACATAGAAGGTCTGCTGAGCTGCATTCTGATCTGACTGACATTTACACACCTCTCCACCTAATAGCAGCAGAACACACATGCTTTCCAAGTACACACAGAACATTTGTCAAGATAGATTAGTTATATTCTGGGTCATAAAATAAACCTTAACAAGTTCAAAAGAATTGAGGTCCGACGCAGCATTTTTTCCTCACTATAATGGAACAGACTAGAAGTAAATAACAGAAAGGTAATAAGAAAATCTCCAGTGCGCCTGGGTGGCTCAGATGGTTAAGCGTCTGTCTTCAGCTCAGGTCATGATCCCAGGATCCTGGGCCCACGTCTGGCTTCTGGCTCAGCGGGGAGCCTGTTTCTCCTTCTCCCTCTGCCTCTTCCCCTGCTCATGCTCTCTCTCTGTATCTCTGTGTCTTGAATGAATAAATAAAAATCTTAAAAAAAAAATCCCCAAACATTTGGAAACGAAACAACATAGTTCCAAGTAACCATGCATCACAGAAGTCTCAGGGAAAGAAGAAAATATTTTTAACTGAACGTTATTGATCGAACACACAGAAATGTGTGTGATGCACCTCAGAGGGACATTTATAGCATTAAATGCTTATGTTAGAAAAACAATGGCCGCATAAACTAGAAAAAGAAAAATTAGGCACAAAGCAAACAGGATGAAAGAAAGAATAGAAATAAAAGCAAAAATTAATGAAATTGAAAACAAAACAAACTATAGAAAAAAATCAATGAAACCAAAAGTTGGTTCTTCGAAAAGATCAGTAAAATTAATAAACCTCTAGCAAGACTGACCAAGAAAAAATACACACTTTAGAATAGAAGGGATGAAAGAGGCATTGGCAACAGAAACCTCAGAGGTATAAAAACGTTAATAAAGGAACATATAAACAACTCTAGGCCCTTACATTTGAAAACTATCATGAAACATATCAACTCCTTGGAAGACACACTACCACACGCCCTCAAGAAGAGACAGACAGAATCAGAGAAAGACGTGTATCATATGACCTCACTGATATGAGGAATTCTTAATCTCAGGAAACAAACTGAGTGTTGCTGGAGTGGTGGGGGGTGGGAGGGATGGGGTGGCCGGGTGATAGACATTGGGGAGGGTGTGTGCTATGGTGAGCGCTGTGAATTGTGCAAGACTGTTGAATCACGGATCTGTACTTCTGAAACAAATAATGCAACATATGTTAAGAAAAAAGAAAAAGAAGAAGATAGCAGGAGGGGAAGAATGAAGGGGAGTAAGTCAGAGGGGGAGACGAACCATGAGAGACGATGGACTCTGAAAAACAAACTGAGGGTTCTGGAGGGGAGGGGGGTGGGGGGATGGGTTAGCCTGGTGATGGGTATTAAAGAGGGCACGTTCTGCATGGAGCACTGGGTGTTATATGCAAACAATGAATCATGGAACACTACATCAAGAACTAATGATGTAATGTATGGTGATTAACATAACAATAAAAAATTTAAAAAAAAAAAGAAGAGACAGTCTGAACAGCCCCATGCGCATTAAAGAAACTGATCTTCATAGTTGGAACTCATCCAGCAAAGAGAACTCCAGGCCCAGATGTCTTCGCTGGCAACTTACTCCAACTGAAGGAAGAAGAGTTAATATCAATTCTACACAATCTGGTACAGAAAAGAGAACTGAAGGGAGCACTTCCCAGCTCAATTTAGGAAACCAGCACTACTCTGCTGCCCCAACCCCAAACCAGACAGAAACAACGGAAGAAAAGAGAACCATGGCCACAAAACTCCTTGACCGACATTACCGAATTGAATCCAGCGCTGTATGAAAAGGTGGGTAATGCCATGACCAAATGGGCTTCATGCCATGAGGGAAAGCCTGGCTCAGCATTCCAAAACCCATCCCTGTGCTTCACCACATCAGTAGCCTAAAGAAGAGAAGCCATTTGATCATCTCAGCAGATGCAGTAAAAGTATTAGAGAGATTTCGACACCTGTTTGTGTTGAGGCCTCTCAGAAAATTAAGAATAGAATTTCCTTAACTTAATGAGGAACCAACCCCCACAGCTGCCAGGACACTTAATGGTGAAAGATGAAAGCTTTCCCCATTAGACTGAGAACAAGGCAAAGATGTTTGCTTTCATCATTTCTGAAAAACATTATGTTCAATTTCCCATTAGTAAAATAAGGGGAAGAAAGGAAGGAAGGAAGGGCGTCCAGGTTAGAAAGGGAGAAATAAAATGGTCTCTACTCATAAACTATACAATGGTCTATTTAGAAATTCCGATGAAAAAAATTCCTTGCATTAATAGGTTTTAGCAACAACAAAGGACACAAAACTATTTCTACATGTTAGCAATGAACAATTGGAAATGATATTTCTAGAAAGAACCATTTATCGATCGTATCAGAAGCCATGACATATTTAGTTATAAATCTTACAAAATATGCGCAGGATCTGTAGGCTGAAAACAAAATACTGATGAAAGAAATCAAAAGGAGAGATATACTTGTGTTCATAGACTGGAAGACTCAACATCATTGAGATGTCAGTTTGCCCTAAATTAGTTGCATAGATTCAACACAGCCCCAGTCAAATTCCCAGCAGGACTATGTTTGCAGATAGAGAGAAGCTGATTTTAAAATTCATACATATGCAGGGCGCCTGGGTGGCTGCGTCAGTGAAGCGTCTGCCTTCAGCTCGGGTCATGATCTCAGGGTCCTGGGATCCAGCCCCACGTGGGGCTTCCTGCTCCGCGGAAAGCCTGCCTCTCCCTCTCCCCCTGCTTGTGCGCTCTTTATCTCAAATAAATAAATAGTCTTCTAAAAAATCCATACATACAGACAAAAGAACTAAAATAGCCAAAACAATTTTGTGAAGGAATAAAGTTCAAGGACTGCTAGAGCCTGATTTCCCAAATTACTATAAAGCTACAGTAGTCAAGGCTGTCTGTCCTAGCTGCAAGGACAGACGTATAGACCTGTAGACAACGGGATAGAAGAGAGGGTAAAAAAATAGCCCCACACAAATACAATCAAGGGATTTTTTTGAGAGAAGGTCAAAAGCAATCCAACGGAGAAAAGATAGTCTTTTCAAGAAATGATGCTCAGCTGACTGACAGCCATAGGCAAGGAAAAAAAGAGCGAGCCTCAGCTCATACCTTATACGTAAAAAAATAACTCTGATATGAGGATGAAGTGACAAGCTACAACCTGGGAGAAAATATTTTCACATCATGTATCTGACTTTTCTTTTTTTTCCCCATTTATTTGTTTTTAATTTATTTGAGAGAGAGTGAGAGCCAGAGAGATCACAGAGGGAGAGAAAGAGAGAGAAGCAAACTCCCCGCGGAGCAGGGAGCCCGATGTGGGGCTGGATCCCAGGACCCTGGGATCACGACCTGAGCTGAAGGCAGGCGCTTAACGACTGAGCCACCCCGGCGCCCCACCTTTCCTATATTAGATCCACGTGATTTCACCCATTATGACTATCATTACGGCTTTTTTTCCCCAGAGTCCTTGTTTTCTCTTTAAGGTTTTATTTATTTATTTGAGAGAGAGAGAGAGAGTGAGAGCAAACATGCAAGAGGAGAGGCAGAGGGGTGGGGCGGAGGGGGAGGGAGAGGGAGTCTCAAGCAGAATCCCTGATGAGTGCAGAGTCCGACACGGGGCTGATCTCAGGAGCCTGAGTCGGAAATAAAGAGCCTGGTGCGCTCACCTGACTGAGCCACCCAGGTGCCCCTTGTTTTCTCTTTAATACACACATGCTCAGCTCATCAAGCGGGCCACTGTGTCCGCTGCTGTTTCGGAGTTCCTGGCAACAGCTCTGTGCTCCAGGCCCATCCGGACTCTCCCGGCCTCCCAGGGTGGAGGCAGCCAGAAACGGAAACTGAGGAGGGTGGATGCGCATCAGGCAGTCCCACAGAGTGATGCAGGTGGAGGGCCCACTTCACGGGCCCGTTAGGGACGGGCTCCAGGCTCTGTGTCCCTCTTAGTAAGTCCATAATAGGTTCTCACTGTGACGCACTTTCCGCGTATGTTCTTTCTGTGCACTTCTGTATCCGCGCGAGCGCAGCCGCGGCTGACTCCGTCATGCACAGCGGTCTCTGGCTAACTCTGTGTCCTGTGCATCTGGTCTACAATAGTCCTACCTACGGACCTGGGACCCTGCCCCCAGAGGGCCCCCCCCCCACCACCGAGCTCCCACAGTCATGTGTTGGCAGGTGGGGGTGATGGACCCGAGATGGCCCCAAGATCCAGTGAGTTTGTGGGTTTGGCAGGTGCAGGCTGAGAGGTGAAGAAGGCAGTGACTCAGGTAATGTGAGTCTAAAGAGCAGGCAGAACCATGACGATTGCAAAGTTTGGTGAGCGCTTGTCATGCTCCTTCCTGTTATCTCATTTCACACTAGGAAGTCAGCACACGGCAGTGGCCATTGTTGGAGAGTAACTGGGCAGGGTCCCCGTCATGGACGAGAGGCTGCTTCAGGGGATAGGGTGCAGGGCCGCAGACTGGGGCCTGCAGTCATTGCGGGGTGGGGGACGCCCTGGGGCATGAGAGGTTGTGTCGGGTGAACGGAGGGAAGCCCCATCAGGGGACCCACGGGGGAGGCGGGCAAGGAGTTTTGGTCTCCCGCTGTCTGGCGGAACTGGCCTGAGAAGGGTGCTCTCAGGGTGCCCTGGGAACAGGGTGGAGTGAGAAGCGGCCCCGCCTCCGCATGGAGGCGCCTCCTGGGGCGTCCCTGAGAGGCAGATACCCCTCCGGCGCAGGTCCGACCCGGGGGTGTCTGGGGCCCGGCGGGAGGGCGCTGGCGTTGGGTGCCTGCACACCTCGAGGGCGGGTCCGGCCGACCTCCTATCCGGGTGGGTTTCCCAGAGCGCAGACCCGCCCGTACCTCCAAGCCGGCGCGGCGCGGGGCGATGCTGGGCCCGCCCGTGCCAATCACCTCGCTTAACTCTTCTCTTAAGGGCCGTTGCATTTGTCCACCTGCCCGTCTCCCGGAGCGCGAAAGTCCAAGACTGGCAAAGACCGGGTGCACCTTAGAGCGCTCGGGGCCCACCCAGCCGGGCGGATCAGGGCGGGACTCCGGCCGGGCTCGCGGCGTGCCTGGGGGGCGGGGCTCCCGGGTTCGCGACTCGGGCACTGTCCGCGGTGCTGAGCGCCCGCCGGGGCACATGGGGACAGGTGCGCCATGGGGAACCGCAGCGCGGCGGACGCGGGCGGGCTGCTGGAGGGGCGCGGGCCGGGAACCGGCGGCGGCGCGGGAACTCCCGCGGCGGCGGCGGCGCTGGCGGGGGGCGTGCTGCTCATCGGCGCGGTGCTCGCGGGGAATGCGCTCGTGTGCGTCAGCGTGGCGGCCGAGCGAGCCCTGCAGACGCCCACCAACTACTTCATCGTGAGCCTGGCAGCCGCCGACCTCCTACTCGCCCTGCTCGTGCTGCCTCTCTTCGTCTACTCCGAGGTGAGCCCGCGTTCAGGACCGCACGCGCACTCCTCACCTGCTCCTTCGTCCCCTGTCCCCTTCCACCGTGAGGACCCAGAGCCACGCGGCCACTGGGCTTCTCAGGAACCTAGAGCCGGGGAGGCAGCAGGGACGCTGGGCCTGGTCCCAGGACAACTGGGGCCTCGGTCCCCTCTGATCCCCCACCCCCCCCATCTCGCTGTCAGTTTACCTGTTTGGCTGGCTGGCTGTCCGCCTGCCTTCCTCTGTGCCTCTCTTCTCCTGTCCCTGTTTTGGCGTCTCCTACCCAAGAGATGCCTTTGCCCTTCAAGCCAGCCAACCTCAGAAACAGGCGAGGTTGGCAGTCCAGCCATCCACTACCCCCTCAGCTGAGGTTCCATTCCCCAGGGGAGGCAGATGGACAGGCAGATTCAGATTTACACCCCCCCCCTCCGGGGCACAGAGACACATACACATCACTGCACAAAGCCACAGCCAGGCATGACCAGGACCACGCACACACCAGAGCACTCCAGGGAAGGAGACCCTCACTCACGCACATACTCTGCCCACAGCAGGAGGGGCATTCAGCTGCGAGGAGCTGACGGCAAGTGAGCAGGGTTGGAGGAAGGGGAGGCCCTGCCCTGATGCTGGAACGGAAAGCAGGGGTTGGTGTGGGGTCCAGAGCCCCTGCCAAGAACCAGGGCCCAGAAGCCTCCATCCCCAGACCAGGTCTGGCCCTCGGATGGATCCCCCCTTGGTGCCAGCCCTTGTCTGCTTTCCAGTTTGGGCAGAGAAAAGCTGCTTAGGCCTGGGCTGGGAACTCAGTGAGCCGGGCAGTGGGGGAGGGGAGACTCAGTTTTTCTGAAGTGGATGTGGAGAGACTGTGCAGGACAAGGGCACACATGACCTGCCCCTCCCCCGGAGCCACAGACAGATGTCACAGTGACAGCTCTTAAGCTCCTAATCGTCCCAAATCAGCGGGAGGGGATTTAGAAGGGGGGTGGCTGGCTGTTCCTTTGCCCTTGGTGAGGGCACAGGGCACGGTGCTGAGGCCTTTACATCTTTTAACTCATGCTCTCTGAGGAGAGCAATTATGTGGATACTATCGTTACCCTCATTCTACAGATGATGGGACAAAAGTGAGGTGACTTGTGGGGTCCCAGAGCAGTGACAGAGTTTAACCAGACAGGCTGACTCTTCGCCATCCTGTGGGGAGGAAACAGGCCCAGGGCGCTTCATGCTCCAGGGGGCGGGCCTGCTGGGGGAGCGCCTCCCTACCCCGAGCCCCGCAGCATCAAGATCAGAGTCGTCAACCATCCAGACCCCATCTCCAGGGGCTCCCCAGGCCTCTCTGGCTTTAACAGAAAGGGTTCCCCCTTTCTGGGAGGGTATCTCGCCCAGCTTAGTGGGAAGGCTGCCCGCACCCCAGGAGTGCGGGCCTCCGGCACGCTGCACTTTGCGCTGAAAGAGCGCAGCCCAGGTGGCTGTGAGGGCTCCTGGTGCCGGGGAGACCGGCAGTGGGTCGTGTCTGTTGTTGCCCGCCCCACCGCGCCCCTTCCCGCGCGCAGGTCCAGGGCGGCGTGTGGCTGTTCAGCCCCGGCCTCTGCGATGCGCTCATGGCCATGGACGTCATGCTGTGCACCGCCTCCATCTTCAACTTGTGCGCTATCAGCGTGGACAGGTGAGCCGGCCGCCGCCCCACCTCGCGCCCCCTCCCCGCCCGCCCCGCGCCCCTCCCCTGTCCCGGTCGCCCTCACCGAGCCCCCCGCAGGTTCGTGGCCGTGGCCGTGCCGCTGAGCTACAACCGCCAGAGCGGCGGCGGGCGCCAGCCGCTGTTCATCGGCGCCACATGGCTGCTGTCGGCGGCGGTGGCGGCGCCCGTGCTGTGCGGCCTCAACGACGCGCGCGGCCGCGACCCCGCCGTATGCCGCCTGGAGAACCGCGACTACGTGGTCTACTCGTCCGTGTGCTCCTTCTTCCTGCCCTGCCCGCTCATGCTGCTGCTCTACTGGGCCACGTTCCGGGGCCTGCGGCGCTGGGAGGCCGCCCGTCGCGCCAAGCTGCACGGCCGGGCGCCGCGCCGGCCCAGCGGCCCCGGCCCGCCGCCCGCCGAGGCCACCGAGACCCCCGAGGCCATTCCGCCCCCCGAGGCCGTTGCGCCCCCCGACGCCATCCCGGCCGAGCCCCCGCTGCAGGGAAGCAAAAGGAGGCGCGCCAAGATCACCAGCCGGGAGCGCAAGGCCATGAGGGTCCTGCCTGTGGTGGTCGGTGGGTACCTGCCCCGGGGTCGGTGGGCGGAGTGGAAGGTGTCAGCGCCCACGGCCGGAGACGGTGCCCAGGACGCTGGGGCTGGGGCGGGGCCGGTGCAGCAGGGACCCTGGTTCACCGCGCCCTCCACCACCCCCCCCTGCCCCCAGGGGCCTTCCTGGTGTGCTGGACCCCCTTCTTTGTGGTGCACATCACCCGGGCACTGTGTCCCGCCTGCGCCGTGCCTCCGCAGCTGGTCAGCGCGGTCACCTGGCTGGGCTACGTCAACAGCGCCCTCAACCCCCTCATCTACACTGTCTTCAACGCCGAGTTCCGCACGGTGTTCCGCAAGGCCCTTCGCATCTGCTGCTGAGCCGCCCCTCACCCGCACCCCCAGAGTCCTCTGCGAGGACCTGGCCATGCCTCAGGGGGCAGGACCCCAGCAAGGGAGGGGGCGGTTTTGTATGACGGATTAAACCAATACCTTCCTAAACACCTGCTGGGAAGGCTGGGGGTGGGGAGGACAGAGAGGGGAGGGTGTGCGAGGGGCAAGGAGGAGGAGCTTCTGCCCCACGAGCCCAGACCCTACTAAACCGGCCCCAGCCAGTTAAGCACCCCCTTCCTTCTGAGGAAGCCCGGAGAATAGACCCCACAACGCTGGCTCCAGGCTCAGGGTGAGGTGAGAGGCAAGCCAGCTCTTGCTTGTGCTCCAGGGAGGCCCATTCAGCCTTGCTGGAGGAGAAACTTCTAGAACCGGGGCAGCCCTTGCCTGGGAAGGCCAGAACTCTGCTCATGGGGCTGCCTACAGGCTCACCCTCCTCCAAAAGGTTCCCTCCTTGACACACCCTGCCACCAGCTGCACCCTTCCCCCAGCTGTTGCGGGCGGGCAGCCTCATCCCCCACCCCACAGCCATTGCCCCTCTCTCAGTGGGAGAGTGTGGACAGTTGTCCTGCAGAGAGGAACTTGCCCTGGGGCTGAGCACGGCAGTTTCCTGAGACTACCCTTTCCCCAGAGGGAAGACCACCACAGTGGGCCCATCAGCAGCCAGGCCCCACCCAGACTGGCCCCCTGCTTCTGCAAGGAACAGCCAAGGTGGCCCCACGCCCCACTCAGCTAGCTGGGCTTTGGCCGCTGCCCCCAGGTCAGAGCACAGATCGTGCCTGTGATAATGTGCAAAGCCCTGAGGAAATGGGGCCGGGGTGCTGGGTAGGCCCACGGGCGTGCTGGGTGGGCCCACCTCCCACGAGCAGGAGGAGGTGCCTGGCCCAAGGCCTGGCAGAGCCACCGAGCTGCCCCTCTGTGCTCACAGCACAGACCCGACCCTGGGGAGGAGGGGCAGCTCTCAACCCCTCCAACCTGGACTTCATCTCACTCTCCCGGTCTTGGGGAGGACCTCTGCCTTCCAGGGCTACTATGCCCGTGCCAGGGACGCTGTCTATGCTTTGAGGCACTAAGTTTTCTTCTGAACATGAGAAATTATGGGCTGTGAGGTCCCGACCTCACAATAGCACGGGGCTGCCCCTTCCCGCCTGTGGGAGCTCACCCTCCCCTGCTCGGGGAGGGGTGAGCTGAGAAGGGTCTCAGAGGGAGTGGGGCGAGGGGCACCTGGCAGACCCTGGCTCTGGTGGCTCCTTGAGTTTCTGGCACCTTCTTGCCCACAAAGTGTGAGGACAATTGCAGCAGACACCCTGGGTCCCCCGCAGGAAGTAGCCCCGATACTCAGGAGCACAACTGAGCACCTGCCCCCGCTGGCCATCCCAGGCACAGACACCTGCCCCAAGCTGGGCCAATGGTCCCTCCTGGGGGTCTCAGACTTGAAGTAAAGAGCAGGGAGGGTCACTGGGGCCCTCAGGCTGAAGGCAAGGTTAGAGGAAGGGGCCCCCCGTGCCCTCTGATGCTCCCTCCACATGCACCTGTGGAGCCACCTCAGGTAGTCGGAGAGCCCTGCCATCAACCAGCACCTCCCCCTGCCAGGCAGCTGTGGGCACCTCCCAACCTTGGCTGTGTCCCACGCTGTGTCCTCATCTGTGGGGGCAGGACTGACCAACCGCACGAGCTGGGAGCTGCTGGGGACCTGTACAGTCCCCACTGGCCCTGTAGGCAGAACCTGCAGCTCCCACAGAGGAGGACAAGGTGCACAGGGGGCGGGCTACATGCAGAGCCACAGGGGGCCTGGCTGACCGGGAAGCCCCTGGAGGGGCCTTGACTACCCAGCTCACTCAGCCGCCCCACCGATGCCAATCACCCCAGCCTGCAGCTCCCTGGAGCCCTGGCTCTGAAGACCCACGGTGCCCTGAAGGGCCTGGCCTGTGCTGACAGAAGCCGGACCCTTGCCTGTCTCCCGAGGCTGCGTCCAGCAGGAGATGCCGTCATTAGCCCTGACACAGAACTCTTGAGGACTGGCAACAAAGCCTGATTCCCACCCCCCCAGGAATTTCCAGAAGCCACCAAAGAACACTTCACAGGTCTAGAAAGGATACAATTTGAAAAACTGCCCCCAAAATGTGCGTTTCTGAGGGTTCTATCTTCTTTTTATTATTATTTTATGTAGGCTCCATGCTCAGTGTGGAGCCCAATATGGGGCTTGAACTCATGACCCTGACATCAAGAGTCAGACGCTTAACCGACTGAGCCAGCCAGGTGCCCCATGAGGGTTCTGTCTCAAAGAGGAGGGGGAGAATAAGCTGCCCCCACCCCAGGAAGGAGCCAGTCCAACGGGGGGTGGGGGTGGGGAGTGGAACACGCCTTGCAGGGGGATTGGCACTTGCTTTTTGAGCATTTTCAGGTTTGGGTGCAGATCCCTTCTGCTGAGGCTGATGTGCTCCCCCAACCCCAGAGAAGCAGGGAAGCAAGTACACACCCAAGAGCTGAGAAGTGCCCCCTTCCCGCCACGTTCTGCTGCAGCAGCGGAAAAACCCACTCAACGTGCGCTATAAGGATGCCCAGTGGGGGATGGTGCATCATGGGGCCAGGGTCACAGCCCACCACGCTCACCATGTCCTCGGCCCTGGGCACGCGCCCAAACTTCTCAGGATTCGACCCGAGAGGTGGTGGCAGAGGCAGGAAGATGAAATGCAAGGACTCAGGTACTTGTTGGATTCAGTAAAAGAAAACCCAAATAAAGCAGCTTAGTCTGCAGAGCTCAAGGAGCACAGAGGCAGAGCGGGTTTCTGGGAAGCAGGGCCCTTGATGGGCTCCCTGAGAGCTGCTGGCTGGGGGTCTGTCCTGAGGCCAGGGCCCGGCCCGCCCAGACTTGGGGACACAGCCCAAGGGGGAAGCAGCCGCCTCTAGGAGCCAGAGCAGCACCCCTGTGACCCCCATGCTCACACCCGCTTCCTATCACAACTCTGGCCACCCCCTCAGCTCGTTCTAGAGCCAGCGTCCCAAAAGCCAAGTCTCTAGGGTGCTACAGACTTGGAAGAACTTTCTGGAAGTAGGAATCACGGAGGGTGCAGGGCTGGGGGTATTCTTCCACACCCACGGAGGTGTGAACATGCACAGCTCACAGAAACGGCACTTTGAGGCGAGCATCAGGATCAAGCGACGTCCGTAGAAGGGTCTTAGCGCCTGGTGGCCGGGCTGGCTCGCCACTGCACACACAGCCCGTCGTTCCATCTGGGGCGGGTCTTCACCTCTGCCCCTGCGCAGTGGAGCCTCCGAGCCTCAGGAGTGCGAAGAAAACAGGGTGACGAACGGTCAAGGGTTCTAGGGCCACAGAGGCATTTCTGGAAACCCACAGAAGCTTCCAGAACATAGGTGACTGTTCCTCAGGTACCACTCTTGGTCAGCAGGGAAGGCAGGTCCTGTTTCCAGGGCCAGCCAAGCCTGACACCCAAATGCACTGGCGATGAGTACCCCAGGCGCTGGCCCCTGTCTGAGTACCCCTCTGCCCTCTGCCCCTCAGTGCAGGCGGGGGACGCAAGGCTGGCCTCAGCTCTGAGTGGTCAGCGTTCTCGGGGTATAACCTTGTTTGTGCTAGAGAGGAGAGGAAGGAAACTGAGCCAGCAAGTTTGGGGCCGTGTCACTTCAGAGACTGGACAGGAGGGGCCCACATGCCCAGTGCATCGTCGCCCCACGCTGGGGCCTCTGCTGTAGCTTGTCCACCAGCGGCTGCAGGGAGAATGCTACAGGCCGGCCTCGCCGCTGCCCCTCCACTGGGCTGCACACTTGGGCGTTGCGAACTCCAAACCGTCAGGAGAAACAAAACCGAGGCCCACCCACCTCCTGGGCATCTGGGAAGCTGGAGCTGGAGTCACCCGTCCCGGTGGGGCAGGGAAGTCAACTTTATTGACAGACACATGTTATGTACACGTGTGTTACCGCACACGTCACACCCGTGGGTAAGACCGGATGCTTACGAGCCAGGGGATAAAAAAGAGCACCGTGAGAAGGCGCTAAGGGCCTGGGGCCTGCGTCCACCAGCCGCTGCCTCGACCTCCCTCAGGGCTTCTGGGTGGCAGGAGCTCATTTCCAAGGGCGCAGGTCACTTAAAGTCTATTAACAACTTGACCAGCAAGTGTTTTCACCCTCTCCTCAATGTCCCCCAAAGTCCCTGACCCGCGGCAGCCCCACGGCACCATGGAGGGAGGACCCAGGGACCCTCACACGGTGACTTTCTCCATCACACTGTCAGTGACGTGGACTTCGTCCGCCTGGACGGTGACAGCTGCCGACTGACCGCACAGGTGCTGGTGGTCCTTCCAGTCCTGAAAGGAGAGCACACCCCACATTACCATGAGCAGCCACCTCACTGCAGAGTGGGGAGCGAGACCTGGGGCAGGGGCCGCCCAACCCTCTGGCGGTCTCTGCTCTCAGCCCAGGCTCGCCCACCCTCACGTTTAAGGGACCAGCTCACATGGCAAACCACCAGGACGAGCCTTAAACACACCAAGACCCAGAAGCATGTCTACACTCTGACCCCTCCTGCCTTTCAGAGATACGCACAAAAGAAATATCGTCTATGCAAGGAAACATTTGTATCTGATGTTGTTGCCCATAATATAACTTGCAATCCCGAAGGTAAAAAAGAGCTGAAGCCAGCCACTTGTCCACAGAAGGGTTTGGTGGCTGTGGCTCACGGGAAGATTGGGGACAGGGTGGGTGCGCTGGGCAAGATGCCGGCTCCTCCCCGTCCCCCATTAGGGGACAGATGCTGCTACCAGCCTGTTTGCAGGTGGAAATGGAGCTGCGCTCCAGCAAGGCTGGAGCCTGTGTCCACGCCTGTGGAGCTGCCTCTCCGCCCAGACCGGAGTTCTGCAGGACGCCGGGCGGCCACGGCCAGGGAGGGCTGTGTTAGTCAAAACAGAGTAACCCCTGGACAGGAGATTACCATTTTATTTGACATGAATGAATACAAACACACTCAGTGGAAACAAACACACCCAAACACTAACGGATGGTTTCCAGGCAGAACTCCAGCTGGTCATCTTTGTGCTATCCTGTTTTCCAAATTTTCCACAGTAAGTGTGCCCTATTTTTACAATAAAATAGTAACATTTGAAATCATTATATCAAGAAAATGGAAGTTTAACTTGAAATTACCTACAATGAACTTTGTAAATCTACAGAGTGAACCCTCACAGGCTGGCTTCAGGTCCACAGCATCTCACATCCCACACGACAGTTAACCGGGGTCACGGCGGCAAACGGGACAGCAGCAATCATGAGCGTTTTGAGAGAAAACTAGAGACTGGCAAAAGTTCTGAGACCCAACACCCACAACGTGATCTCCGTCAAAAACATTTGCCCTGCAAACAGCACTAATGAGAAAGTAAACGGACAAGTCACAGGCTGGGAGGAAACGTTTGGAGTCACGAATCCCATGAAGGACCCGTGTCCAGCATGTACACAGAACCCTCCATGCTCAGCAAGAGAAACAACCCAACTCACATATGGACAAAATATTTGAACAGACATTTCCCCCAAAAAGACGCACACCACCCACTGAGCGGGGGAGAGGACGCACGGCCGCCCACCGAGCCCGCCCGGGAAAGGATGCACAGCCACCCACTGGGTTAATGGGGGAGAGGATCCTCAGTATCACCGGTCACTAGCAGAGTGCGGATTAACACACGCTGGGGCGCCGCTGGGCAAGGGCCCGGGCAGCCGCGGTCCACTGCATCGCCCCAAGTGCAGGAAGGTAAAACGCGCAGGCGCTTGGGAAAGCAGTTGGGAACCGTCTCAGCAAAATTAAACACAAATTTATAGATGACCCAGCAAGCCTGCACCACCGTATCCACCTAGACGTATGGAAACATGACCACCCGAGAAGGTGCACCAGAGCGTGCCCAAACCCGCAACGACCCGTGCTGTCAGCTCAGGAACAGGGAAGCAAAAGGAGCGAAGCAGTGACGCACGCACCTTGCAACGAATGAGCTGGGGAAACACGGAGCCGAGAAGCCAGATGCCGAGACCACACAGCACAGGACTCCAGGTACTGAGCTGCCCACAGAAGGCAAGGAGATTCATGGGGCCCAAGGCGTCTTTCTGGGGTGATGGACGGTTCTAAAACGGAATTGTGCTGTTTGCACAAGTACGATGTACATTTTGAAAAATCCCTGAACTGTGCCCTGAAGACAGGCGAATGCTGTGGTGTGGCTGTTACACCTCTCGAAGGTGCACCCCACATGCAGGATGCAAGAAGGACGCAGTCTGAGGGCTAAAATCCACAACGGTCCCACCCCGGTCCACCTGGCAGCACCAACCCCCTTGCACCTGTTTTTGGGGGCACAGAGAATTGGAGGGGCCCTTCCAGCTGGACTGCAGGACCTGAGATCAGCATTTATGCCAGACTAGGAAGGGCTCAGGCTTCGATCTCCTCCCTCACATCCTGTCCAAAGTTCATTTTGGGTCCCACATCAGAGGTATGGTTTTTGAAATTAATTTTATATCAACTTACATGAATAAAAACAGAACATGTCTTTATCAACACAACAAACACAGCACACAGTTAACACAATCCATGGAAAAAGGGAATCTCTGTCAACAAGATCATACCTCAAATCTAACCTCCCAGTTCACAGAGGTCTCAAGACTCCAGTTTACATTCAGACAAAATCTGACCTAAAGGGATTCCACTGAGAAAGACACCCACGGACCCTCCTGTGCTGGCTCCCATTCAGGACAGATGGCAGCAACAAGCCCAGAGCCGCGCCACCCTCCCGGCCACCGCCCGTCTGGGCTCCTGCTCAGCCCTGGGCACAGGCTGCTGCCCCAAAGTACCCACAAACAACCTGGTGCCCTTTTCCTCAGCACAAAAGCCTGCTGACACCACTTGAGGGAAACGCAGACTGCCGGTCCCATCTCCCAAATCCCTAGCACCCACGGACAGACAGATGGGTCAGGGGCTAAGAGTGATCCTGGAAGGCAGGTCGTGCCCCCACAGACGCAGCCACCGGCCACCAAGCCCTTGGGGGCAAAATGCTCTGGCACACTGTCCAGGGTGGTGGGCAGGTCTCCGGGGGTTGCGAGGAATGTGAGAACTCACCCCTTCCTCCCTGTGCGCCGCCGCCTCATGAAGCCCTCAGGCACCTGCACACCCCACTGAACAACTCCCGCCCATCATCCCCACCCACCCCTGCCCGGCATCTGCTACACCGGCTACAGAATCAGAAAGCCCCGAGGAAGCGAGTGCCCTGGCCGGGGCCAGTGGTCAGCACGCACATGTCCACTCGTCCACCGCGTCCGGGCAGCAGGAAGGTGGCCCTGTTCATCCACATAACACACTGCCTTCTTCACTCTGCTCGGTTAAGTCCGCACGCAGAGAGAATTACACCCTGGGGGCCGCTGAGTCCGCACGGGAAGGGTGGAAACACCTGACCCTGCAACGGCTACTCTAGGAATGCGGGCGAGCCATGGAAGCAGAGACAGGGCAAGGGCCCCGCCGGCTCCCGGGCTGGGAAGCGCCGGCTGTGACGACCTTGGGGCGGGGACCCCCTAGGGTGGCTTCTTCTTTGGGACTTTGGTGGAGCCTGCGGACACGGGGAGGAGGCCGCTGCCCGGGCACGGGGGGGGGGGGGGGGGGGGGGGGGGTGCTGGGCCTTCTGGAAGGAGCCGGTGCAGCCTCTCAGAGCGAGGAGGGGCAGCGGGGGGCGGGGCGGCGGGGGGGGCACAGGGGGCGGCGGGGGGGGCACAGGGGGCGGCGCGGGGAATGCAGGGGGTGGGGCAGCGGGGGACGCACCTTGCGCTGGCAGAAGGTCGAGCAGTAGTTCACTTTGTGGCAGCCGGTGCACTCGCTCAGGGCCTCCCGGCCACAGTTGACACAGGACTGCTGCAAGAAGGACACAGGCCGGTCAGTGTCGTGGGGACGCCTCCAGCCAGCCAGCCCTGTGACACGTGTCCCCACCCCCGGTGGCGCCCAGACGGACCTTCCCATCACCCCCACAGCCAGCTCCTCTCAGCGGCACTCCTCGTGCCCGCAAGAGATACGGACACAGCAACGTGGGGCCTTTTCCAAAGTCCGAGGAATTTCATTTGTGCCAAGTAAGCAGGGGAAGCCCAACCCAGGAGCGACCGAGTTCTCAGGCACTGGTAACATTTCCCGCGCACCTGGAGCTCTTCCTTTGGGCTAACTGAGGACTTCACACAGGTTAAGTGCCCTGTGCACGGGCGGTCAGAGCGGTGCGGCCAGTGCAGGGGCCGTGCAGCCGTGGGCTCTCCCGCCAACTCTCTGGCACAGGCCGGGGCACCGTCCCAACGACACTGACGGCAGGCCAAGGCCTGTGCACACAGGTCAGTGGGTCAGGGTGTGAGCGGCACCCACGGAAGTCACACGCGCCTCTTTACACAGGGAGCCCCCGCTCTGCGTGGATGAGCAGACCACAGCTAGCCTCTTGCAGAGTTCTGTTCTGAACTTCAGCTTCCTTCTTCACAAGATGCTATATTTACCACATGTAACGTTTTTCCACTCATAAAACCGCCCGCAATGTGTACTCGCTCACTTCCAGAAATATGAGCGTTAGCTGGAATCCGAGGTGCTCATTTAGTTTGCCCCCCTGCCTCTACTTTATAAGGCAAAATACATAAAGGAAAGAAAGAAGAGACAGTCTATAACCCCGTACAGAAATTTCTCCAGGGAGAGCAAAGGCTTCCCAGGGTTCATGGCACCCTGAATGGAAGCAGAGGTGTGGCTGGGTGTGGGGCCCTCGAAGAGAAGAGGCTCCGCGGGAGGGTGCCTGCGCACACGGACTGCACGCCCGGGGGAGCCTTCCTCACTGCCCTCAGGGGAGGCTTCATGCTGGAGGCGGCAGGGGGGCTCAAGTCCTCTCGCAGGACGTCTGTCCCTGCCAACAAGAGAGCACGCACTCATCTGGACCTTCCAGGTTTGCGCTCCAAGTGCCTAGCAGTGTCAGTAGGAGGCAGTGACTCTGAACTGAATCAAAATGTCACAATGAACAGATGGAAAGGGGCTTGTGCCTCTAGCACACGTGAGTGCTCTCAGCTCCTCAGCCTTCCCAAAGCACACTGTGGGAAAATCATTTTTTAACCAGAAATCACACTGTGATTGGCACGTGAGTCCGCCCCCTCAGCTTCAGGTACAGAGACGGACAGACACGTACAGAAACCCCGAGCCGGTCTGTACATGCGGGTTGTGAGTACACGGCTCCGTCTGTCCGCTGAGGGGCCCAGAAGCTACGATGCCCCAGTGGCGAGGAGCACGCCGGCCCCCGGAACTTGGTTCCCCAGACCGTCCTCCAGTGAAGGAACCAGGGCTCCTGGGGAAAAGGCTGGTTCCAGGGCTGGGGCAGGAGATGCCCAGCTGGGTCTGGGGGCCGTCTAGCGCCAAAATGCACACCGAGGGGAGGATGCCAAAGGGGCCCAGGAGCCAAGCAAGAGCTCCCAACGGGCAGAGGTGCAAAAATGTGAGCAAGATAAGGAACACAGGTCTAGGGTACAACCCAGGGTATAAAACACATGTAAAAGGGGCGCCTGGGTGGCTCAGTCGGTTAAGCGACGGCCTTCGGCTCAGGTCATGATCCTGGAGTCCCGGGATCGAGTCCCGCATCGGGCTCCCTGCTGAGCGGGGAACCTGCTTCTCCTTATGGCCCTCCCCCCTCTCATGTGCTCTCGCTCTCTCATTCTCACTCTCCCAAAATAAATAAATCTTAGAAAAAAAAAAACCATAGGTAAACGAGCTCCTCCCAATACGAACAAACAAATGGATAGAAAACAAATCTCTGGTGCAGAAGAATTCCAAAAATACACCAGGATTCCGCACCCACCCTCCCTGTGTCCCCCAGGAGGGGGACGGGACTCACCCCCTCCCCAGGCTGTACTAGCACAATGACTCCGTGTGCAAAGGGAAAAGTCATTTTTATGGAGAAACCTCTGAGCCTACATACTGCCTATGACCTGCCCCCCAAAAGCCTATGCTGAGCCTTTGGGTATTGGGGCCCTTTAGGGTTAGATCAGGTCCTTAGGGTGGGTCCCCTGAGGGACAGGTGCCCTGAAGACACCAGAGAGCACTCTGTGCCCCAATGTGAGCACACGGTGGGAATGTGGGGGCCTGCAGCCTGGAAGAGGCCCCTCCGGGACCTGACCCTGCGAGCCTGCAGGCGCCCTGATTCAACCCCAGCCCAGATGACTGTCTGGGCTCCACTGCCCATGTGTATCCCTCTTCCGTTGGTGCACTTCTGTGCCTCCTATGCTTAGCTCTTAAAACCAAGGACGAGGCTAAGGAACGGTGAAGCGGCCAATGCCAGCTGGGTAGAAGCGTCAGCCAGGAGCCCATGGCAATGGGCCCAGGACGAGGCCACAGGCTGGCGTCTGCTGGACACTATGCCCTTGACAGGGAAGGGCATCTACTCTTCTGCCCCGTTTGTTTAATGTCTGCTGAGCTAATTACACGAATGCAAATGACTCATGATGAAAACTGCAAAAATCTGAATTGCCTCAGCTGGGCTAAATTTGATTTTTTTTTCTTTGTAATTCCAAATAAAATGTCCAAGCAGGCAGTCCTAGGCCTTCCCTCCCTCTGCTGCAAACAGCGGCACTCTCGCTCAGGGAGCCCACCTCTTCCTGACCCCTACAGCCTTCGCTGGTTGTGTCTTGTCTCCTGACCGCCCAGGACTCCTGGGGAGATACTTTGGGAGGGGTTCTACCAGGATCTTCCCAAACAGCCAGCAGTGTTTGTTTTTCCAACCCTGAACGTGTTCCCACGCTGCAGTCACACCGAAGGGCCCCTTGTGATGGCACAGAAACTTGTGTTCTCTGTGGGTGGGAGCTCCGGGAAGGAAGATCTGTTTCACACCAGCCCATGTCAAACACTCCTGTCACGGCAAGTCCCACAACAAAGAGACACTTAGCGGTCTCCCCACGTAAAGCCTAGATGGCCCACAGCCCCGCCCGCCCCTCCTCCCACCTCACGGAACTCTGCCCCCTCCCATGGGCCACTCTTGTGGCTGGGACACGTGCTCTGGGCCTCCCCATCCACACACTGCTTGAGTGGGGGCCTTCCCGCCCTTCTGAACCCCTCCAGGCCCCATAAGGTCCCTGAGAGCAGGCTCTCCATGGGGTCATGCAAATGCGAGGCCCCCTTACTTCACAAGAGCCCAGCATGCAGGCACGGCCATCACAGGGCCACAGAGCTCAGATTTGTCATCCCGTGTGTGGAACTGGGCTCTGCAAGCACACGTGACATCACCAGGCTATCCACAGGGCAGGGCTCCATGAGTTTGGGCTGCGCAGTACCTCCACCTGGCCTCCCCCATCAGGCACTCAGCTCTCCACAAAATTATTTAAGAATGACACGTCCTGGGGCTCCTGGGTGGCTCAGTGGTTAAGCGTCTGCCTTCGGCTCAGGTCATGATCTCGGGGTCCCGGGATCGAGCCCTGCCATCAGGGTCCCTGCTCAGCGGGAAGCCTGCTTCTCCCTCTCCCACTCCCCCTGCTTGTGTTCCCTCTCTTGCTGTGTCTCTGTCAAATAAATAAATTCTTAAAAAAAAAAAAAAAATGACATGTCCTGTCTATGCCCTGTCTATGTCTCGAGAGAAAGGACAGACATGCCCATCACAGGTCCAGCCAATTTCGCAGGTGCAGGACACTGACAGGTGACAGATACACTCAGTGGGGAAGATGCAGGCCCAGACGTGGCCCTCCCATTAAATCGCTTAACATTTTTCCACCTGATGGGATTTTAAGGATAAAGGCATTTCGTGTCCGTTTCTTTCTTAAAAATACATAAAATTACAAATAAAATCCAAAGTCCTGCCTTGTGGGGGTGGCGACCTCACCAATTCAGCCACGGGCAAGAGACCCGCCCCTGTGTCATGGACTTTTCATAACAGGAATTCGGTTTCTGGATCCTTTGAGTGTGAACGGAGAATGCGAATGCTCTCACATGTGAGAAATAAAACACTCGGTGGCTCCCACGCCAAGCTCTACGCCCCTGAACGTTGCCACGACCCCTGGCATGGCAGAAGCTACCTCTGCTTGTCTCCATGTGCTTTCAAGTCTGTCCCACTTGTCACTGGAGAATTCTCACCAAGAGGAGAAAATACATCTACATCAAGTACAAATTCTACTCTGTGAAAGAAAAGCCCACAAAAATTAGTGATGAGGGATGCCTGGGTGGCTCAGTCAGTTAAACATCTGCCTTCGGCTCAGGTCATGAACTCAGGGTCCTGTGATCGAGCCCCCTGTCAGGGCTCCTTGCTTGTTGGGAAGCCTGCTTCTCCCTCTCCCTCTGCCTGCCACTCCCTCTACTTTGCTCTCCCTCTGTCAAATAAATAAAATCTTTAAAAAAAAAATTAGGATGAAAAATCTAAAACTAGAACACTCCCTCCGCTCATTTCCTTGCCAGCACGAAGCTGAGATTTCTGTCCAACTGGTGCCACCTGAACCAGTCTGACAGGAGCTCTGTGTTCACAGGGAGGGGGTCCCAGCACCCCTGGCCAGGGGGGAGTGCAGAGAGCACAGGGTGACCCCAGACACTAGGTCTCCGCAGCACAGAACCATCCTGTGCCAACCACCAAGGGTGGGGCACCGACCAGGTCCTTGGCTGGGGGCCTGCAATTCAGTGACCATTCTAAGTAAGAACACAAATGTCTGTTTTCCAGTCTATGCTTCTACATACAATTTGAATTAGCAAAACGCAGACATTCCTTCCATCTCATTCCCCAGACACTGCCTGGGCAGCTGTGGAGAGACATGCTCTCCTTCCCAGAAGGATGCTGCTGGAAGGACCAGCTGTGGAGTTGGCAGCTGCCCCGTGTGTGGCCTGGGCCCCAAGACCCGGGGGAGGATGCCACAGCTTTTCTTCACAGCTCAGATTCCCTCCCCACCCTTTAAAATGATCCCTCAGGGGCGCCTGGGTGGCTCAGTTGGTTAAGCGACTGCCTTTGGCTCAAGTCATGATCCTGGAGTCCCGGGATCGAGTCCCACATCGGGCTCCCTGCTCGGCGGGGAGTCTGCTTCTCCCTCTGACCCTCCCCCCCATGCTCTCTCTCTCAAATAAATAAATAAATAAATCTTTTTAAAAAAATTTAGAAAATAAAAAAATAAAAAAAAAAAAATGATCCCTCAGGTCCATTTTAACTCTGGGGGAAAGATGCCAGCAACACCCATTCAGCCATCTGAGCAGTACCTGCATCCTTAATATGAGACCCAATGAATGACCATAAGTTTAACCTTTTACAATCACATTGACTTTTTAAAAGTCCCCCCCGCTTTTTTTTAAAGTAGACTCCGTGCCCAGCGTGGAGCTGAACACAGGGCTTGAACTCATGACCCTGAGGTCAGGACCTGAGCTGAGATCAAGAGGCAGGTGCTTAAATGACTGAGCCGCCCAGGTGCCCCTAAAAGTACTTTTCCTAAGCAAACACAAATACCCAATTTAAGAATGGGCAGAGAGCCTGCAGAAGCACAGCTCTATTGTAGACATGCTGGTGGCCAAGCAGCTGGGCATCGTCGAGCTGCTGAGGAGATGCATAGCACAGAGAGATACCCCCTCACACCCACCGGGCGGCTGGAGCCTCACCATCTGCAGGACAACACCAAGACTTCAACAGACGGGAAGGAGAACACAGAGAAACGGGTCATTAAAAACAGTTACAAAAGTAGTTATAAAAACAGTGACTAAAAATCTTCCAAACTGAATCAAAACCAACATGAAGACCTGAGCTTAACATGTTAAACGGGCCTCTTTACTTTCCATATACTGTTGCCTTGAAGGGTCTCCCTGGGGCCCTGGGGACACGGGAGGGTCTGCCCCAACTCAGGTAAGTCAGCTCCTGGACACACTGAACCTCTTGCCAGAAGAGCGCCTTTCAACAGTGAGCCATCTTCTCCAGAGCCCACATCCCCACCTCCTCCTCCACGGGCTTGCTCACACCACTGTGTCCCTGCCCAACTCAGCCGGGGTCAGGCCCCAACAACCCTGAACCCACTGGCCAACCCTGAGCCTGCTCACCCGGCCGTGTCTGTTCCTTCCCACAGAAGCCACTTGCTCACATCTCCCCCCTCACTCCCTCTGCCTCCCAACCCACCCAGGTGCTTCCCCACGTGGCTGAGTCTGGTCCAGCGTGCCTCCTGCTTCTAGGGAGCTGGGAAGTGCTCATGTCTTCATCACGATGACCATCCCACCTCTGCATGTCTGACCACACCTCACAAAAACAAATGCCAGTGCTCCGAACACATCAGCACACACAGGCACGTCACAGCCACATGCTAAACACCAAAAACAAAGACAAGCTCCGGACACAGCCAGGGAGGGAGACCTGTTATGTGGAAGGGATCAAGGATCCTGCTGCAGGATGCAGGGGTGGCATCTTCAAAGAGCTGGGGACGACAGACGTCGAAAGCACTCCAACTGTGCTTCAGAAGGAAAGGGGGTATGGTGGCGGCGCCGCATACACAAGGCACACTGTGCCAAGAAATGTAGAGGCGCAGGGCCCAGCGGCGCCGAGAACACCCGCAGCGGCTAACCAGAAGGCTCCGCACATGTGGAGTGCATGCCGGTGCATGAAGGCAGTCTCAGTTAAGTGTCCAAGCATCACTACAGAGCCTCTGACTGGAACGGGATCTGGTCTGAAACCACTGATGCTAAGAAATCTAGAAAATTCTAAAATGTTTGAGAACCTAGGAGTCATTATCTTTGGGTAAAGAGATTAAGATTTTTTTTCCTACTTTTCTCTTTTCTATAAAATTCATTGATTATGTATTAATTTAAAATTATAGTTTTTTAAAAACTCTTTTAAATGTATCTGCTTCTTCAGAAGAACCAACATTTTTCTTCCTCGGGAAAAAAATCGTATGTTAAGAAATCGTTTAAAAAATTAAGAACCCATGGGGCGCCTGGGTGGCTCAGTCGTTGGGTGTCTGCCTTCGGCTCGGGTCATGATCCCAGGGTCCTGGGATCGAGCCCCACATCAGGCTCCCTGCTCCGCGGGGGGCCTGCTTCTCCCTCTGCCACTCCCCCTGCTTGTGCTCTCTCTCCCTCTCTGTCTCAAATAAATAAATAAAATCTTTAAAAAAATAGCAGTAAATAAATAAATAGATAGATAGATAAAATAAAATAAAATAAAAAATTAAGAACCCAGGGGCGCCTGAGTGGCTCAGTCGTTAAGCGTCTGCCTTCAGCTCAAGTCATGATCCCAGGGTCCTGGGATCAAGTCCTGCATCGGGCTCCCTGCTCAGCGGGCAGTCAGCTTTTCCCTCTGCCGCTCCCAGGGCTCGTGCTCTCTCTCACTCTCTATCTGACAAATAAGTAAATAAAGTCTTCAAAAAAAAAAAAAAAACTAAGAACCTGAAAAGCTCTTCTTTCCTCTGATCTACAAAAAGTAGAAATAAACGAACAGAAATTTTCACATACAGATTTTGTGAAAAAATATCAATCTGACTTTTGTTTACAAGTCAAAGTCCTGGGGCACCTGGGTGGCTCAGTTGTTAAGCGTCTGCCTTCGGCTCAGGTCATGACCTCAGGGTCCTGGGGTCAAGCCCCACGTCGGGCTCCCTGCTCGGCGGGAAGCCTGCTTCTCCCTCTGCCTCTGCCCTTCTCCCTGCTTGTGTGCGCTCTCTCTCACTCTCTCCGTCCAATAAATAAATAAAGTCTTTTAAAAAAACAAAACAACCGCATGGCTGGTGTGCTCCCAGTCCCCACCCTAACCCTGTGCATCCGAGCCACTAGCAGAGCTGCTCCACACTCCTTGGACCTCACTCCATTGCGCACAGACCGCTCCTGCAGGTGCATGCCAGGGAGAGCCGCTCCGGCAGGTTGGGGTTGGGCCACCTGTGCCCACGGTCGAGAGGACTGGCCCTCTGCAACATAAAGGCTCTGGGGAAAAGCCAAAGGGGCTGAGCCCTCTCTGTGCTACAGCGACCAGCTGCCATGGAAAAGCGCTCTGTCCCAAGGCTCTGTGAACCCTGACGCCACGCTTGGGATCCTACTTCTGAAGAACGCCCTGGAAGCTAGAAGGGAAATGCCCACAATGGCACTCAAGGGGCCAGGGAGGTGGTCTCCGTGGGGCACCGAGATGCAGGTGGAGGGGCTGGGATGGGAAAGGGGGTGGTTAACGGGGAAGACGCACATCTGCCCACCAGCTGCCTCAAAGACAGCCCAAAGGAGGCCTCTCCAAATTCAATAGAGCCCAAGACACGTTTTCATCGTATGCCAATAGTCTAAAAAAAGTATACGCAATGTCCGTGACAGGTGAGTGTCCAAAAACAAGTGTCCATGGACTGGTGTGGAACATCTTTTCCCTTTTGAGATAAACCAATCCTATTTACAAGAGCACAAAAGCCTGAGCAGTAAGAGCGTTCAACATTCTATGAGAAAAGCTTAATTTGTAAACGATTCTCCAGTCTCGCTCTTCCAGAAAGGTGGGGAATGTAAGCCAATGTAGACACCGCACGGCAGGCCCCAGAGCCAGCAGAAGGCATGGGTCGGGCAGCCACAGACCAGTGCTTTCTGCTCAGCCTGACGTTACCTCTTTCCGCTCTGTCTCCGCCTGGGCTCTGGCCTGGGCCGCGGCGGCTTCTCGGTAGGAGCTGGCCTGCTTGGCTTGCTCGAACAGCGTCTTCAGCTGCTGTGCTGTACTGAGCAAGGAGTTGACCATCTCTTCCAGGTACAGCCAGCTCCGCTGTTCTGACATTTCCAGCCCGTTGACCACTGTGGGCGACACAGCTTTGGTGGGGGTGGAGGGTGGAACTGCCAAGGCCGGCAGAGAGGTCAACACTAGAACGGTTGGAAACCAAAATAAAACAAGAAATCATTATATTTCCTCCATTAAAACTTCTCATCAAATGTTGGAAAGTGTGGGGGCAAGTGACCCCAGGCATAAATACATGACCTCTCCCTAAAACGCTAGAAGATGGGGAGACATTGCTACATTCACAGCGCTGCACTTAAACGTCCCTCATGCCGCCACCTGCAAGCACCTATGAGACCCAACCCTGTGCGTACAGGGCCGGAAGCCAGATGCTCACAGACAGAAACCACGACAAAGTGTGCCCTGAGCAGGTGGGCCTGAAGCATCAGATGGTGTGGGACAGGGACAGCCTGAGGCAGTGACTCCGGTTACACCACGTGAACACCTGAGATGAAAGAATGAGGGCGCCCGGGCTCCGTCTCTGCTCGTGTCGAGTCCTCCCCGACGTCTGTGGCCACACATGGGGTCCTGATTAGGGGTCACGGGCGTCAGGCTTCTCACGGAGGGAGGACGACATTACAAAGATGGAAAAAGGAGGAAACTGGAAGGGACCTGTGGTTTGGATGGGAACTGCAAACTCAATACACGTGCCGGAGCCGGGACACCCGTGTACGCGTGTCCCACCTCTGTCCACTGGGAGGGCCTGCGGGCAGGGACACCGCCAGAGCAGTGAGCACCCCGGCCTTCCAGGACAAAAGCCCCCGATGTGCCCCACGTAGGAGATGTGGGCGGGGGGGGGGGAATAATGAAGTGCTCGCGAACAAGAGGTTTGTGCGTCTGCAGCGCTATGAGTTTCCGTGTTGCCACATCATCTGTGAAGGCTAAAGTGTACAGCCACCCACCAGCTGGGATCATGAAGCTCCCTTGAAAAAAAAGCGTAGCGATGGCAATGTGTCCAAAATGTGTGGTTAAGTGAGACGTGGAACCAAAATGCACGTGTGGCACATCATCATTAGGTCTTGGAGCGGGAGCGACGGCAACACTAGCCCTTCCACGTTTCACAGACACCGAGTGCTCCATGCCGGCCCCCGAGACGCTGGCCTGGACGCAGGGAGCGCACACCCTCATGGGCAAGTCCCGGCAGTAGCATGGGCCTCCACGTGGGCCGTCTGCTGCCACACTGCGTGTGGACGACCGGGTGAGCCGAGCTCCAGTGGAAGCACGTTCACAGACACGGGCAGCGGATCGGACTTCGCCAGCCCCCAGTCAAGCGTCTCAACAGGACAAACCCACACAAAAGCTACTCCACTTAGAAATTCTGTCCTAATGAGCAACTCTGAGAATACCAGCCTGCAAGTGCGGGAACTGTCTCAAACCAACCTATTTTGGGATGAGATGTTGGCAGCGCGGCCTCTGGAAACGGTGCGATCTGACAGCTGTCCTGGTAGCCTGGGTAGTGGGGCTCCGGGTGGCCGACTCTGCACGGGGGCTGCACACCCGCCTCTTGTACTGTTGGGGACACACAAGGAACACGACAGCCTGCTGACCTGGCTGCGGCTGCACCACGCCCGGGTGAGTCGGGACGGCAGAGATGCTGCAGCTGGGGTATACCGGGGGACGTCAGTCTCAGCCACATCTCTGCACCTTCTGGCCGTGGCTCCTGGAGCACCTACCAGCGCGCCATGGTCCCAGGGGCTTGTGCCGCGTGGCTGCTGGAGAGCAGGAGTCGGCGGACTGGAAGCATTTTCTGTCACACCGATCGACCCGCACCCCCGCAGGTCTGCCCGGCGTCCTCCTGCGCCCACCAATCTGAAGCCCCTGCTCCAGGCTGCCGCTACTGCGCCCAAGGTCAACAGAGGTGACAGGTGCCACCCACGGGGCGGGTGCTGAGGACAACTCACCCGTGGCTCCTGCGAAGACATCGCCCTGGGCCGGGCTCTCTGAAATGACAGCGGTAGCCTCCACGGTGGATGCCCGGTCAAAGGTCAGCGCGCCCGAGGTAGTGATCTGTCCTGAGGGGGTCACGGTGACTGGAAGAGCAGAAGTGCTGTTTACCACCCAGCTCTCCCACAGCGCAGGCCAAAGCCTGGACACAGCACATGCCCTAGATGCCTCTGCAATGGCCGGAAGAGACCAGTAACCCTCAGCGGTCCCCCCCGCCCCCTCCTCAGGGGAGGGGACCCGGGGCTGAGGCATGGGCGGCGGGCTCTCCACAACACCCTGCTCACATCCGACCTGGCAAAAGAGGCAGGGACGGCTTCCTCAGAAAACAAACCATAAAGCGTAAGCCTGCAGCACTTGTGCTCCTGTCGCCTGGGGCTGCCCGAGTCTGCCCAGCCTGCCCGCACTGCGGGGCTGCCTCGGCGGGCACCCAGCACAGGCGCTAACCGCTGATGCGTTGTCCCCGGGACTGCCTCGCCCCACTCCGTAAGTCCCTGCTGCCCATTCTGAGCTTCAAACACAGACCTTCCCTCTGCCCTCCCATCTTTGAGACAATGGTGTGGGCCGTTCACACGCCGGACACGTGCTCGAGGCTGCGAAGACCAAAACCCAAGAACCTTCACTGGGAAGGTGCCCACATGGACGCCCCCTTGGAGGAGGAGCCACTCCAGGTTCATTTCATTAGAAATATGCGTGGGCACCCGCAAAGGGGTCTCCGGAGACGAGGGAGCCCCCCCAACGGTGTTCCCCATGCAAATAGCGAGGCAAGCCCCAGGGGTCAAGAGGTCGGAGGGGCCACGGCTCCATCTCGCTCAAACTCACAGGCGGTGGCAGCTGTGGCGGGAAGCAGCGTGATGTTCTTGGGGGGCTCCTTCTTCACGGGGGTTGTGGGCAGCTCGTTCTCCTTCTTGCGCCTTTTGTAGGGGACAAAGAGCCTGACGGGACCGCTCTGCAGGGAGAGGCACAGTGAGGGGGAGGACGGAGCTGCCCCGCACTCCACTGCTGACAAAGCGACCCGCTCATCTCCCTCCCGTGCCAGGGGCACAGCGAGGCTCGTGAAGGCGGGAAGCTGCAAAGACTGACCTCTCCTCAGGCCCCAAATTCCTCACAATGACAGAAAAGACACTTTTTAAAAGAATACGTGAATAACACTGTTTGAACACAAGAAAAAGTATCATCAACATACAGGATTTTTAGGAACTGCAAGGAGACAGAAAGCAAAAGGGAATGAGTTAAGGAGAAAGAAGAGCCCCCTGCCCAAAACGAGAACATTCCCCAGAAAGGAGGAGGCTCTGTGGTCACCAACTACAGGGGAAACCTCAAAACACCAGCAACCACAGAAGGGACGGTGACAAGCACGGAGCAGATCTGGGAGGGGCGGGGGGAACCGACAGCTGCAGACCCCAAGGGCTGGACCATCTTGCTGGACGTCACCATGCTCGGGGAGCATGAGACCCCCGGGAACCGACGCAGGCTCACTGCTGCGGGCCCCTCCACTCAATTTTTCACTTAGGTCTTCTGTTTTTTCAGTTCTAGAATTTCCTCTCGGTTCTTTTTTTGTAATTCCTGTCTCGTTATGGAGAGTCTCCACCTGCAGAAATATGGCCATCCTCCCTCCTGCTCTGCACGGAGCACACGTGGAGGCCGGATCCCCAGCGGCTGTTTCTGCAGTAAGTGCGGTCACTGGGGGCCCTGACTCGAGGGGTCCGAGTGCTCACTCCATCTGCCGCGTGAGGGCACAGCACCACCGCCTGCCGCCAGGGGGTCTCGCCTGTGAGAAACCAATTTCTGGGGTTGAAGGCCACCCCCCGCCCCTCCTGGCCCGGCTGTGGTGTTCTGCGGTGGACGCCTGAGCCACTGAGACATCGTCCATGGATTCTTCTGACGGGTTCCATGAACACAGACGGTACCAGGAGGCCTCTGTCAAAGTGACACCTCGGCCATGTCTGCCGTGCGTTTTCTCCTGTGCAGCTCCTACTTTCCATCTGTGTGTCTTATACTCGAGCAACACTGAGACTGATTCCTTCTCTGCAGGGCTTCCTGCTGCCGCTCATGGGCTTAGTGACCTGGCTGCACCCCCGCAGAGTCCCACCGGGGGAGTCTCACTGGGCAGAGTCCCACAGGAGGATGCTGCCCTGCTTCCAGCGTCTGCTCCAACAGTGCCCGAGGCATAAACTGCTCCACTGTCTGATCCCAACTGCATTAAGGCTCCTTTATGGGGAGTTTTTGAGACAAACCTCTGAGGTCTGTTCTTATCCCAGGACTCTTGTGAGCTGCAGTTTTCCCTGGTTCTCTGGTTTAGCCTGTTGCTCTCAGGCTCTGCCAGCCTCCCCTTCAGGGCTCACGTCCATACAGCTCTGCTCCAGAGCCAGGGGCAGGAATGGTCCTCACGTCTGTCTGAGCGACAGCCCTGCTTTAGTGGCAAAGCTCTGGACAGCGGCAGAGCTCTGGTCTCGGTCTGCCTCCCATGGCATGGACCTCCACACTAGGAGCGAGCTGGGGTGAGGACGCTGAGGTACAGTACTCCTACCCTGCCACTCCTGAGTGGAGCCTCTGCCCTAAGAGAGGTTGGGTGCAGGAAGGCAGCCCCGATCTCTCGGTCACACTTGCCCAGAATTTAGTTTCTGCCACTCAGAGCCAGGGCTGGGCATGCCGGTCCCTGGTGCTGAAGGGAGAGGGAGTGGGGCTCCCTTTACAGGGAGCTGGAGGGAAGCGGGAGTGAGCAGGTGCACGGGGCTCTTCATACTAAGGTCCCTGAAGTGGAAGCCAGAGTGTTAGAATTTGCAAGTTCGATTCACCAAGTTTTAGTTTATGGACTGTGCCTTTGGTTTCACGTCTGAGAAACCCTAGGCCATGAAGTTCTCCCCTGTTTTCTTCCACCAATGTTAGTTTTATGTTTTGGATAAATCTGGATCTGTGATCCATTTTTAAGTCATTTGTATATAAAGCACCAGGTTGAGGCCAAGGTGCGTCTCTAGGCCCACGGCCGTCTGGTAGTGCCAGCAACTTGCGCATGAGCACACACGGAGCCTCTCGCTTCACCGACACCGTACATCTTCATGACGGCAGCCATGGAACAGGGCTTAATCAGCACGTGCTGGGACTCCTCCAATTTTACTCGTTTTCTCCAAATTGCTTTGGTTGTCCTATTTCCTTTGCCTTTCTGTATACATTTTAAAGTCAGCTTGTTTAAAGCTCCACAGAACCCCGCTGGGATTTGGATAGGAACCGCGTGAAGCCTACAGAACACTGTGGGAAGAACTGGTGCTCTCTGCGCTGTTCTCCACCCCACGGCCTTGGCGCATCTGTCCCAGGTCTTCCCCAGGCCCTCTCTACAGCACTTTCTAGGTTTTTCGTACGCGGATTCGGTACATGTTCTGTTAGACTTACGCGTATTTCAGCGTTTTGGAGTAACTGCAAATAATTCAAGTACTCTAAACTTCCAGATAGAACAAATTCCCTCTTACTGCTCTTTTTCTCCCTATAAGATCCCCGAGAATCTCACTACTAGTTTCTCCAGGTGAATTTTAAAGTCATTTAATTTTCACAAAAATATCCCATTGTTGATTTCACTAGAATCACATTCAATCTATACACAAACTAAACAATCTAAGAATATTTAGTTTTGGGGGCGCCTGGGTGGCTCAGTCATTAAGCATCTGCCTTCGACTCAGGTCATGATCCCAGGGTCCTAGGATCGAGCCCCGCAACGGGCTCCCTGCTCCGCGGGAAGCCTGCTTCTCCCTCTCCCACTCCCCCTGCTTGTGTTCCCTCTCTCGCTGTGTTCCCTCTCTGTCAAATAAATAAAATCTTTAAAAAAAAAAGAATATTTAGTTTTTCCACCCAAGAACATGATGTCTCTCCAATTAAATGTTCATATCTTCTAATTATTAACCAGATGAGTAGTCAAAATAAAATCAGAAAATCTCATTGAGCAGCTTCTAAAATTTGAAAATATTTTTAAATAGAATTCAATGCTAAGGAAAATTGAATACTGGGATATTCATACGTTACAAATCAGTATCACGTTTTTGAAAGCAACATACATTAAAGTCAATGAAAAATAGTTATTCTTTTCAAAATTGTTAAGGATTTACGATAAAGAAATATTTCAAAAGATATTAAAAGCTCCTTATAAATAGTTTCAACGTAGTATTCTTACGAAATAACGTTAAAAACGTAGAATATAAAACAGCACACATATACTTCTTATATCCATGAAGAGAAAGTGTGTGTCTGGTTTTGGGTTAGATTGGTGATGCTACAGGAGCTTTCTGTTGTCCAGACAAGCCCCTTCAAGTGCTTTGACCGGCGGGCAGCCTCGTGCATCACCTGAGGCAACAGAGCAACGTCGGAAAAGCAGAATTTGAGTGAGAAACTGATAACAAGCCCCAGCTAGGCTGCGGTGCCAGGGACACAGGGACATACAGCCCTAGAGCTGCATGCACGGCAGGAGGACAGGACAGGGCACGCGAGCAGGGAGCTGAGGGTGGGCATATGGAGCTGCTGAGCGAGCCAGAGACTCACCAAGGTCATGTCGTCACAGCATGCGGCACAGGTGCAAGATGCAGCGTGAGGGTTTAGGATCCCGTCCTGAAACGCAGGTGCGTGAGAAAGTCAGCCTTCCGCATGAGCCATCGACGCTAGAGGAGGGCAACTAGTTCTGCCACTGCTCTGCCGCTCATGCAGTTCAAACCCTGTCGCTTCCAGAAACTGACCTCTCCCCCACACTTCTGTACATTATCAGTGGCAGGATCCACAGCTTCCCCTCCAGGAGGTGAAAAGGTTCTACGGACATTATTTCTTGATCAACACCCAAGGCACTACACTGCAAAGAGCAGTGAGAAGCCCTCTTCTTGTATGATGAGTAAACTGAGGCAGAGGGAAGTTAGGCTTTTGAAGAGGGCACATGCCCCAGCCGGAGCTCCTGTGTTGCCTCATGCACTCCTGACAATACCATCACTGTCCTCCTGTGTGAAACACCAGCAAAACAAGGCTGGTGCCTGGCCCAGGGCCACACATCCAGGGGGCACAGGACCCAGAGCCCGACCGCCTGACTGCGTTCGGCGGCCCCGCCACAGGGCACAGCGGCCAGGGAAGCCCCACAGCCTAAGCCTGGGGAGACACTCCTGCTGCATCTGCAAGCTTTCTGCTAAGACACAGGGCACCTGAATGAGGCACTGCAACGGCCTGCCCGCGTAGCGAATGCTTCTCTTCCAGTCTTTACTGCTGGCTCTTCCTGCCATGGCTTCAAACTCAGTTGGACTGTACCAGTTCTCCCCCTGCTTAATGCATCGGCCCCGGCCTCCTAAAATGACACACGGGACCAGCAGAGTAAGGGCAATGCCCGCCCACAGCACCGCCGTTGGCTGACAGTGGCCAGGTCCCCCTCCTCTCCTTCCCACCTCCTACCTGGCTCCTCCTCAAACACCAGAGCCCCCACCTGGGCCTGCGCGATCTCACCCTTTCCCATGGACAGCCCCCACCACGACATCACACGTGCAGGCCACGCCTGCCTACTTTATCTGTCTGCTCCCCGGCCACGGGCAACAAAGGCCCAACATGGTCTCACACGGAGCTCGTGACATCTGCCCCACTCCCAGAATGGGGGTGGGTCCCCATCGCTACGGGTCCCCAAGCTGACCCGGGAACTTAGGGAGCGCACTCCAGGCCTGCCTCTCCCCGTGCTCTCCCTCCTCCACGGATCACTATGTCTTCTCACTGTGCCCCCGCCACGCCCCAAACCTGTCCCGGCCTCAGCTCTAGTGCCCAGGGGCCGCGAGCCCAGCCTGCTTCACTGGGCCCGGGCCCTGCGCAGCCACCAGGGGAAGGGCGTGTCTGCATCCTGTGCAGCGGGGGCCCACGCCGCCTCACCTGAGCCCAGCCGGCTCTTGAACAGCGTGCCGCTGATGTTCCGGCAGCGCACGGGCAGCTCGCTGTCGTACACCGAGGGGTCCCAGTTGTATTTGGTTCCGCCTCTTTCTTGGCCGGGAGCAGCAGGGCTTGGAGGGCACTGAGGGCCTTGAGCAAAGGAAGCATTTTGAAAATAAGAGATGCGGGACACTCCCAGCACAACCGGAAAAATACAAGCACCTCCTGGACTCTAACGGCGGGTCCTACCGCTACCACCCCAACACAGCAGCACCGTCCCCTTCCGCTCTGGGCAGCTCCTCTTCGGCCTGGAAAAGCCCACTTTCTCTCCTCAGACAATAATATTCCTATTCCAAGTTTACCACAAAACTAAAGAAGCCAATTCCAGAGTGAACCCGCGAGCGCTCAGATGCGTTCTGCTCTGGAAAGCCGGGGGCGGGAACGGGCAACACCTGGAGTAAGCGGAGCAGCTGGCCCCTTCAGCCCGGCCGTCTCCACGATGCTCCCGTCCGTGTGCACGACAATCAGCGTGGCCTTCTCAGTGTTCAGGCTGTCCCCGATCTGCAGCGCCGTCCTGCCAGACTGGAAGAAAGAACGTCCCCTAAGTCGTCTCAGACAACAGCTGCACGGCCTGTCGCCTGGTCCTTGCTCACCATCACCAACAAGGGCACCGACTGGGATTCCGGGGCCTCTTTCAAAGACGCCCCTAAAACACCTAAACACAGAGCCAAGAACAAGAAAGACAATGCTCCGGGAGGCCCTGAGCAAATGCTCACAACCGCCTGCCACAGGGAAAAAATAAACATGTCCCACAAATACACCCTGGAAACAGGAAGTACCCTCACGTCTACCTGAGCAGCCTCTGCAAGTTCACAGGTTTCTAGCGAGGGTTCTGAGAGACAAGTCCACAGTCACAGCCGGGGTCTGGGGCAGGATTCCCTTTTCATGCCCATGCCCCATGCACAGCTCTACCGATGGCCACCAGACACCAGGACCTCCCCAACCACGCTGCTCATACATCTGTCCACGGTGGCCAGGGGCTACCATGACAGCACCTACTTCCTCTGGGCTGGCCTGGCCTCACCCTTCAAGCTGCCCTGCTCCCCGGGAGAGCCAGATGCCCCTCTCCCATCCCTGCTGGCCCTAGGCGCACACCTCACGGGGCTCTGGCAAACAAACTCTCAAGGCTTTTCCCAGACAGCCCTGGGGTAGATGACACTCACTCCAAGCAGCCTGTTCAAACCCAACATCCTGGGGTGCTCTGATGCTTTCATGGTGAGAATAGAACCGACGAAGGCAAAGTGAAAAGACCTTTCCTTACATCTGAAAATCAAATCAGGGGAAGTGAGTACCAGCTCATTGTGGAGTCGAGGGACCTCCACCCCACGAGCACACAGACACACACACATGTGCATATTACACCCATGCCTGGGCTCATACACCTGGAGAGTCATTGCCTCAGTAAGCGTGTCAACACTGCTCATGTCTGAATCACTTAACACAAGCAACTCTACTGGAAAAAGGGAACATTCTGTGTTCATTTACAAATCACAAAACTATTTTCCTTATTAAGGCCAATGAGAATATACAGATATTTGAGACCCAGATCACACTAAGTCTGCGGGTCTTCCTGTCCTCAGAGCCTACTGCAAGCACTGCATCCAGGAGGCTGCACCCCAGCTCCCTGACCCTCTGGCTCCAGTGCTTTCTAGAAAAGAGGACAAACCAGAATCTGCTGGGAAGGAGAGACCAGTTGGAAGCATGAAACTGTCAGATGGCTATCAACTCATATGCATTCTGACACCCTAAGAAATAAAGCAAGTTTCTGAAATCTGTAGTCTGCTATTATAATTAAGAGCGCAAGTTTTCTGTTTGTTGCCATGCCAACGACAGTAACTTTGCTTCCAGGGATATAGTGTCCCAGGTGTGTGATCAAGGCTAGAGAGAAACCGTAACTGATGGCTGTGGCAAAGCTCCAGGAGAGTCCCCCATTGTGCGGTCATCTGGCCAGGACTGACCGGGAGACAGGAGCACAGTCACACCCCTCAGGGCACCCAAGGAACCCAGAGCAGGCCTCTGGGACAGCCAGGCTTAGGGAAGATGCCCTCTGGGTTCTGGGGAAAAGTGCTCGCAGGGCAGCTTACCAGAACGTGTCCCGAGAGGGAGGCGGCATTCGCCACGGACGTGGTGAAGACGTTGTCTGCGGAGGCGCCCACATTGGCCACGGTCACCGTGGTCACCTCTGCAACACAGGAGTCTGATTCAGCATACTGTCAGAGCTGGGGGCCTCCCACTTGGGCCCCCAAACAGCATCTCTCCGTCAGTTATCTGCACTTCTAACCAGGGGACTCTCAACGTTTGTACACTAAGTGCTCACTCAATACTTCTAGACCATAGGCTAGGTGATCTGGGTCTTAGAAAAAGAGAGAGGAAAGGCTCTCCTGGCATTAGAGCCTTTCTCATTTGCAGTGAAAACCCGCCCCCGCCACTGTCCTACTGAGCCGCCCCTGGGCTTCTTGCTCCCTTTCAGGAGAAAACCACACACCAAGGCTCCAAGCATCCTGTGATCATCCTGTGATCAGACACCTGCCGTGTCACCGACAGACAGTTCCCTCCCTTCCCGACCCCCCTCTCCAGGTCAGCACAGGGCAGGCTCAGGTCCCTTCAGCGCCCGCCCCCCTCACTGCACACTGCAGCGGCTTTCCTTCCCTCTCCGGGGCTGGGTCACACAGCGCTCTAGAACGGCCCGTGCCTGGGGCAGTCTCTGGCACACGGGAAGTGCCCCACAAACACGGGCCCAGAGAGTCCTGCATATTCCATGATGCCAGCGCCCTCACACGCCACTGAACACCTGTCCCCCGTCTGTGTCCTCCCCTAGACCACACCCCAGGAGTGCCGAGGAGATCCCTGCCTGAACACACCGGACTCGGCCAAGCAGCTGTCTGCCCAGAGGAGGTGGGCTCAGACGGGCAACATGTCCCGCTGAGTTACTTCCACCTGGAAATTACCCGACCTCAGGAACTTATGACAGAAAAGTTGTAATGCTTTCAAGTATGCAAAAACACAACTATAAAATTTTGCAGGAAAAACAACTCATTTCTCTGAGGCTGTGATGAATGGTATCACATTTCTTTTCCGCATCCAGAAAAAAACATTATGCAAAAAGCACAAAAAACTGAAGAAAAACTTCATGGTCCAAAATCCCAACATTAAACCAGTTTAGCCACAAGAACCGCAGGCTCTAACAGCCGCAAAGCTTCTTCCCTCCCTCGTGAGGCCCCCAGGCAGGCCACACACAGACCACGGCACTGGGGCAAAGCAGGACCTGGCCTGCACCTGCCGGAGGAACACCTGCAGTGACCAGGCCGAGGCGCGAGGAGGCTGCCGCCAGCCCCCAAACCTGGGCGCTCCTTAGGTGAAAGCGCCTGACAACGACATGGCGATGCTCTGCCGGGGTTCCCACGCACACCTCCGAGTCCTCGGGGGCCTCCGGCGCCCCTGGGGCGCTCCCGGTTGGGACGGGGCGCGACACCTGGGGCAGTCTCTACCATCTTTGGGTCCGAACAGAGCCGAACGCTGCCGAGCCCGGGTACTCCCGAGCCTCGGCTCTCCGGCTCCTCTTGTACGGAAGTGCCCGAGCGCGGCCGGCGGGTCGCACGGGCCTCGGCCGCGGATCGAATCGACCCCCGAAGCGCGGCGCGCGGGCGGGTCCCTTCAGGAGCAGAAGCGAAAATGGCCGAAGGGCCGCGAGTAGGGCGGAGCTGTCTCCCCTACCATCTGGGGAGACACACTGGGGCCGACAGGAGGGCAATCTGGGGAGTCAAAGCACGACGCCGACCTCTGCTCCCAGAGGTCACGGGGCCTCCCGAGCTGGCCTCTGCTCCCAGAGGTCACGGGGCCTCCCGGGCTGGGTGAGCACTGTCTTGCCCCCTGGCTCTCAGGTCACCCCTGAACTAACGCCCACGATTCCCGGTGACCAGACACACCCACCCTCAAGCCCCTCCGGGGCAGGACCCACGTCCGATCCCCCGGCCCCCGGGGTCACCCGCGCCAGGCAGAGACAGGGAAGAAGACAGGCAAGGCAAGAGCAGGCAGCGGGAAGGTTCTGGAAGGAGCGCAGAGCGCGGCACGCGGGGGGCGGGGGAGCAGGCACCAGTTAAGAGGTCTGGGAAGCAGGTCCGGGGTAGTGCGCACAGCGGGCGGGGCCGGCCGGTGACGTGGGCAGGCGTGCCGCAGCGTCAGGCGCGCCAGGTAGGTGCGAGGCGTGCGGGAGGCATGTGTTCGGGGGAGCAGCGGCAGGCCGGTCGCCGGGGCGCGCGCAGGGCAGGTGTGCGTGGGAGGCAGGGCGTGCGGGGCAGGTGCGCGCAGGTGCGCGGGGCAGGTGCGCCGCAGGTGCGCGGGAACCGCGGGCGGGCGGCACTTGCCTGCAAAGGCTGCGGCCGCGGCGGCCTCGTCGGGGCCCGGTAGGGCCTCGGCGCCTATGTCCATGTGCCCGGGCTCGGCGGCCATCACCGCCACGGCCGTCACCCGCCGTGTCTCGCGCTCTGCCTCCGAGTCCCCGTCCTCCTCCGAGTCCTCGTCCCTGCTGAGCACCGGCTCCTCCGCCTCGCCTCCCGCCGCGGCCGCGGCCGCCGCCGCCACAGCGGCCGCGGCCGCCACCGCCGCCGCCTCGGCCAGGCCCAGCTGCTTGGCGGCCGAGTCCGAGTCCTCCATCCGGACTCCGCCGAGCCCGCCCGAAGGCGCCGGCCGGGGCCGCCCGAAGGCCGGGACGGAGCCCGAAGCGCGCCGCGGGAACAGGGCCGCCCGAGCCGAGCCGAGGCGAGCCGAGGCCGCCCGAAGCTGCCAGCCGAGCCGAGCCGAGCCGAGCCTGCCCGAAGCCGCCCGCCCCGCCGAGCCGAGGCCGCCCGAACAGGGGCCGAACCGGCACGAAGCGGCCTAGTCGAGCCCTGCCGACGGCCAAGAGTCCGGAACCGAGGAGGGCCGAAGCGGCCCGAAGTGCGGGGCCGAGTCGGTCCGAATTGGCCCGAGGCGGCACGACGGCTTCCGAGCGGCTCTGCGCTACACCCCCCCCCCCCCCCCCACTCAGCGCCTAAGAGAGCGGCGCCACCCGTCGCCCCCCGCAACAGGGTCGCCGACTGCGGGGCCGAATCTCGCCGATCTCCAACGCAGCGCGGCCGGGCCCAGAGAACCTCTCGCCGCAGGCTCCGCCCGCCCCCGCCGCGAGCGGGAGCCGAGTCCGTCCGAGGCGGAGCCGAACAGAGCCGAACGCTGCCGAGCCCGGGTACTCCCGAGCCTCGGCTCTCCGGCTCCTCTTGAACGAAAGTGCCCGAGCGCTGCCGGACGGGTCGCACGGGCCTCGGCCGCGGATCGAATCGACTCCCGAAGCGCAGCGCGGGCGGGTCCCTTCGGGAGCAGAAGCGAAAATGGCCGAAGGGACGCGAATGGTGCGGAGCCGAGAGACTGCTGGGATCGCGGCGGACTCAGCGGGCGGGGCCGGGCGGGAAGATGGCCGCCGCGCGGCGAGGTGAGGGGGCCCGGGGCGGGCCCCTTGGGGAGCCGTGAGGGGGCTCGGGGCGGGCCGCGAGGGTCTCGGGACAGCGCAGCGCCCGTCCGCCCGCGGCCTGGGCTGGGGTCCCGGGCGGGCGGGGGCGGAGGTCATGCCGGGAAGGGGGTTCTGTCGGGTTTGGTTCTTTCCGGCGATGGAAGGGCGGGCGGGTCTGGGGCGTCTCCCAGCGGCTGCGGTCCCGCCGTCTTGAATGTCTTGGCGAGGGGCGGCCCCGGGCCGGTTGGGCGCCTCTTGCCCTCCCGTGGCCGGCGCCCCGCTCGGCGCAGAAGCCCCGCTGTGCACGGCCCTGGGGGAGGGGGGACCGTGCCCCGCCGCCGGCCCCTGCAGGGGGCATCCCCCCGCCGCTGGCGGCCCTCGGGGTGGGGGGACCGTGCCCCGCCGCCGGCCCCTGCAGGGGGCATCCCCCCGCCGCTGGCGGCCCTCGGGGTGGGGGGACCGTGCCCCGCCGCCGGCCCCTGCAGGGGGCATCCCCCCGCCGCTGGCGGCCCTCGGGGTGGGGGGGACCGTGCCCCGCCGCCGGCCCCTGCAGGGGGCATCCCCCCGCCGCTGGCGGCCCTCGGGGTGGGGGGACCGTGCCCCGCCGCCGGCCCCTGCAGGGGGCATCCCCCCGCCGCTGGCGGCCCTCGGGGTGGGGGGACCGTGCCCCGCCGCCGGCCCCTGCAGGGGGCATCCCCCCGCCGCTGGCGGCCCTCGGGGTGGGGGGCCGTGCCCCGCCGCTGGCGGCCCTCGGGGTGGGGGGACCGTGCCCCGCCGCCGGCCCCTGCAGGGGGCATCCCCCCGCCGCTGGCGGCCCTCGGGGTGGGGGGACCGTGCCCCGCCGCCGGCCCTGGAGGTGGGGACTCCCATCTCCCGCCGCCGGCCCTGGAGCGCCGCGTGCAAGCTGCCGTGGGCCCCGGGCGCTGGGCCCCGAGTGTGGCCGTGCGCCGTGGCCGGCTGCAGCAGCTGCACGCCCCGGAGAGCGAGGGGGCCCGTGTGCCTGGAGGGCAGGGCAAGAGCGTGTCACGGCCCTGGGGGCACGCTGTCGCAGTCGCCAGCAGCTTCGTGTCCAGGACAGAGTGCGGGGCCCCGTGGCAAGCCCCTGCTCCAAAGCTGGGCGCAGCCTGGGTGGGCCTCAGTCACACAGATGTCCCTGACGTTGGGCCACGGAGGCTCTCACCAGCCTGGGGGCATTGCTCCCGCTGGGGCAGGCCCTGCCCGCGCCACCAGGGTCCCTGCCGTCACTGTGTCGTTTACAGGACTGAGCTCTCAGCAAACCTGGCAGCTCTTGTGTGAACACTTCTGTAGAAGAGAAGGTGCACGGGTGGGAGGTGGCTGTGATACTCTGGGCTCCGAATTATTACCTTCGTCTAGTTTAGCACCCGCTCTGGACACAAAAGCCCACTTTTCCAGCCTCCCTCCTGCACGAAATGACCGGCTGGAGAGCAGCGAGGAGGGAGGGAGCTGCGGCAGCGAGCAGAGGTCTGTGTTGTCTGTCTGTGTTTTGTTCAGAGCCCTCCCGAGGGCTCCAAATCGCCAGACCTTTGTGGAAGGGCCCTGGCAATGCGGTGCGTCTTCAGTCGGTGGAAGGAAGTTCACACCAGAACAGGACCTCTGTGCACACCTTGTGTGTCACGTCAGGGGCATCATTTGTTCTCTCTACTCCCACGTGAACTTCTTAAACACCTGTTGATGGCCTCGTTGTTGTTACAGTAACTCATTGACAAAAAATGCTAGGGCCTAAAAGCCAGGGCTGTACTTAGAATGAACTCCTGTAGGTCTAAAATCCATAGAATAGCCAATCTGATTGTAGCCACCTTTAATGTTAATTACTTAAACCCCATTTCATGTAAAGTTTTTATACAACATATTTTTCCTGAGCCCCCACAGTTCTGATCCATGATAGTGGTTGGCCGGCAAATAGACTTGAAGTGCCTGAAGCCAACCTTCAAGAGAAGAATCAAAAAGGAGGAAAACCCCAGTTAACGTGAAATTCACCCAAATAATGGCAAGCATCTAGGCAGCCTAGTTTAGCTACGTCCTGGAAAAGAACAGATCGGGTTTCAAGAGCGCACTGCCTGTAATGTGATGGAAGTTTATAAAGGATCCTGCTTGGCTTCACACTCCCTGCACGAGCTGCCTCTCCTGGACGCTGAGTCTGAATCTCTGTTACTAATTCCCCGTGCTAACCCATTTAAGACCCCTGCCCAAGTGAGACTCCACAGAAGGCCCGAATCTGCTTTGATGTCTCCCACAAACCTTAGCAAGGCTGAGAGTGCCTCTCCTGCCCCCTTGAGGGGGGAGGGGCGGAAACTGGAGAGAAGACCAGACAGACTGGTTCACATCGCTGTCCTGCTTGCTGCTTGGCAATATAGCTCACGTCTTCTTCTGTAGGGTCTGTTTGCCAAATTCTAAGTTATTACTGATGTTTCTACACATCACAAATGTGCCACTACTCTGAGCCTCTTGAAACAGGAAATCAGCCCCAGGACACGTTCAATCAAAGGATTAGTCAAAGATACTTCAAACTAGGGCGCCTGGGTGGCTCAGTTGGTCAAGCGACTGCCTTCGGCTCAGGTCATGATCCTGGAGTCCCCGGATCGAGTCCCACATCGGGCTCCCTGCTCAGCAGGGAGTCTGCTTCTCCCTCTGACCCTCTTCCCTCTCATGCTCTCTCTCTCTCTCTCATTCTCTCTCTCTCAAATAAATAAAAAATCTTTAAAAAAAAAAAGATACTTCAAACTCAAAACCTCGGATTCTGAAGACCATTTCACAGGGAGAGAGGCTGTCATCTTAAGATGAGGGGAAACGTGTGCCTGTTATGGGTAGGAGAAGGTCCAAGAGACACACCATTGGAAGAAATTGGATTGCTGCTGTAGGAAATTATTGTTTGAGTGAGATTTGGGGCAATGTATAAAATTCTAGAGGAAAGCAAGTGTCTATCGTCAATTACAACAACAACAAAAAAAAAGATTTGTACCCCGAATCAGAAAAGGTTCTCCTCTAATTACATCCCTGTGGTAAATGCAGAAAGCACAGAGGATGAGGAAAGCTGCTGTCCCCTGGTGCCCAGGGCCCTCTCTCCTGTCGGTGGAGCAGAAATCTGCCTGTCCTGGCTGGCCTGACCTCAGCCGTGGATGGAGGCCTTGCTTCCTCTCCACCGCTGAGCTCCCGAGTACACACTCTCCCAGCCTCGGGTTCTGAAAAGCAGATGGCAGATCCTCCTCGGAGGGACGAATGCAGAGGTGATAGAGGGGGACCTAGCTGCAGGCCCAGATAAAGGGGGCTTCTTTCTGTAAATACGGGGGAAAGAATGAAGCCAGGATCCTCTGCCGGTGTTGGAAATGGCCCAGGTAAGCACCCAGGTCGGACCCGGGGCCTCACTGACTGATATGCTTTGTTTTCCAGGGAGAGCTTCCTCCGCGGTGGTATCCTTCTGCCCTGTCCCTCAGCTGGCCTCAGGCCCAGGCCTCCACAGGATGGCTCTTTTGGGCTAGCTTGCTGGACACATGAAGGCAGCTCTGAGTTCCTGCTTTTTGTTCCTTTAAACTCCCATGCGCACCCTTTCTATAAGTTCTGAGTAGAAATTCCACCTTTAAGTGGGAGGGACATTCACTAACAATTTAGAGTTGATAGAACTTCAGTGGGGCGTGCTGGCTCCGTCACCTCCCTTCTTGGCCCTGCACCTTGAGTGGGTGGCTGCCCTTCTCCCACCAGGCCCACCTGGAGCAAGAGAGTGAAGACCCCTCACTTTGAATACTTACAGACTCATTTTACCATAAACAAACAAGAAGTGTACAGTGCTCAGGAAAGTTAAGTAGACATTTAACTGCACAAAAAAGAATATATTTTCTTTGAAGAAAATGAAAAAAAAATGTCATTTTTTTCTATCTAGTAACCTGGGCCACAGTCAGGGTAACCCTGCCCCCAAGGAAGCCTGGTGTTCCAAGGCCATCCTGCCTGCCCTCCTGTTCCAGGCTAGGGCATTTCCTGTGACACCAGTGGAGTATGGGTGGAAGCCGCCCCAGGCAGGGAGCCAGTGGCCAGGTCCCCCATGGCTACCCACAGGTGCACCTCTGAAGACCTGGCAAGGCGTGCCCCCTAGGGTGGATGCACGGGTAGGGCCCGTCTCTAGGCCCACCAGTCCTTAACCGCTGGCCAGCTCTCGTCCATCTCTCTGCAGGTGCTGTTCTGCCTGAGTGGGGCATATTACGCCCTGTATTTCCTAGCTACACTCCTGATGATTACATATAAAAGTGAGTCTTAAATGCAAAGGCACATGGGAGGTGTCCTTGCTGCACCACCCCACCCCCATAACTGGAGTTCTCTGTTGCCCGCTGTTCTCCAGGTCAGGTTTTCAGTTATCCTCACCCTTACCTGGTCCTCGACCTGACTCTGCTGCTTCTGATGGGGATTCTGGAAGTGACTCGGTTATATCTTGGTGAGTTGACTGAAGACCACATAGTAGGTAGGATCACAGAATTACTAGCTTACATGCTGGGAACCTCTAAATGCTCATCCCTTTATAACGTGGTTCTTAGAGACACTTTTGATGTCAACAGCTTAGCCACTTGCTTTGCAAGCCTCCCCTTACGATGTCATTAAGTATTAATTAGTTTATTCAGAAGCTTAATTCAAGAGACGACACTGGCACTGGCAGCATCCCTGGGAGAGACGCTATCCTGCAGAAGCTGCACGGGGACAGACCGCACTGAGATCAGAACCCAGCTTAGCCAGTTGACTGGAGCCCCAAAATATTCACCTCACCTCCTTCCTTCCCCTTCTGTTGGCCTCAGCAGTCTGGAGAAGGATCTGGAGTGTTCTGTGGAGTCCCCAACAGGGCAGCGGAGCCTGGAGGAGTGGGAGGGCTCCCCGAGCTGCCTCAGTCCAGCTCCAGGGCCATTCAAGTGCCCTCAGGCAGCCCCCTGTTCCGTCCAACAGCATGAGCTTTGCCCTCTAGCCCAGCCCAGCCAGTGCTCAGTACACAGGGTGCAGGCTTCCAGCCTGCCTCCTGCCAAGTCACAGGCATGCACGTGCCAGCACATCCGTGTTCTACAGTGGGGTCGTACATGGGTTGAACAGCTCCTCCATTAGAATAGCTGGTAGAGCCGATGACAGCTGGCGCTCTCAGGCCCCTTGCACGTCAGCACATTCTGCCTGCACACGCGTGCCAGTGACGCCCAATCAGCAGTGAGGAAACAGGCGCACGCCCTTGTCAGCAGAGCCGCAGGACTCTTCAGGGGTCAGGAGCGAGTCTCCTCGGCCGTCCTGCTGGGCATGCGGGGCCATCAGTATCTGCTGTCACAGACGAGCCCGTGCCCCTGGGAGGGGGGCGGACGGTGCTGGGCACCTGGGTCAGCCACAGCAGCCAGGGAGCAACGGTTCCTGCGACTGACCCACTTATCTAAAATATTTAGGTTTGGTTCGGTTTTTTACAAGCGTGCATGACATTTTCCAGAACTGGCCTCAGCCCAGAGTAAAATATTTTTGGAAATTTTAAACAAAACCTCCTCAGTCCACTTGGAATTAGGAAAAGGTATCAGAATGCAACTGGGATTGTTTTTAGAAAAGGAAATTCCGTCTCCCGTCCCCACAACTGATCCAGAGGCTGAGATTCAAACATTCTCCCGTGATTGGTTTTTACCCTCACTAGGGAAAACACACCCCTTGTCGCACTTTGCTTTCTGACGTTTCATGAGTGATGTGGTGACCACAACAGGACCTTTTACCGAAAGTCCTCAGCCCTGCGTCCAGAGGGCTGCGCTGGTGATGAGCTGGCTCTTGGCCTCCCTGCCTCCTCGCAGCCCTCCTGGGGGCACACGGGTCAGAGTAGGTGTCCCGGAGCCCAGTGCCCACTCACCTGACTGTTCTGCTCTCCAGGCACCAAGGGCAACCTGACGGAGGCCGAGGTGCCGCTGGCCATCAGCCTGGCCCTCACAGCGGGGGGCGCCCTGTTGTCCACCTACTTCCTGCTCTGGCAGACCCTGGTGCTGCGGGCAGACTCCATCCTCAGTGCCACACTCCTGGCGCTCCATGGCCTGGAGGCCATTCTACAGCTGGTGGCCATTGCTGCCTTTGTCAGCTAGGCAGGCGGTGCCCGGCTTCCCTCCCGCCACCCCCCCCCCCGCCCTGCCCAGGGTGGGACAGCTCTGGACAGAAGCCACCTCTTGGGAGTTCAGCCATGTCTGGCTGGCTCCCTCTGGGGTGCGCCGACCTGCTTGATCACTGAGGGGGGCAGGTGAGGACGGTGCATGTTTTCTCGTGGTGCTGTGCATCTCTCACATAATTGCTGGCATTCCGTGCTTTCCACACTGGTCCACCTGGAGCTACAGGGTGGCGTGGGGAGCCAGGGACCCACAGCTCATGGCAGGCCAAGTCCTGGACAGCAGTCAGCTCTGCTTTGCAACAGAAAGAAAAGAAATGTGAGGGAGCCAGCAAGCTCTGGTGTTTGGGGGTTTTTGCAGAGGTGGCCCCTTTCCCCTTGGGACTCCTGTGGGGAGGTGGTCTGAAGCACTGAGGGGAGGGAGGCAGAGGATGGGAGAGTGACGGAGAACAGCCTGCCACTGCCCAGGGCTGGGGCTTCAGGGCTCCGATGTCCAGGCCTCCGTCAGGAAACCGTCCGGAACGTTTGCACTGTGTTAGACGCAGTCACAGAACGTAAGGGCTCCTGGAAGGACTCTGAGTTCATGTTCTCTAGTGACTTGCCTTCATTTGTCTGTATCACACCCTGTCCACGTTTGGAATAACATGTTTGAATATCCAGGTATTTTCTCTTTGCCATATTGTTGAAATAAACGTTTATACCTCCCTCAATTTCTCCTAAGGCCACCTACCTCTTCCAGGGTTCTTTCTGGATAGACAGGAGCACAGCCCACCCAGGCCTCACCCAGACACCCAGGGAGTGGTGCTTCCCCGAAAGGCAGCAGAGCTGGGCTTGGGGCCTGTCCTGGAGCGCGTCCCAGGGACCGGCTTCAGCGAGGGCAGCAGCAGCACCCTCCCCCACCTGTCCTTCTCAGGGGCAGCTGGGGGCAGGAGCGCTCCCCCCCTCCCCCCCGCTGGCTTTGGCTCTGGTCCGGTGCACACCTGGGGCCCCGAGGCCGCGTGTAGGCGCCCTCGTGCTTACCTGCTGCTCGTGTGTTCAGCGGAGCTTCCTGCCTCTGACGCCAGGGCACTCCCCAGGGGACTTGGGAAGGATGGGACGGGTGCACTTGCTCTCTGGAAACAGCCAGCTCCCCCGCAGACCCTGGCCGCGAGACACTTGTGGCCTTAAAGGTTCAGGACCTCCTGCCCAAGGGTGTAGGCCCAGCCCTGACACCCACATCGCTCTGGCCACACAGGTGGCAGTCACCTGTCCACAGAGGACACCACAGCTCCAGGTAGCTCCAGAGGCTCCCTGCTGTGCCTCCTGGTCTGGTGACAATCACTTTAATTTCAGAAGTGCAATAGCACCCACCTCAGCTGCTCCCTTCGGTGCGTGCTTCCCACTTCCTGCCTGCCCAGGCTCAGTCTCCAGGAAGGATGAGGGCAGGCCTGTGCCTTCTCTGGATGCTCAGCAGAGTAGGAGAGAGAACCAGGAAGCCAGGGCTTGCCAGGGCTCAGGGGCAGGGCTGGGCCTGAGAGGAGGGCCACTTCCTGCACCACCTCTGAGAGCTCACCTGTGATGCTTCAGACAGCAGGTGGGGAGGCCCGCTACGGGGGGGGGGGGGGGGGCGTGCTGCCATTCCCCCAGGGTGGTTCCCCAGGAAGTGTTCTTTGTCAGCCCCAGGTAAACAGGCCAACTGCCTTTGGAACCCTGCTCCTGATGCACCATTTTCTACCCCCCACCCCACCCCAGGAACAATAGCCAGAGGCTTTGGGTCCTTGCATGTGCCTGGGGTGCCCACCACTGCCTGGACTTGCCCTCTGCCTCTTCTCTACTTCCTCCTCACCCAGCTGGCAGAGGCAGGGGGAGTCAGTTCAGGAGGAAGGATACTGGCCCCACGCTGGGGGCAGAGGGTGGGGCCTGGGCCTAAGGAGGGGGCCACAGCCTGGAGTCCCCTCCCACACCTGTTCTGTGCCCTAGTAGTGAACAGCCTAGGCCACAGGCATCTTCACCCTCCCATCAGACACCCCCATCCCTCAGGGGGTGCCCATGCTGGACTGGGGCTGCACAAAAAGACTGTAGGATCGGGGCGCCTGGGTGGCTCAGTCAGTTAATCGTCTGCCTTTGGCTCAGGTCCTGATCCTGGGGTCCTGGGATCAAGCCCCGCATCGGGCTCCCTGCTTGGTGGGGAGTCTGCTTCTCCCTCTGCCGCTCCCCCTGCTTGTGTTCCCTCTCTGTCAAATAAATACAATCTTTTTAAAAGCAGACTGTAGGATCTCCTGGATTGTGGAGGAGCCAGCCCTCTCCTGCCTGGGGAGCTCGGAGCACAGGGCCGCAGGGTCTCTGGCCTTGGATCATACCTTTGACACCCACTCACAGACTGACGCCTGACACCTCACTCCCCCAGACCAGAGGGGCCAGCCGTAGAGGAGGGGGTTCTGCCCCGGGGCCTGGCGCCCAGGATAGGCCCCTCTGCTGCGGCAGCTGAGGCTGGGACATACCCGGCAGGGGATACCTGGCGGCTGCTGGGGTGCAGCGAGACCTGCCTCGGGAAGATCTTAGAACCTCGCCCTGCGTGGTCGCCAGGCACGTCCCCACGGGTGAGGGGCTCCCGATCCGCCTACCCGTCCACGGGCACCCCAGCTCCGGGGGGGTGGGGTCTGCGGGTCCAGGGGGCCCACGGGGCGGGCGTTGGGGACCGTCCGCAGGGAGCCCCAGGGGGCGGGGCCGAGTCGGAGGGGCGGGGCGTCCTCGTCCCCCCCCCCCCCCCCCCCCCCCCCCGCCCCGCGCCCGCCGGCTCCCGGGTCTCTAACCTGCCGCTCAGGTTCCTCCGCGCGGCCCCGCCCCGGCCCGGCCCAGCCGCGCGTCCCTCCCGCTGCCGAGCCCGGGCCGCCCAGGCGAGGAGCGGACAGACAAGCGGACGGACGCGCGGACAAGGGGACCCACGGGCGGCGCAGGCACGGGGCCGCGAGGAGCAGGTGAGCGCCCCCACGGGTCCCCACCTAGCCCACTCAGACCTGCCAGAATCCCTGCGGACGGCGGTCTGGCTCGGCCTCAGTTTCCCCAGGTGGCCGTGCGACTGGGGGCTCTGGCAGGAGTCCGTGGGCCGGGCCTGGGCGCCGAAGGCAACGGGGTGCGATAGGGCTGCGCTGAACCCGTGGCCAGGAACTTGGTCCGGCTGTGGCCTGGTCTGCCTGGTCCTGGGGCGGTGCCGGTGGGCAGGGACGTTTTAAAGGCAGTGGCACCTGAGTCAGCCGGCCCCCTCCCCGCCCTGGGGCTCGGTGGAGGGAACCCCTTCCTCCAGCGAAGGAGGTGGGAAGGGGGTTCTCTCCCTGCCCCTCGAAGGCCCTAAACCCCCTTCCACAGGACAGGCTGGGGCCTCCTTTGTGGCCAATGGCTCCCTGTGGGCTGGCTCAGGAGGCACTTCCTGGGTGTCTGAGCCAGGAGGGAATCCAGGGCCAGAGAAGCATCAGGCTAGGGTCAGGTTCTGGGTCAAGGGGTGTGGGAGTTTCAGGGAGGAGGAGCCTGCATGCTGGGTGGCAGGGGGCCTGTGGGCGCTGGACCTGAGGCTCCCCCAGGTTCCTCCTCCCTGGGTCAGGCTGACCTGGGGCTGCCCCTGCGTATGAAGGTGTCCCTGGTGGCTGGGGAGGAGGGTAGGCGGGCTTGCAGTGCTTCTGAGGAGCACCCACAGACCCCCTCTACCCCCACTCCAGGGGTAGTCAGCCCCAGCAGTAGCAGTTCGGAGAGCCAGGGCCCAGCCGGGGGTGCCTCTCCTTCTCCACCTCTGTACTGCTCCCCCCAGCCCCCGCCCTGGGGGGGGCCCAGGCCTCTCCTGGGGCCTGCCTAGAACGGGGCCTCAGTGGCTCAGCATTCCACCCTGCCCAGTCTGTTGGATCCCCTGTGCCCGCCTTCCCAGCGCACCTTGAGCCCACCCCTTCCCCACCCAAGCTTCCCAGGCTTATCCCTCCTTACCAACCAGGTTGGGCCCTCCCCAGCAGGCAGCTCCCAGACCTGGGCAGAGCCAGGGCCCTGAGGGGTTCCCCCATTCCAGAACTCCACCCAGCTCCCTCTGGGGCTTAAGCTGACTCCTCCCCAAGGTCACTTGGCTGTGAGCTGGAATTTGAACTTGGAGCTGGTCCCTCCACCCTCCCTGCCCTGCTGGGGCCTCCACCACTGCCCAACCAGGCACCAACCTCAGCCCTCCCTTTGCACCCGGAAAATGGCCGCAGTAAAACCAAAGTGCAGTCTGGGCCCCGAGCTGCTCCCAACCCCTTGGGCCCACACGGCTCCCCTGCCCCAGTCAGCTGACTGGAGCAGGTCTGTGGTGGCCCCTCCCCCAGCTGCTCCCCAACCCAGATGCCAGCACCTGGACTCACCTTTCTGGCTGGCCCTGCTGGGCCCCCCACCCTGCTCCAGGGAGTTGAAGGTCATGGGTTCCTAGCCTAGGCACCCCAAGGAGGTGGGCCGTGTGTCCCAACCTGTGAGTGTCTGTGTGTGCCTGGGGGCCTGGGTTTTGCCCAGGTTTGTGTGTGCCCAGACACACGTGCCCAGTGCCCTTGGCTCAGCCCCCAGGAATCCCATTAAGCAAACACTTGGCTCCCTCGCTGAGGTCATGAGCATTCCAGACATTCTCCATGGACAGATGGTCAGAGGAATCTGACCAAGCCCCTACTCCCCCCCATCCTGAGAGAGCCAGGACCCTCCGTGGCACATGGGAGGGGGTGCCTGAACCCCCTGGCCCCTCACACCTCCTGGAAACCCTCTTTGTAGGTAGGACCTGGTCAAACCAGAAAGTCCTGGGGTGCTCCCTGCCCCTAGATACCAGTACCCCTGGCCTATGGACCACCCACTCTGGCCAACCCCAAATACAGAGGGACAGCCTTGTGGGAGGTCCCCAGGGGGCACAGACCCCACAGGACATGTCAGTCTGACCCAGGGGGGCCAGGCTCTGCTCACCCCCCTGAGGGTGTGCTCCGTTTAGACTTTGTTCTGGGCTCTGGGTCCCCAAGGCCACACACACCCCCGGCCCCATCCAGGGCCCAGTCTCATCCTGTGCTGCCTTCCTCTGGTATTGGCTCCCACCTGACTCAGGGCCGTTGAACATGTGTTCCCTCTGCTTGGAAGGGGGTTCCTCTCCTAGGTCCCCTCTCAGAGCCCTCAGGACACTGTCCTTGCAGGCCCACCCAGACAGCCTTGAGAGTGGGACTCCTCTACTGGCCCCCCTCGGGCTCCCTGTGGAAGACCAAGGGTCTGGGGTGAGATAGAGGCCCATGCCTGCCAGCTGGGACCTGGGCCGGGAGGTCCTGCTGTGTCCAGGAGGCAGGACTCCACTCCCTGAGGACACGCTGCCCAAGCTCCCTGGGGAACCTGGCCAGGACACCAGGGCTGCAGCCTCTGGATCTGGGGTGGGCGGAAGAGGAGATCAAGTCCTGCCCTGGGAGCAGTGAAGCCACCGACCAGACCCCAGGGAGGTGTCAGCTTGGCTGCCCTCTCCACTCAGGTGTGGGCCGGGCACTAGGCCCTGGACTCAGGCCACAAGGTTGCCCTTCCATCACCAGCCACCACCAAGGACGCCATGAGCCAGTTGGGGTCTGTGAGCTGCTGCCCAGGTGCTGCCAAGTGAGTCCCCACCCCCCATCCACTGAGCAGTCCCCAGGGAGGGGTGCGGTGTGGGCCTCGCCCTCACCAGCCCCTCCCCTGCAGTGGCAGCCTGGGCCGGTCTGACGGTGTGGCCAAGATGAGTGCCAAGGACCTGTTTGGTGAGTGAGGCTTGAAGATGGGCTGTGGGGTCTCGCCCGCTCCCCTCCCCCAGGCTGTGCCAGGCCCCCACCAGGGAGATGCAGGTCAGCCCTTGGTGCCCAAAGGAGGCCCCTGGACCCTCATTAAGCAACAGCTGCTCAGGTCCCCCCTCCCTCACCGTAAGGAGAGAGGCCTTTACTAATAATTCAGGGACCATCAATATTGATTCGGCTGTGCTCTTCACTGCAACCAGATAGCCCAAGGGGTGGGGCTCAGACTGGACGGAGAGCCAGGTGTCTGCTGGGGGGCAGGGGGCGGGGCCTGGCCAGCCCCACCTCGCCCAGCTCTGCCTCTCCCCCCAGACGCTCTTTTGTGCTTTTGGACTTGGCGCCCTGTCTGGAAAGCTAGGAGCCCCAGGGAAGGACCGAGAGATGTTAGCTGGCAGCTCTTGGAGTTGGGGGAGGCCCAGGCTTGGACCACTTCCCAGAATGGTGGGCAAGGGGCCTCCCAGGGAGGAACTGCTGAGCCTCCTGCACCCACCCCAGGACAGACCCCTAGCAGGGGGTCCTTTTCTAGGGGCCATCTGGGGGCAGAGGGAGGTTTTCCGTCTGCCCAGAAGGGCCCTCACATTTCACACTCTCGAGTCCTTTCTGGCGGCAGCCCCCTCGCCTCCATTCGGCCCTTCCTGTGGCCCAACCTGGGAGTCCAGTCCCACCTGTACCAGGGGCTGTGGGTCCTGCCCTCTGGGGTGAGTGACTGGTGACTCCCTGCTCAGAACAGAGGAAGAAGTACTCCAACTCCAACATCATCATGCACGAGACCTCCCAGTACCACGTCCAGGTGAGGCCAGTCCCCAAGGAGCACCTCCAGAGTCCCTGGGCAGATGGGGAACCTGAGGCACAGGGAGACAGCCCAGCTTCTGACACCCAGAGCAGTTAGACAGAGCCAGGGACTGCCCCACACCTGTCCTGGGCTCACCCACGGTGAGGGGAGCCCCCTCCAATCCTGGGAAGCTCACAGTCTGGGGGGACACAGGAGCCCTGGAGCTATGTCAGGGAAATGGAGATGCCAGTGGCCAACACAGGCCAGGCAAGGACAAGGCCTGGGTGCTGTCTGGCAGCACTTGGGTGGGAAAACTCTGTGGGAAGGAAACTGTCATCCCGGCCCCCAAAACAAGGAACCGGATTAGGGGGGAGAAGATAGGACACAGACACACTTAGTGAGCTCCTGCAGGAAAGCCTCGGACGGCCAATTCAGATGGACCCTGGGAGAGTCCAGACTGGTTAGCTGCACTCCAGACCAGCACCCAGCTCAGGAGCCTTTTCACCCTGGGTCAGCTTTGATTCACACTTAGAACCGAGGAAATACGTTTTTTAAATGACCTTCCTGGTTCTTGGCCACTGTCCCAGACTGTAGGACAACAGGGCTAAGATTGGCTGAGGAGGGAGGAAGGGGCAGCCTTGGACCAGGAAGAGGGGGGGCTTGGACCAGGAAGTAGGGGGGACCCTGGACCAGGAAGGGGGCCCTGGACCAGGGAGGGGGCCCTGGATCAGGAGGGGGGGAGCCTGGATCAGGAAGGGGGCCCTGGACCAGGAAGCGGGGCTTGGATCAGGAAGGGGGTCTTGGACCAGGAAGGGGGGCCTGGACCAGGAAGGGGGCCCTGGACCAGGGAGGGGGCCCTGGATCAGGAAGGGGGCCCTGGACCAGGAAGCGGGGAGCCTGGACCAGGAAGGGGGCCCTGGACCAGGAAGCGGGGCTTGGATCAAGAAGGGGGCCTTGGACCAGGAAGGGGGGCCTGGACCAGGAAGGGGGGCCTGGATCAGGAAGGGGGGCATGGATCAGGAAGGGGGCCTTGGACCAGGAAGGGGGGCCTGGACCAGGAAGGGGGGCTTGGATCAGGAAGATGAGGACTTCTTCCCTCCCCACAGAACCCCCCAAACCCAAGAGGCCAGGCGAGTCACTGCTTTCTGAGCCTCAGTTTCCTGATCCATACAATGGGTCCACAGAGACACTGGGAGTCCCTAGGCTCTTGAATTGGGCTGTGTTGAGTGAGCAGCCCTCCCTGCCAGGCTGCTGACTCAGGGTGCAAGGGCAGGGCACAGGGTGGGAAAAGGTCAGCTTCATCCCCTTCCTTCCCAGGCAGCTGGGCCACCCCTCTCGGAGGGTAGGGCAACGTTGCCCTTCTGGACTTTGGTCGGAGCTAGCCTGTGGAAAGACCCCAACCCAGGGGCACCTCCCCTGCTTGCCCAGCACCCAGCAGGGCTGGGGGAGAGGATGGGCTTTGCCTGCCCCTCCCAGGTGAGGAAACCAAGGCAGAGAGAGAGGGTAAGAGGTGGGAGCAAGACCAGACCCACCCCTGGCAATGGGGGTCCGCTAAGACTCGTGGGTTTGCTTGCTTTCCTGTTTCCTAGGTTAGTGTGCTGGAGGCGGAGGGCATGCAGTTGTGTTTCAGGTTGGTGGTGTCACAGGCAAGGTCTGGACACAACAGTTGCTTTACCCCCAAAACTCACTCCTGCTGACCCTAGCGGTCAGGGTCTTCCCCATGCACCGTTCAGCAACACTGCTCTGTCCCGCAGCTCTCGAGGTTGACTTTTGGAGAACCCCGCTCCCCCCCGCTTCCGCATAATTGAATTCATATAGTTTAAGACACTTTGTTCTGCTGCTAAACTTATTTCAAGAAAACGCATGTGTAGGATTAGACTTCTCTACAGCTCTGGTCTGCAGGGGACATTTCCACCGGCTGTGCCAGCCCCTGGGGACCCTGCATGTGGCCCTGCTGTGGACACTTGTTTGTACAATTGCACCTTATTGATGGGTGGGAGTCCTTTGCACACGTTGTCAGGTGTGTGGATTAGAGAGCTCTTCTCCCAGTCTGGCTTGCTGATTTATATGCATAACCGTCTTTTGATGAACAGAAGTACTTAATTTTGATGATGTCCAGCCACATCCACTCTCCCCCTAAGATTAGGGTTGTTTTGTTGGGGTGTTTTGTTTTGGGTTTTTTTGTGGGGGGAGGGAGTGGTCATTGCCTGACCCAGGGCTCTGAAGATTCCTTCCCGTGTCTTCTAGAAACTCCAGAGTCAAGACTTTTACATTTAAGTCTATGATCCATTTGAAATTAATTTTTGTGTGTGAGACTCGAGGCTAATTTTTCCCGTAGCAATGTGCAGTTATATGAGGAAGACGTTCCTTCTCCTATCAAATTGCTTTGGTGCCTTTGTCAAAAACTGAGGAATTGAATGGGATGGGTCTGTCCGTGCTTTGTTTATTATTGAACTTGAAATCAGGCAGTGTGAGTCCTGCAACCTTACATTCTTTCTCCTCAAGATTTTCTTGACTATTCCAAGCTCTTTGGACTTGCGTTTACATTCCAGCCCCCCAGAAAAGCCTGCTAGAATTTTGACTGGCATTGAGTCAAACCTATGGGTCCACTCGGCACGATCTTAATGATCCTGAGTGCTTCCCACCCGTGAACGCGCTCTTTCCCCACGTATCAGGGCTACTCTGACTTCGCTCAGAATGTTTGTGTTTCCACTGTAGGGGTATTGAGTATCTTTTCTTTCTTTTTTTTTTTAAGATTTTATTTATTTATTTGACAGAGAGACACAGTGAGAGCAGGAACACAAGCAGGGGGAGCGGGAGAGGGAGAAGAAGGCTTCCCGCTGAGCAGGGAGCCTGACGCGGGGCTCTATCCCAGGACCCCGGGATCATGACCTGAGCCGAAGGCAGACACTTAACGACTGAGCCACCACCCAGGCGCCCGAGTATCTTTTCTCCAAACATTCCTTAGTGTTTGACTTGCAGACGCTGTTGTAAACGGTACTGTTTTTTTAAAAGCCATTTTCGAATTGTTGCTAGCGTATGGAGGAACAACTGAATTTCTGTGCAGTGACTGAGCACCCTGAGACCCTGCTGAACTCACTTATTTGTGTTAGTGATTTGCTTGTAGATCCACTGAATTTACTACTATACAATCAGGCTGTCTGAAATACAGAACTTTGTATCTTATTTTTAGAACTTCATTGCCCTGGCTAGGACCACCAGTACAATGCTGAATAAAAGCAACAAAGAGTGGACATCCTTGCCTGTGTCCAATTTTAAGAAGAAATATCCAGTATTGGGGCGCCTGGGTGGCTCAGTTGGTTAAGCGACTGCCTTCGGCTCAGGTCATGATCCTGGAGTCCCGGGATCGAGTCCCGCATCGGGCTTCCTGCTCGGCAGGGAGTCTGCTTCTCCCTCTGACCCTCTCCCCTCTCGTGCTCTCTATCTCTCATTCTCTCTCTCTCAAATAAATAAATAAAATCTTTAAAAAAAAAAAAGAAATATCCAGTATTTCCCCATTGTATAGGCTATATATTTTTGTACATAGTTTATTAGTGAAGAAGCTCCTTTCCATTCTTTGCTGAGAGTTTTGTATCATGAAAGGCGTTAAATTTTGTCAAATGCCTCCTCTGAATTTACAGAGATGTATTCATGACTGTTAGCATAAGTCAGTCACACTGATTGATTTTTCTGAATGTTGAACCACCCTTGCGTTTCTGGGATAAAACTCATTCATTCATTATTGAATTATTATTCAGTAAGTGTACTGTTCTTTTTATGTGTTGATGGGCTAATTTGCTAACATTTTGCATTAATGTCCATTAGAGATGTTGGTCTATAATTTTATTTTCCTGTAAAGCCCTGACAGATTTTGGTGTCAGAGTTGTGGTGGCCTTATTAAATGAGTGGGAAAGTATTCCTACTCCTTGGCTTTCAGAAAGAATCTGTGAAAGATTGTTTTTATTTCTTCCTTAAGTATTTGTTAGGATACACCTGGAAAGCCCTCTGAATGTAGGGTTTTCTTTGTGGGAGGTTTTTGACTATGAATTCACTTTTATGCATGTAAGATCTGTAGTGATGGCCCTTCCTCTTTTCTAATTATTGATCATTTGTGTTTTCTCTCTTTTTTTCCTTGATCAATCTTGCTGGGATTTATCAAGTTCATTAATCTTTTCAGAACCAGCTTTGGGCTTAGTTGATTTTTCTCTATTGTTTGGTTACTACTTTGCTGGTTTCTGCTCTTAACTTCCTTCTTTTCACTTACTTTGGGTTTTATTTGATTGTCTTCTTCTAGTTTCTCACGGGAGACCTGTAGACCACTGATATGAAATATTCCTTCTTTTCTAATTTATTCATTTACAGCTGTACACCCACCCCCCAACAAACACCTTTCGCCAAATCCTACAAGTTTGACGTACACGCCTTTAGTTTTTATTTTTATTTTTTTAAGATTGTATTTACTTATATGAGAGAAAGCACAAGCAGGGGGAGGAGCAGAGGAGCAGAGGGACAGAGAGAAGCAGGCTTCCTGGCGGGACTCTGTCTGGGGACCCTGGGATCATGACCTCGTCCGAAGGCAGACGCTTGAGCCTCCCAGGCGCCCCGCGCACACACCTTGGTTGCCATTCGGTGTGGAACACTTCCTGACTCCCCATGACTTCTTCTTTGTTCACGTGAGCACTCACAGCTACAGACACTCCCCGCCACCCCTTGTGTAGCGTTCCGAGGTCCTGCTGGGCTGTGTTTTTGTTGTCATTTGTCTCTGTCTTTTCTCATTTACCTCCTGATAGCTTTCACCGTTGGTTGTTGATGTAGAAGTGTGTTGCTCAATTTCCAATTATTTGAGGGTTTTCTAGTTATCTTTTCTCTTACCGGTTTCTAGTTTAATTCCATTACGGTCAGAGAGCACACTTTGCAGGGCTCCAATCACCTGAAGTGCACGGAGACTTGTTCCGCAGTCAGGCACGTGGTTTTGCTTGGCTTGGTGGTGTGTTTTGCTAACAATGTGTGCTTTGGGGCTCACCCTGCCTCGCACAGATGGGTCGGCTGCCTTTTGTCCCCTGCGTGCTTCTGCCCCTTTCTCTCTCTGACCTGCTCATGCACACGTAGGCTGGGACCACCCCTCACAACCACACTCAGTCTCGTGCGTGGTGGGGCTACCTGAATTGGGAGGAGAGAGCACCTGGGGCGTGCGGACTGGGGGCTCCCACTTCTCCACAGCTAACCTGTGTGACCCACAAGGACTCGTTAGACTGGTCAATAAAACAGGTAAAAAAGCCTGTGGTTGACTCATTTCAGAAGTAGGGGTGTCAGAGTTTCACTTTGCAATGCTTTTGTTGAATGAGACTACATGCAATTTTCTATTTTAAAAAGTGAGTTACATTTATTTTCCCAGAGACCCTCTGCTTTTGCCAATTTTTCTATTGGATTGTTAATTTTTTACTTATTCACAGATTTTTTTCATTCATTTATTATTGGTAATAACTATACTTAACAAAATAGAGCTTTTAACAAAGTAAGAGCTCTCACTCAAGTACATACTGGTCTTTTACGTATTAAGAAACTCAGGGGCGCCTGGGTGGCTCAGCTGTTGGGCGTCTGCCTTCGGCTCAGGTCATGATCCCAGGGTCCTGGGGTCGAGCCCCACATCGGGCTCCCTGCTCAGCGGGAAGCCTGCTTCTCCCTCTCCCACTCCCCCTGCTTGTGTTCCCTCTCTCGCTGTGTCTCTCTCTGTCAAATAAATAAATAAAATCTTTTCAAAAGAAAACAAAAGGAAAGAAAATTAGCCTTCACCATATCTATTACATCTGTTTGTCCCACCTTTTTTTTTTCTTTTTACTTCGTATACGGTATTTTTTTTTTTCCAGGCAGAAATGTTTACTTTTTCATTAGGTCAGAGTTTTTGGTCTTTTCTTCCGTGCGTCCGGGTTTTCTTCCCTGCTGAGGAAGGTCCCCCGTTAGGGGGCCGTTCTGAGGTCATCAGAAATGGTCCAGCATTTTCTCCTAGCACTTTCGCAGCTGGGTCTTGACTGCCTAGAGTTTAAGACAGTGTTTACCCAGTTGGTCTCAGCTTTGCTCACTGACTTCAGTGAAGGTCAAGGGGACACACTGTGGAGCCTGGAGGGAGGAGGAGCCTGAACCAGGCTTGAGGACAGAGGAAGGGGAGGGCTGGGCTGGCCAAGGGTCCCCGGGCCACCCCACAAAGCACCCCACATGGCCACTCCAGGTGCTCACTCATCCCAGCACATTCACTGAGGGCCTACTGTGTGCCAGGCATTGTCCCAGGCACTAGGGAAATAGCAGTGAACCCAGCAGCCAGAAAATAAACAAAGAAACATAATGTCAGATTGTGATAATTAAAAACAAGGCAGATCAGGGGGTTGAGAGTGATGCTGTAGCCTGGCAGGGGGAGCAGGTCTGAGCGGAGCCCTGAAGGAAGAGAGAGCTGGAGAAGAGTAAGGGAGGCAAACTGGGGATAGACCATGCAAAGGCCCTGTGGTGAGCCTATGCCAGGTCTGTGGGGAGAACAGGGAGGCTGGTGTCCCTGGAGTCCAGCCACAGGAGATGAGGTGGGGTGAGGGATTGTTTGTGTAGTGCTCCCAAAGGTTTCATCAGGGCATGTCCACGGCCCCCCAGACATTCCTCAAGGCAGAGCAGAGACCTTCCCCTAAGGTAGGGCTGTGTCTCTTCAGACCCCCAGGGTCGGAGATGTTCTCCACCACCCAGGCTCCCAAGGTTGGCCCTGGCCCCTCAGGCCCCCGGGGTGCAGCCCCTTGACCCTCGATGGGCACAAGGAGGGCTCTCCCCAGAGTGACCACCTGCCCGCCCCCAGCACCTGGCCACGTTCATCATGGACAAGAGTGAGGCCATTGTGTCCGTGGATGATGCCATCCGGAAACTGGTGCAGTTGAGCTCCAAGGAGAAGGTGTGGACGCAGGAAATGCTGCTGCAGGTCAATGACCAGTCTCTGCGGCTGCTGGATGTGGAGTCCCAGGTGTGGCAGCAACAGGGCAGCCAAAGGACGTGACCCAGACACGCAGCTGGGCCTCTCTGTGGGGGTGGGACAGGGTGAGGGGGGCAAAGGGCAGGCGGGGCAGGGAGGGCTGATGGGGCTGAGAATCCAGGGGAACCCGGTCACACACAGAACCTCGCCCACCTCTGGCTCCAGCCGGTCCACCGGCTGTCCCAAGGCAGGGCCTGGCTGTGCCCAGGGGTCCGTGTGCCACAGCTGCGGCCACGGCCTGGCAGAGTCTGGGTCTGCGTCTGTGCCACGTGCTCTGCTGTGCCCACCAATTGTCTGTGACTGTGTCCAGGCACACACCCCACAAGCTGGGCTCACAAGGCACGCCCAGGGCACTGTGTCCGTGGCTCAAGACCATCCCACACCTGTGGCTGTGAGCCCGTGTTGGTGTCACATCTGGGAGTCCCAGCCGTGTGACGCGGCCCAGGCGCATCCGAGCCCCCGGTCCCCTAGGAGGAACTGGAGAACTTCCCGCTACCCACCGTGCGCCACAGCCAGACCGTGCTGAACCAGCTGCGGTACCCCTCGGTACTGCTGCTCGTGTGCCAGGACTCGGAGCAGAGCAAACCCGACATCCACTTCTTCCACTGCGACGAGGTGGAGGTGAGGAGGGGCAGTGGCCGGGAGGACCCCGGTGCGCCTGCGCCTGCCTGATACCCAGTGCCCCCAGGCGGAGCTGGTGCACGAGGACGTCGAGAGCGCGCTGGCCGACTGCCGTCTAGGGAAGAAGCTGCGGCCACAGACCCTGAAGTAGGCGGGGGCACCGGGCGCGGGAGGGCCGGGGGTGGGCCTGGGGGCCAGGCTGAGCGTGCCTTTGCCCCCATTCCAGGGGCCACCAGGAGAAGATCCGGCAGCGGCAGTCTGTCCTGCCCGCCCCCAAGGGCCCGGCCCCCATCCCCTTCCAGCGCTATGGCAGTGGCTCCCCGTCCGCCAAGAACCGAGTGGGCCCGCCGATGCCACTCACTGAGCCAAGTACGCTGAGGGAGCCGGGCTGGAGCTGCTCGCGAAGCCCGTGGGGGTGGCCTCCGTCAGTAACACCCGATGTCTGCCTCCCCCATCCAGGCCTCCGCCGTCGGGAGTCTCAGGATGAGGAGCCACGCGCTGTGCTGGCTCAGAAGATCGAAAAGGAAACGGTGCGTCTTGGGGCAGGTGGCGCGTCCCCGTCGGGTGCGGCCCTCCAGCCGGCCCCCAGCCAGCACCCACCTCCTCCCCCCAGGCCGGGGACCAAGAGACAGTGTGTGGGGCTGTCCCTGCCGCGGGTGGGGGCGCCTGTGACTGAACCCCCGCCTCTGCTCTGACCCCAGCAAATCCTCAACTGTGCCCTGGACGACATTGAGTGGTTCGTGGCTCGGCTGCAGAAGGCGGCAGAAGCTTTCAAACAGCTGAACCAGCGCAAGAAGGGGAAGAAGAAAGGGAAGAAGGGGCCAGCAGGTGCGGAGGGGGCGGCGGTCCATGGGGCGGGGGCAAGGGGCGCGGCAGGGGGACCAGAGACGGTGGAGAGAACAACGTGCAAGAGGCAGGTGGCCACTGAGCTGCAGGAGATCCAGTCTGAGCAGGTGGGCTGCTGAAGGCAAGCGACGGCCGGCCAGGCTCACAGCCACCGCCCTGCCCGTTCCAGAGGGTGTCCTTACGCTGCGGGCACGGCCCCCCTCTGAGGCCCAGTTCATCGACTGTTTTCAGAAAATCAAGCTGGCCATCAACCTGCTGGTGAGTACTGGGCCCCCTCCAATCCACCCTCCCCACCCTGTTCCTCTGGGCTGACGACTGGGGGGAGTCGGGGATCTTTGCCCCCCCTGTCCCCAGCACCATCCCCCACCCTGTCTGTCTGCCCCCCACCCTGTCCCTCTGTGCCTACATTGTGGGATCCAGGGTCTTTGCCCTCCCTTGCCCCAGCACCATCACCCCCCACCTCTGTCTGCCCCCCCCCACCCCAGGCCAAGCTGCAGAAGCACATTCAGAACCCCAGCGCTGCAGAACTTGTGCACTTCCTCTTTGGACCTCTGGACCTGGTGCCTGGGGCTGGGGCTGGGGGTGCAGGACCCCGGGCTGGTTTGCCCCTGGCTGAAGGGGGGGGGAAGCAAATGCCTACCTTGGGCAGGCAGCTGGGGCCATGCGTCCAGGCGGTGGGCGTGGCTGGCCTGTGGTGCTGTCAGCAAGTCAACTGGGACTGGGGTCCGGTGGGCAGGGCCTCCTCTGAACCCTGCTTTGCCCCAGATTGTCAGCACCTGTGGGGGCCCAGACATCGCACGCTCCGTGTCCAGCCCCCTGCTTTCCCGTGAGGCCGTGGGCTTCCTGCGAGGCCACCTAGTCCCCAAGGAGATGACGCTGTGGGAGTCGCTGGGGGAGACATGGACACGCCCCCGGTGCGGCAGTGGGCAGTGGGCAGGGAGGGTGTGGGAAGGGGCCCTGGGCTGGGTGATGCAGGGCATGGGGTGCAAACCAGGGTGGGGTTCCCTGGCAGGCCAGGGGGTGGTCCCAGGTGGGGCTGGTTCCCATGGGTGGGCGTGGCTCACCTCCAGGACCTCCCACCTCCAGGTCGGAGTGGCCCCGGGAGCCACAGGTGCCCCTCTACGTGCCCAAGTTCCACAGTGGCTGGGAGCCACCCCTGGACGTGCTGCAGGAGGCACCCTGGGAAGTGGAGGGGCTGGTGTCTGCCCCCGACGATGAGGTCAGAGCACCCATGGCCCCGCCCCAAACCCACTGGCCATCTGCCTCCTCCACCGCTGCTCACGTCCTCAGCCCCCCTCTGTCCACTGCCTTCACCCCACACCAACCTAGGGGGTCCTTTTTCCACACAGCCGACTCCAGCGAACCGACCATCCTTTCGAAACTCCCCCAAACACAGCCTTGTATCTGAGCCCACAGCTCCACCTCCAGGAGACCCTCTCCCCCAAGTCAGCTCCCCGCATGCTCACAGGTAAGTTCCTCTTCAAATGAGGGAATGTGACGCTCACCCCTAGAAACAAGGAGGCTCTGATATGAGTGTGCTGCCACCAGGTGGCGGCAAATGCCTTGTTCATGGCGTTCAAAAAAAGCATTTTTCCAAACCAGAACCAGGTTTTCATTCTAACTTTATAATATAAAATTGAAGAGAAAAATGTCAAAACCCACCTGTAAATTCATTACCCTAATACGTTCTCTCTCTTTGTGTCTTCTCATGTATGTTTTAGAATCATGGTTAAAAGTTTACTAAGTCACAAAACTTAAGTGGGTTCAACAATCCCTGTCACTCACCCCATTGGGGCTGATTTAGGTCCAGCCTCAGAACCAGAGAAGGAGACTAAAGGTCTGGGCTAAGGACAGCCATTCTCCCCGCCCCCACATACATACTTCCACAGACCCAGGGCCTGGGGGACTCCCCATTCTTCTTCCCCTCTCCTCCGTTCTGTTCTCACTCCCGGCCCAGGATCTGTCTGGGAAGCTGGTTACCCTGCCAGATCCCAGGATTCGGTTTCAGCAGGGGAGGGGGCTGAAATCTGTGTCTTACACAAGTGTGCCCCTCTTGCTGCACGCCCCCGCCCCCGCCATGGCCAGGCTGATGTCCATGGCTCCTGGCTTAGGACCACACTGGAAAAGACATTTTCATCCTTTGACCTCCAGCCCCTGGCCAGTCCATCCTGGCCAGTCCTGGCTCCAGGGCCACCTCAGCCTCAGCCCCCTCACCTGTATGGTGTCCCAAGGGCTGCAGCTGTGTGAGGGAGCTGCCCTGATGATCAGGGGCCAGACTGGCCAGGAGGCGACTGCCCAGCCTGGGTGGCAGCCACGGGCCTGCTTTGTGCCGAGGCCAGGACACCCACGCCATGCCCCTGCAGCTCGTGGGCCATCCTCCACTGTGGGTGCTTGTGGGCAGGGCTGTGGCTCTGAAAACACTTGGCCCTCCCTCATCGGTCAGCTGCTTGCAAGGATGGTGGTGACCCTGTCCTTTCTTGGGTACATGTCTGGCTGTGGGTCCCCTGGGGGGCCAGGCCTGGTGCCCCCTGAGATGGCCTGGCCTCAGGCGGGCCTTGCCGTGCCCACAGGCCCCCTCCTCCCACCCCCACCCCCCCGCGTGGCCCCCACCTCCGTGCAGGGGCCCCAGACGCTCTGGGGCTGTCACAGTTTCCATTCCCGGCTGACGAGCCTCAGCTTCTCTCCGCTGTGACCTCAGAGAGCTGAACAGGAGGCGGCACGCACCTGGGAAGCTGCTCCCCCAGCCCAGCCCCAGGGCCCAGAGGAGACCCCAGCCCAGCCCTGGGCCTCAGCCTTCTGTTCCACTCAGGGGCTACGAACCTGGGCCAGCCATGGCCAAGTACGTCAGGATCCTCTATGACTTCACAGCCCGCAACGCCAACGAGCTGTCGGTGCTCAAGGACGAGGTCCTGGAGGTGAGCCGGGGCCTGTGCTGTGGGTGCGGGGCTGCCCAGGAGAGGCAGGAGCCAGGCTGTCCGATGCTGGCACACGGCATGCCTGTCCAATCCCTTTCCCCAGGACCCCTACCCCTGGGCTCCAGTCTGGGTGCACAGCCTGCCCTTTCCCCACCCCCCCCCCCCGCACAGCCTGGATGAGGGGCCTCCCTGTCTTGGGATCTAAGAGAGGGCTCAGGGGCTCCTGTGCTGGGCTAAGCTGGGCTCACGTTGAAGGATAGGCCTTCTCTGTGCCAAGTGCGGACCCTCCAGCTCTCAGCCAGGGCTCATCATTCACACCCAACCCTGGAGCCCCCTTGAGACTCGGTCTGTTTGGTGCCAGTCCGCCAGTCCTGAATTCAGGCCACCCACTGGGGGATGGAAAGTGGAGCAGGCTGGGGGCGGTGGGCAGTGATCTATATGCAAAGGCTAGAGGCAACCTTGCTCTGGATGCTGCTGGAGAGGGGTAGGGGGAGATAAGGGAGGGATGGTAGCCTCTGTGGGTGGGACAGAAGGCTGGGCAGGGCAGGGGCTCCTAGGAGGACTTGTGACTTCCCCACAGGATTGGGGGGAGGCGGGGCTTTGGAGGAAATGCCTAGAACTCTCTCTGGCCCACCTGTAAAGAGGGGCTCATACACCCTGCGCTGGTGACCAGATGGGGGTGATGGTGGGGGTGGGTGCCTGCAGGTGCTCGAAGATGGCCACCAGTGGTGGAAGCTTCGCAACCGCAGTGGCCAGGCAGGCTACGTGCCCTGCAACATCCTGGACGAGACTCGGCTGGAGGACGCACCCCAGGAGCAGGTGAGTGCGAGGAGCGGGGGCTCTGCGGTCCCACCTCAGAGGGGGGATGGGCGGGTGCAGACCCGGGATTCCTCCGTGCCGGAGGGGGGGGGGGGAGGGGGGCACAGGCCGGGTCCTGGGAGGGGGGCGGCGAGAAGGGTTGCCTCACCTTCTCCTTACTACAACCCTGATGGGAGGAATGATGAGCGGACGCTGAGGGCTCCCCCACTCCTTCGTCTCTTGCCCCCACCCCTGCAGGCCAGTCTGAAATATTGGGGTCCTGCCAGCCCCACCCACAAGCTGCCCCCAAGCTTCGCAGGGAACAAAGACGGTGAGAGGCGCTCTGCCAGGGCATGAGGGCCACCAGATGGATGCGGGTACGGGGCCCTGAGCCCCCTGGGGGAAGCAGAGGGCGGAGGGTCCTCGAGCGGGGTGGGGGGCGGGAGGCGCCGGGTCAGCTCGCGGTGGGCCTGAGTGCCGGGCACCGCCCGCAGAGCTGATCCACCACATGGATGAGGTCAACGACGAGCTCATCAAGAAGATCAGCCACATCAAGGCGCAGCCGCAGCGGCACTTCCGCGTGGAGCGCAGCCAGCCGGTGGGCCTGCCGCTCACATACGAGTCGGGCCCCGAGGAGGTCCGCGCCTGGCTGGAAGCCAAGGCCTTCAGCGCCCGGTGCGCGCGCGCGGGGGGCGGGGCGGGGCGGGGCGGGGGCGGGGCGGGGCGGGCGCCCAGCGCTCACACCCGCCCCGCCCCGCCCCGCCCCCGCCCCGCCCCCAGGATCGTGGAGAACCTGGGCATTCTGACCGGGCCCCAGCTCTTCTCGCTCAACAAGGACGAGCTGAAGAAAGTCTGCGGGGAGGAAGGTATCCGCGTGTACAGCCAGCTCACCGTGCAGAAGGCGGTCCTGGAGGTGAGCCGGCCGTGCCACCCTCCTGCGCCTCCCCGCCCTCTCCTCCCTCAGGGCTCCTGGATTGCCTGGAAAGCGGGAGGCCGCGGGACCCCGGCCTGTGGGCCCCTGAGCTGAGGCTGCCCCGCCCCCTCCCTAGGAGCAGCAAGGTGGGTCGGAGCTGGAGGAGCTCATAAGCAAGTTTCAGTCCAAGACCCAGAGGAGGGTGGAGGGCGACAGCTAGACCTGGCCAGCCGGGCCCAGCGCACCTGCGGCTGGGGGACACGGAGACGCACCTGCGGAGAGTCCCACCCCCAGTGCATGGAGTATTATTTTTGTATGTGTGTATGTTTTGGACCATGGACACGGGTGGTGGGTGGTGCTGGCTGGGAGCAGCTCACCTGCCTCATGGCACATGGCCTGTCCTCAGGCTCAGCGGTGCCTCAGCCCACACGCACCTGCCTGCCCCAAGGCCCACCTCCCCAAAACTAGCCACCTGGAGATGCCAGCCCCTCATGCACCTGCCCCTGAAGCCAGGGCTGCAGCTTTTCCAGTCCCGCCCAGCCCCCTGCCTGGCTTTCATGACACCTCTCCCTGAGGCCACAGAACCCCCAGGAGGTAGGCAGGGACTTATCCTTTGGCCTCCTATCCACATGGGGGTTCCTCCTGGCACTTGTAACCCTGGCCCCAAACCTCACCCCCGTGGCTGCTACTTCTTCACGCACCTGCACCTCCACACCTCTGGATGGGCTGTGGGCCAGAAGGGCACTGACCTCAGCACCCTGGGCTCCGAGCTAGGCTTTGCCCCCAGATATCGCCCATAGTGCCCACCCAGCACACTGCTCCTCAAAGGTGGCCTGGGGGGGCTTCAGGCTCCCCTGGGGTGGGGTGCATGCTATATTTCCTCCACCCGTTCAAGGAGCATAGATGGACTGGACATGTACTCATTCAAGTATGGCCTTGGACACCCCCCACACACACCCAAGGCAGAGCTCAAGATAGGAACTTTCTCCAACCACGTCTAAGGCCAGGCTTGCCCTGTGTGCTGTGTGGGTGGTGGGTGAGTCTTGGACCACTGAACTCTGCAGGTTACACCCAGAGATGAGAGGTGGCCAAGGTTCAAAAGCCATGTCATTAAACCAATTAAGTATCCTGGCAGCCATGTGTCTGTCTCCTGGAGATGGGGATGGGGTCACTGTGGGCCTGGAGCCCACCTACAATTGCACCCTTTGTAAGAACCACGGGGCGGAGGCCAGGCCGTGGACATCTCGAGTGAGGCCATGTACCCCTGACTCCAGTGCGGGTTCCCAGGGGCCCTCACTTCCACGTGTATCCGAGTGGGCCCCGAGGGTATTCCTGGGAGGTGAGGGGCTCACTCTGCGTGCTCTGGCTCTCCCAGGCCAGATGTCCAGAAGGCCCAAAGACTGTAACCCAAGATGGGTGGAAGTCCCGGGAGCCAGGTCTGCCAGACCTCAGGGCGGGCCAGGGAGGGGCATGAGTCTTGGCGGCAGGGCCGAAGCTTAGCCCCAGGCTGAGGGAGGTGCCCTGGAGAAGGGCCTTGACATCTACGGGACCAGGTTGGTGGTCAGCTCTGAGGTGTCAGTGCAGGAGTGGAGGGGTCCCTGAGCACACAGTGGGCTGCACTCTGCACCTCGAGGACACCAGACCACCAGGCCAGTGCCCGTCTGAGCTCCTCCCGGGCCCCACCCTTGGAGGAGGCCTCTGGCACCCTCTGCTGGCAGCTCTGCACGCTGTGGTGTGGGCAGTCCAGGGGGCACCCTAGTATCTGGCCAGATGGGGGCGTCTTGATCTGCATTTCCCCAAAGCAGCTGGGGGCCCAGGCCTGGGTGAGGGTGTCTGGAGGGCTCATTCCTGGGGTCTCTGTGTGGTGGGCAGGGGCAACCACAGGGAGCGCAATGCAGTGGTTGTGCCTTGTGGGATTGGGGGGTAGAGATCTAGGGCCGTCTGTCAGCTGGTCTGCCACGGAGCCAGGCCCAGCCCCTAGGCCTCAGGAGCCCCGACTCTCAGCTGGAACTGAGTCTGTCCACCAGGACCCGGTCGGGGGGAGCTGGGCCACCTCTGGGCCTTGAGCACCGTGGCTTCCTCTCTCCAAGAAAGGAAGGTCCTCCCCAAGCCCCAGGCCAGAAGAGGAAGGTGGGTCCTCCCAGACCCAGGAAGGACCTCGCAGACAGGGAAATAAGACCCAGAAGAAAAAGGGAGGGATGGGGTGCCGGCTGTCCCTCCAGAAACTCGCAGATCCCCCTCGTCCAGAACCACCAGGAGGGATAGGCCCCTGACTGGACCACCCCCCACCAGCCCTATTTGACTGAGCCCCTCCTTTGCAGCAGGGATGGGCACCCCTCGCTCCCCCTGCTCTGAAGGGATCCTCTGACGGCCCAGTGGTGCCCACACTAGAACAAGCTCAGAGGGACTGCTCCTGGTCATGACCCCACCCGGCAGGGCTCTGCCTTCACCAGGATGGTGGTGCTGGCTGGGCTTTGGGGACACTACATTCTGGCTGGGTCGCTTGTCCCTTGGGAGCCTGAGAACCTACACCTGTTTCCTTGCCCGTCTCTCCCTCCCCTCCTCCATCCCATCCACAGGCCACCACTGCTCTGTCCCCCTATGTCCCCGCTGTGCTCCCTGGACAGCTTGAGGAGGACCTGATCTCCAAGACCCCAGGCCCCTGGTTCCCTAGCTCCCTGCAGCCCTAGGCCAGCTGCCATTACCCAGGAGCTGCTGGTTCCAAGATGCTCTGGACCCACCCGTCTGCTGGGCCTCTGGGCTCCTGGAAGAGGCTTCCCCACCACTTCCTGGGAGGCGAGGGTGGTGGGCCCAAAGTCACATGGCCTTCAGGGTAGGTGTGAGGACATGACGGCATCATTGTCCAAGGCCACCAGATTAGGGGATGACTGAGCTCTACGCTCTTTGGCATCCTGGTGACCTCAGTGTCCATAAAAGTAGACGTGGATGAAGAACAAGGCCCGGAGGGGCCAGGTCACCTGCCCAGAGCTCCAGAGCTGGGGAGGAGCTGGGCTCCAGTGCAGTTTGGCCTGATCTGTGCCCCTAACCACTCACCTCCTCACCTCCCACACTAGGCTGGCCAAGCAGGGAAGAGGGAGGGTCTGGTGGTGGCAGCCCCAGTGGTGGCGGGGACTGCAGAGGGTCTGCCCATGAGAGCGTCCCACTGGGCAAGGGGGGCTGAGCTGCCCGCCCGGCGTCCACTCTGTGCCCAGCTCTGCTGCCAGCAAACACCCCCACAAACAAGGCCCATCTCTGCTTTGGGCACAGGCATGTCTTTGTGGCCCTCCCCCGACCAGCTGGCTCTATTCGCCTCCTCTCCTACTCGGGGCCGCCAGGAGGCAAAAGCAGCTTCTTCTTCTTCTTCTTCCTCTTTTTTTTTTTTTTAAGATTTCATTTATTTATTTGACAGAGAGACAGAGAGAGAGGGAACACAAGTAGGGGGAGCGGCAGAGGGAGAAGCAGGCTTCCCGTGGAGCAGGGAGCCCGATGCAGGACTCAATCCCAGGACCTGGAATCATGACCTGAGCCCAAGGCAGACGCTTCACCAACTTAGCCACTCAGCATCCCCAAGTGGGGTTTCTTTAAGAAGAGTCTTTTCTTTGTCCTTTCTGTTTTACTTTCTCAAAATATTTGATTTACCAAGAGGTTAGTGCCTGGAAGGGCTAGCATGAGGGGTAACACATCCCGTACACCTGTATCAAGAAGCCAGGGATAGAATGGAGGCAAGAGGGGCACCTGTTTCCTGGACCAGGTGGCGCTTGGCAGGGGTGACGGCGGCCGAGAGAGGACTCATGGGAGAGGGCGGTACTGAGAAGGTGGCTCTGTGTCCGGAGAAACAGAGAGACGACCCTATGACCCTCCGCCACAAGCGTGAGAGAATCCCAGAAGCATTAAACCATTCACGTGAGGGGAAAATTATCAGGTTCCTGGAAGAAAATATGGGAAACATCTTTGTGATAAAGCTGAGGAAGAATTTTCTGTGCAACACTTCAAAATGAACTGATGAGTTTGGCTTCATCAAAATTGAGGATGTAGCTCACCAGTGGTCCACGGGGATGGCTGACGGGGAGCCTGAGGCCTCGCCAACAGCGGAGCCCACCCGCAGCACACACCAGCAGCAGGCCTGGTGGGGTGCGTTGTTTCATGGAGGCCCCAGACTCTTTCGGGGGCCCTGAGCTCTAAGCTAGTTTGCTAACAACACAGAAGTGTGTTGGAGGTTGAACTGTGTCCCCATACCACAGATTCATACAAGAAAGGATCGTTAGGTTGGGCCTTAATCCACATGACGCCTGTCCTTGTAATAAGGACACTGGACAGGTGCACCCATCACGGGAAGGTGGAGGCAGAGGTGTGATGGGTCATCTACAAGACAAGAAGCATCAGCGATGGCCTGCTACCTGCAGCAGGGGTATGAGCAGAGAGAACCAGCCCAGCTAGCACCTTAATCCCAGATGCCAGCCTCCCGAATTCCTGCTGTTTAAGCCTTGCATTTGATGGTGTTTTGTTATGGCCATCCCGGGGATGATACAAAGTAAGTCTTTGCCTTTTTTATGTGGCTATGGTATAAAAGCTGCCCGGGCCGGGGCGGGGGGGGGGGGGGGGGGGGGCGGGGCTGTGGGCTCCTTTGCAAGGATCCGGCCTGGTGGCTTGGCCTTGGCCGAGGTCCCTTCCCCACCACACGCTCCGGGGGGCAGGCGCGGAAGTCCCCGTGAACAACCATCCCTAATCTCACTTCATCCAGCCTGGGCCCCGAGCGGAGGCCGGACCGGCCAGGCCGCCCCAGGAAGCGGTGTGAGCTGCCCTGGCCCCTCGGGGGCACCGCCGGCCGCAGTGCTGTGGGTGCTCAGGCCTGGGATCTTGGCAGCCCTTCTCCCCGAAATGAACGAGGGGCCCTGTTGCTTCAAGGAAAACAGCGTCTTTGTTGCCATGGTGAGTCTGAGCCTCCAAGCTAGGAGTGTGGAGCCCCATGCAAAACAGGTTTTAAGGCAAGTCTCACCTGCCCCAGCCCGAGGCTGCAGACAAGGGCAGGCCACACCTGGAGAGGCACACACGGCTGCACACAGGGGCCTCCCGCCATGGCCACGCGGGTAGGACAGTACAGAGTGACTCCTTCTGCCCCAGCCAAGCCTGCAAATGATGCAGCCTCAGGCCCCGAGCCAGAGCCCCCAGCGAGGCTACTCCCAGATTCTTCTTAGTTTTTAATCCTGGTAAAATACAGAGAACATAAAATGTACCGTCTTCACCGTCTCTAAGCCCACAGCTCAGGGGCACTAAGCACATTCACACTGTTGTGCAGCCATCCCCACCACCTGTCTCCAGAACTTTCCATCTTCCCAAACTGAGACTCTGTCCCCCTGAGACACTGACCCCCATCCCTCCCCCCGCGCCCACCGTCCACTCTCTGTTCCCTGTGAATCTGGAGACTCTAAGGACCTCATGTGGGGGCAATCCTGCAGTATTTGTCCCTCTGCGTCTGGCCTGTCTCACTCAGCATCACGTCCCCCAGGTCCACCCACACTGTGGCAGGTGTCAGCGTGTCCCTCCGTGTTCAGGCTGAGTGATGGTCCGGTGTGTGGACGGACCACGTTTATCCGCTTGTCCGTCGATGACGCTTGGGCTGCTTCCCTGTGTCAGCGGCTGTGAATGTGGGTGTTCAGGCATCCACTCGCGTCCCTGCTTTTGGCTCTCTGGGTCAATACCTTGAAGGGGAATCGCTGGAACACACGGTCATTCCATTTTCAGTTGTTTGAGGAACCGCCACGCCGTTTTCCACGGCTGCTGCACCGGCTTCCATTCCCGCCGCGTGTGCGGGAGGGTCCACCCTGCACGTGCTCCCACTCGCGGGGTTTCTGCTGTCAGTGGACAACAGCCGTCTTGAGGGCCGCAAGCGGGTCCTCGCCGTAGCTCTGATGTGCGTGTCCCTGACGAGCAGGGACGTGGGAATCTCCCCTGCTGGCTGGCCAGTTGTAGGTCTTCCCTGGACAGACGTCGGCTCCAGTCCTCCGCCCATCTTTGAATCAGACTGTTGTTTTATTGTTGAGATTTAGGACTTCTCTGTATGTTCTGGAAACTAAGCCCTTACCAGATGCGTGACTTGCAAATATTTTCTTCCATTTCATGAGGTGCCTTCCCGGCCTGTTGATGGTGTCCTTTGATGCACAGAAGTTTGTAAATTTTTGGTTTGCAATCTCATTTCTTCTTTGGAGTTAGGGTTGAGGGGAAACAGAGGTTGTGCCTGAGGAATAAACTTTTCTGCTGAGTTTGTATCCTAAAAGTTTTAAATAAGCAGCAGAGGAGGGGGAAGATAGGCAGCTGGTAACCTGGGGCCCAGGGTCGCCACCCCCCTTCCATGTTGGCCCCCAGACTTCCTGCTCCAAACCAAAGCACGGTAGGGAAGGCAACTCCCCCACTCTTCTTACTCTGCTCATTAACAATTGGGAGGAGGAGATGGAGACGGAGGGGCCACCACAGTCCCCACGACCCAGGGGCACAGGTCCGTCTGTTCTGAAGTAGGGTCCCTGACGAGGGGAACAAAGGCAAGAGCAATGTCCCCACAACCAGCCACCCGCTGACAAATCCCTGAGCATGACCTTCCTCCAGGAGCTCTGGCCCCCGCCGTGTTGATGTTTTACTGGACACCAAGCGCAATGACGGCACCCGCCGTCCTCGGTCCTGTAAACCTCCCGTTCTGCATACAGAAGCTCCTTGCAAACTTATGCTGTCTCCACCCCCGCTCTCTCCTCTCAAAAGTGTATCATCAGCCACTCCTCAGGACCCCGGTGCAGCCCCTCCTGCCCACGGGCCTGTCCCCATGCTTTAATAAAACCACCTTTTTGCACCAAAGTCGTCACAAGAATTCTTTCTTGGCCGCTGCGCCCAACAGCCCCGCACCACGCAAGACCGCTATGAGTAGAAGCTCCTAGAAGGCTGTCGCTGACAATGACGACAAGGTGTGTGAACCAGACCGATGCCAACGCAGACAGACCCTCCGAGATGACCGCTCCTGACAGGAGCCTTCTTGAGCACAGACCCCCGCCTCCGCATGCATTACTTTCTGTCCAACTGATGCAGTTTCGGAACGTTGGTGGTGGTGGGGTCTGGAGCCGGCGGCCGAGAAAGAATTTTTGAGTCGTCTTCGGTGCAAAATGGAGGTTTTATTAAAGCACGGGGACAGGCCCGTGGACAGGAGGAGCTACTGCCCCCTGCTGCCCTGGGATTACGCGGAGCAAGTGATTCTCTACCTTGGGGTTGGGAGAAGTAAAGAGGAAGGAAGCTCCCAAAGGACTTTCGTATGTTAAAGAAGACTCGACACCTCGGAGGAATGTTCTAATCTGCCTGTCTCAGGTATCTGTCAGTGGGCTGCAGGTTACAAGGACATTTAATTTTGTTTCCCACATCACAACCACACCTTAAGTACGCCCTCGGGGCATAATAACGTCCGGGTTCTGAAACTCTCTTCCTGATCATCTCCCCCTATCAGGTCCAGCCTCCAGGGTTATAAAAGCAGGTCTTCCCCCAGGCGGGTTTGCGGGGATGCGCTCCTCCCTGGACAAGCTTCTGTCCGTAAATCCCCTTCCCGAGCCAGGGAGGAAGCTTGGAGTTCATTCCCCTGAGATGAGCGGCCTGTGATTTCCTACGCCCACCTGGGGGCCACCCTTGGGGCGTGACCACGCCCTTCTGCCCCAGGCTCTTGCCCCAGCCAGCCAGCGCCGCACATCGGGGGTACTCGCGGACGGCTCCCGGCCCAGCAGCCTCTGCTTGGCAGAGCTTTGAGGGGCAAGAGCAGAGCCCTGAGCAGGGGTGCCACCCTGGGGAGGCCATGCCTCACTGCGCCCGCCCGTGCCACGCACCGCTGGGCGGGCTCAGTGACGCACCTGCCACCTGCTTGACTGGCCTGTGCCGCACTCTGGTCACTGCTGTGAAACGCTGGGTGGCCTGTTAGCACACAGGCCCTGTCCTGCCATGCCCACGGCCACGGAGAGAAAAGCCAATGCACACTTGTCCAATTGGGTCAGTGCTTTTGGTGTCACATCCAAAAATCACAGTGCTCCTGGATCTTGACCTACAGAAACTGAACAGTGGGGAATGTCTGTTGTTTTAAGCCACGCTGTTCTAGGGTAATTTCTCAAGCAGCTCGTAGAGGGTTCTCTTCTGTTATTACTACTGATGTGAAGGGTTGGGGTCCAGGAGCCAAAGGTCAAGAAAGAATTCTAGAGACGTCTTTGGTGCAAAAAAACGTGGTTTTACTAAAGCAGGGGGTCAAGACCCACGGGCAGAAAGAACTGCTCTGGGGCTGTGAGGGGGGACTGATTATCTACTTGGGAGTCGGGAGGGGGTGTGGGACAGTATAAGTCTCTAAGGAATTTGGAAGCAAGGTTTCCAGGACCCCAAGGGATCATTTACTACTATCTAGTAAAGCCTTAGTCATGAGACCCTTCGGATGCACACAGTGAGCCATATGTTTGGAGAATGATTGCCAACATGTATCTAACGAATTTTCATACGTTAAGAAAGACCTGGGGTGCCTTGGTGGCTCAGTCGGTTAAGCATCTAACTCTTGGTTTTGGCTCAGGTCATGATCTTAGGGTTGTTGAGCTCACGCCCCATGTCAGGATCCACGCTGGGTGTGGAGCTTACTTAAAAAAAAAAAAAGACGCGGGCGCCTGGGTGGCTCAGTTGGTTAAGCGACTGCCTTCGGCTCAGGTCATGATCCTGGAGTCCCGGGATCGAGTCCTGCTCAGCGGGGAGTCTGCTTCTCCCTCTGACCCTACCCCCTCTTGTGCTCTCTCTCATTCTCTCTCTCAAATAAATAAATAAAATCTTAAAAAAAAAAAAAAAGACTTACAGGATCCTGGAGGTCAGGCTAATGTCAAGCTAAGGTTGCCTTTTGCCCTTAGCAAATGATTCACAAAGAGGCAGCCGAGCTGCTGGAAGAAGGGCACCCTGCCTGTCTCAAGGACTCGTCAGTGGGCTGTAAGTTATGAGGAAGTTTAATTTTTCTTTCTCTATTTCTTTTGCCTTTGTTCCTCACACTGTTGCCACAGAGAGTGGTTGTTTAAGCCGCCTGCCTGGGCCGGCCTTGCCCGTCCTGGCCTGACTCACCCCCACCCCCAGCCCCAGCCGCTCTCCGACCCGGTCCCCTCCTCCCCCAGCTCGGCCCCCTTCTCCACCACAGGGCCCTTGCTCTCTCCTCACATTGCCCTGGCCAAGCCCTGTCTCGGTTAAATCTAGCCTCCACCTTGCCACACCTGCCCCGAGAAGCTGGAGGGACCGGCGGCTGCCCCGGGTGAGCCACATGGCCCCCCTCTCCCATTGTCCCCCGACTGCCCTCTCCGTCCCTCAAGCAGTGAAGGGTCATAGAGCACAGAGAGCCCCATGTGCCACCAGCAGTCTGCCCCCTCTGTGCCCAGGTCTGCTGCCCGTCCTGCCTAGTGACAAAAGCCACCCCTGCGTGAGGGCCCTGGATCCCAGCCCCTGTCCACCCAGGCCCCAGGGGCGCAGGCCCTGCTCCTCTCCTGCCACCAGCCACAATGCCCTCATTTCTTGGGGGGTCACCAGCCCAGCTCCCTTCCCTGTAACACCCCCCAAAGCACTGAGTGTGCACTGACTCCACGCCTCCCCCTCCTCCCTTCCGCCCTGCACTGCCTCGGGTGGGTTAGCAGTGAGGCCCGGCCAGGAGGCCCGGGAGCTCCTCCTCCCCACCCCCAGGGTGTCTGGCTCTCCCCCCCCCCCCCCCCCGCCCGCCTTGGACAGCTCCTTCCCCAACTGACCCAACTTCCTACCCTCCCACACCCAGTGCCTCTCCAGGCTGACCCCAGACCTGAGCTCTAGACCTCTCAACCCCCTGCTGCTCAGCTCTGGGCACTAAGGTACCCTAAGCCAGAGGGTCCCCCTGCCTCCCACCCCTGACCTGCCCCCTCCCCCACAGCCAGCTCCTCAGCAGATCCAATACTGCTTGCAGCCTCCTGGCCACGCTCTGGTCACTGTCCCTGCCCACCCTCACCACCTCCGGATTCCACCCTTGCTCCCTCAATCCAACACAACACAAGGCCCAGAGAGACCCTTTAAACCCTAAGTCCTATGGCGTCCCTCCCCCCACCCCGTGTCCAAGCTCTGCCAGCTCGACTGAAGTCCCCGGGGAGGACTGGATGGTCTGCAGTGCCCTGCTTGGTTCTCCGCCAGACCCTGGAGCCTTTTGCTCAAAGGCCAGCTTCTCAGCGAGGCCTCCCTGAGGCCCACCCCCACTCTTCACAGGCGGATGACCTCTGCCCCACGGGGCTTACTTGTCCCCACCCCCGGGTCAGCCACGTGTGTTCCTTCTCGGCACCCAGGAGGAGCTCAGCTTCTGTTGAAAGAAGGGATTTGGGGACACTCTGCATGAGGTGCTTTGTCACGCGCCTGGAGCTCTATTCTGCAACTGTTCTGTGGGCGGCCCGCCCACCACTCCTGGTATTTGGCCATTTATCTTGTTTCCTGTCACTCTCTCTTTGCCTTTTTTGCCTGGTTCCCGTTGGATGGTTCTGCAGGTCTGGCCAGGCCATTGGACTGTCTGGTCTGGTGGGAGCTGGAGTCCGGCCCCTCCTAGGAATGCCAGGCTGCATAGACGTGGTCATCCACTGCTTCCAAGGACTGCGGTGAGGCTGGACCTTCCCAGGGCAGCCGCTTGCTCACCAACCCAGCCTGACCTGTCCCCAGCACGCATTGTACCCGGCACGTGGGTGGAGGTGCCACCAAGGTTCCTGGGGGTACCCTGCAGCCCGTGCAAGAGGGCCCTGGGTGTCATCCTTGCCTTCACTGCCTGGGCCTCCAGGGCCAGGGATTAGGAGTGTCCTGGGAAGGAGCTGAGCCAGGACAGGCTGAGGTACAGATGCTGGGCCCCTGGCCCCCACCCCAGCCCACCTGGATGGGGTCAGAGCTGGCCAGCAGGCCACCAGATCTTCTCCCCTCCTCACCCTCTCTTCCTATAACCCTGAGGCTTTGGCTTCACCCCTACACCTCTGCCCCTCAAACACTGGCCCCTCATCCACGTGGTGGTTCAGTGACTTATGGGTCCTTCTGGGTTCTGGGGGTCCTCCCTCTCCTGAGGCACACAAATGCCCTGGGATCATGAAGTGGGCGGCAGGCAAGCTAACACGCCTTCATCATCTCTGCAATGCCACTTCCTTGCTCTCAGCCTCCTGCCAGGGACGCTGCTGCCTTTTCTGGGGCAGGGACTGAGCTGGTCCAGGCCCAGCATGGCCCGCCCCTCCAGGGAGCTGTGTGGCCCACAGAATGGCCCAAGCCCATTATCTGTGTGAAGCGAGGCCCAAGGTACCCCTGGGAGGGCATCCCATGACGACTGCAAGTATAGGGTGATGATCTGCGTTGTTTTTTTTTTTTTTCAAAAGGAAGTGCATTTTTTTTTTAAGATTTTATTTATTTGACAGAGAGAGACACAGCGAGAGAGGGAACACAAGCAGGGGGAGCAGGAGAGGGAGAAGCAGGCTCCGATGCCCGGCTCAATCCCAGGACCCTGGGATCATGACCTGAGCCGAAGGCAGACGCTTAATGACTGAGCCACCCAGGCGCCCCTACTGATAACATCTTTAATGGCTTATTTCTTTTTAAGGTCTGGTTATTTTCTGTTGATCACAGGAGACTGTCATAAATAAGATTCCCCTCTCAGACACCTAGGGCAGGGTGGTCTGGAGTGTTCCCTTATCTCTGGTTTCCTTACAACTCCACATTTTGGGGATTTCTATGAGACTGATAACGGAGCCCCCTATCTATATCTCTCCCTACCTAGCCCCGCCTGTCCCTTTCTCACTGGGGCGCCCCGTGGGAAATCTGACGCCCGGGGGGGGGATGGGGAGCACCACTCCAGGATCCAATCACTCCAGGGGACACACCGCTCAGGGGCGCATCGTTCCGGGAAGCGCATCATTGGAGGGCGGCACACCGTTTTGGGGGCACATAGCTCCGGGAGCGCATTGCAGAGGGGGGCGCACCGTTCGCTGACGCATCGCTTCAGGGGCGCACCCTTGGGGGGCACAGCTGGTGATGAGAAGGGGACACCGATCTAAGGATGCAGGGCTCGAGGGAGAGAGCACGGACCCCCCGGCAGCTGTCTCCGGGTGGGACTGGTCCCGAAACTGGGCGTGGTCTCGGGGCGGGGCGTCGCCCTGTGGCGGAAGCGCCGTCGGCCCCGCCCTCCCGCGCCGCTCTCGGATTGGCTGGCGCGCAGATGCCCCCGGGGCATTGTGGGCCACCGCGCTCGGTCTCTGCTTCGCCATGTCGGGCTCCCCGGTGAAGCGGCAGAGGATGGAGAGCGCGCTGGACCAGCTCAGGCAGTTCACCACCGTGGTGGCCGACACGGGCGACTTCCACGGTGAGGCGCGCGGGACCCCGATCTCCGGGACGCGCACCGACTGGCCGTGCTGGGGGCGGGTGTTCATGGACGGGGAGAGCCGGCGGGGCCCGGGTCGGGGCATCGGGGAGGGGGCCCGAGGGGGCGCGGGCCCATGCCCGGAGGTGAGGAGGGAGCGCAGGGGCTGAGGGCTGGGGAAAGGGGCTGGGGTGAGGGCCGGGGGCTCCCTCCGAGCTGTTGGAAAGCCCTGGGGGGAGCTTCTAGCGTCAGTGGGTCCTGGGAAGCTTGTAGGCGTTTTCCGCTGAGGAAGAGGCTCGAGGTAGAGCTGGAGCGAATTTCGGCCCAGACCACTTGGCTCCACAGTTTGGGTCAGCAGATGTTGACTACTGAGCGGGAACTCGAGTTAGTTCTGGGCCCAGGAAGACCAGAAATGACAGGCCGGCTTTTGCAATCTCCTGTTGCACATACTTTGCACCCCTGCTCAGGGGGCAGCGGAGCCTGGCGGGTAAAACTCAGTGCCCGGGGGAAAGCGAAGGTCTGGTCCTGGGGACCTGTCGTTCCTGGGTTTGCATTGTGTTGGTGGGAGAGAAGTGGGGAAGGATCATCCATTGGTCCTGGGAGTGCCCCGCCTGAACGGGCCTCCGTCCTGCTCTGCTGTGAACAAACAAGATTTTCAGGAAAACCATGAAAGGCTGCACCGAAATGAGCACTGTAGAACTGACTTCCTTTCTTTTCTGCTTTCTCACAGTGGCTTGAGAAACAGGCTTTATTAGTTCCTCTTTGGTAACGCTGAGTAAGAGGATTGTTTATCTAGCTGGGCGGAGGAGAGCGAACACCCACTTTTGGCGGCTTAAATAGAAAACACAGAGACCTGGTCAGCGATCCGCGTGGGTCCGGCCTGTAGGCTGTCAGACGTCCCCACGTGGGCAGCCTCTGGGGGAACTCCTGCTCCCCGTGCCCTTTCATCAGACCTCTGGGCACTGACCTAAGTAGGATAGAGTGTGCTGGAAACGTGGCCGCACCTTTTCTGTGCCTGTTTCCCCTTCCGCTTTTCTTTTTTTTTTTTTTTTAAGATTTTATTTATTTATTTGACAGAGAGAGAGAGCACAAGCAGGGGGAGCGGCAGAGGGAGAAGCAGACTCCCCGAGGAGCAGGGAGCCCGACGCGGGGCTCGATCCCAGGATCCTGGGTTCAGGACTGGAGCCCAAGGCAGACGCTTAATGACTGAGCCACCCAGGCGCCCCTGTTTCCCCTTCTTAACACTTAGAATCATTTTCCGTCTTTGCTTCTTTGCCAGAGCCTTGGTCTATATTGTTTCCTGCGGCTCTCCCTGGAGAGGAGCCTTGGGGGAACACTTGTTCTTTTTCCCTTCCCAGAAATATCTAAATCCATGTGCTGACATTTTTTTATTTTAATAAATATTAGCAACTTTGTAAGAATACAGTAGTTAATAATGTATACCCATAAACATGGCATAGTTGCAAATCCAGCATTTGGTTTTGTGGTCATTTTTTTTTAAGATTTTATTTATTTATTAGAGAGAGTGAGAAACAGCGAGAGGGGGAACACAGGCAGGGGGAGTGGGAGAGGGAGAAGCAGGCCTCCCGCGGAGCAGGGAGCCCGATGTGGGACTCGATCCCGGGACCCTGGGATCATGACCTGAGCCGAAGGCAGACGCTTAACGGCCGAGCCACCCAGGCGCCCCTGTTTTGTGGTCATTTTATGAACTGAAGTTTCTTACCTTTGGCAGGGGCTGGGGGGTGGATCATAGGCTGCTGTGAAAATATAATCAAAGCCATGGATGCTCTCCCCAGAACATGACCCCGCCCCCTGCAGTTTCACATTCAATTTAAGGGTCCCTGGACCCTGAAGCCCATCTGTTGACCCCAGCTGAGTATTACTTTTGTTTTTAAGTTTGTCAGAAGTCAGCCTTGTCAAGGCCTAATTTTATGTAACAAAAGGCACTATTCAGTACATCCCTCCATGAGATTCGAGCCTGCAAAAATACCACTCCAGAACATTTCTTCCTTCCTTTTTTCCTCCCTCCCTCCCTTCTTTTTTCTCTTCCTCTCTTCCTCTCTGTCTTTCTTATAGGCTCCATGCCGGGTTTGGAGCCCAACATGAGGCCTGAACTCCTGACCCTGAGATCAAGACCTGAGCCGAGGGGCACCTGGGTGGCTCAGTCGGTTAATTGGTGGGCGCTTGATTTCATCTCAGGTCCATGATCTCAGGGTCGTGGGATGAGCCTCGCATCAGGCTCCGCGCTCAGCAGGGAGTCTGCTTGAGATTCTCTCTCCCTCTGCCCCCCCATCTAAAATACGTAAATAAATCATTTAAAAAATATTTATGTATTTATTTTAGAGAGAGAGAATGGGAAGTGGGGAGGGGCAGAGGGAGAGAGAGAATCTCAGGCAGACTCCCTGCTGAGCATGGAGCCTGACCCAGGGCTTGATCCCATGACCCTGAGATCATGACCTGAGCCAAAACCAAGAGTCGGATGCTTAACCGACTGAGCCACCCAGGGGCCCCGGGAGCACTTTCTCTTAAGTTATGATTTTGAAATATAGACTCACAGGAAGTTGCAAAATTAGCCTGTCGAGTCCCATGAACCCTTCGCCTGCTGTCCCCCAGTGGTGACATGTTCTGTGGCCGTGGTGTGATGTTGGCCCCAGGAAGCCGGCACCCGCGCGACCCTCTAAGGAGGCCGCAGGCCTGGCTCCGCCCACCAGTTGCGAGCCTGAACGGGGAGGGGGTGGGGGGCGTGGCATTCCCCGCAGTGGTTTCACAGCACGTAGAGATTCTGTCCCTTGCGCTCCTGATGGCTGCCCCTCTCTGTTCTCGGCAGCCGCCAGTCGTTCTCCGCCTCTAATTTTGTCATCAAAGCATACTTTGAAAATACTAATTTGCCAAATGGATTTACTGACCCCGCTAATGGTCTGGAGCAGAAGTGTTTGTGAGGGTGCATGGCCATGGGCTGGCTCGGCCTCTGGTCGGCGAGCCTGCAGGTTAGGCCCCGCGGGTTTCCTGTCTTTGCCGGCTTGTTACTGAGAGCCAACGTGGTGAGAGAAGGGAGAAGGCCGTGCGTGGATGCAGCCGCGCGCCCTCACTGCCGCTGGCCTGGGCGCCAGGGTGCCCGCCCATGGTAGTTTGGCCGCAGGAAGTGCCCTCCCAGCTGTGCACGCTGCCTGCCCCGCCCCACGGTGGGAAGGTCAGCTCCCACAGGGGTACCTCGGATCTCTGGCCCCACCGTGGTAGCGGTTGTGTTGTGCAGACAGCCTTCTGGGACAGGGAGGGAGATGCGTGTGAAGTGCCCCTGCTCCCCGGCTGGAAACCATGCGGGCCTCGGCTGCTGTGCGCCCGGCTTAGAGGGGCTCTTCTGTGGCAGGAGGAGCACTCCACTCACTCTCCAGCTGTCCAAAATTCTTTGCCTAGCCATCGACGAGTACAAGCCCCAGGATGCCACCACCAACCCTTCCCTGATCCTGGCTGCAGCGCAGATGCCAGCCTACCAGGAGCTGGTGGAGGAGGCCATCGCCTACGGCCGGCGGCTGGGCGGGTGAGTTGGGGCGGGGTGCAGTCGGCTGCACTGGCTCCCCCGGGTGTTACCTCCTTAATGGCATTTTAGTTCTTGGATGTCAGACTCAAGGAAAGAAAGCTGGGTTTCTTTATTTTTATCAACTTTATCAAAGTGTTATTTACATGTAGTAAACTGCCGCCATAGTAAGTGTCCAGTTCAATGAATTGTTTACAGGACCATGTGCTCCCTATAAACACCACCTCAGTTAAAATGCAGCACCCCCTTTTGTGGTGAGTGTCCCAGCCCTGGCAGGCACTGACCTGCTTTCTGTCGTTTTATCATCTTATAACAGCTTTGCTGCAGTAAGATTCGCTAAGTGCTCAGTTCAGTTTGTTCTGGTAAAGTTTTTCAGTGGTGCAGCCGTCACCGCAATCCAGTCTAGAATGTTCCCTGGTGCCCATTCACAGTCCGCCCCTGCTCCTCCCCCAGGCAACCACAGGCTGGCTTTCCTCGCCCTTTTCCTGATGGCACTTTCCATCTCCATGGGGGTGATAGTGCACCACTGGGCGGGTACCTGCAGGAACCAAGGCGCAGGCCACGTGCGGGAGTGCGGTGCTTGCCCTGTGTCCTGAGTCCGCCCTGCCCTCCACCACACAGCCCGTTGCAGCCAGCTCCCTTTCCCTTCTCTAGAGGCTTGCTCTTGCACCTCGTTGTATCAGCAAGGCCTTGGTGCTGTCCCCCATCCAGCTGCCCCGCGGGTCCTCACCCATGATGGGCGGGCTGGAGATTGTCCCATGTGCATTGGGCTAATAAGAAGCCCTGGGCAGTGGGCCATTTTGGAATACCACGGTGCACTTCACTCGCCTGCCCAGGCAACTTCAAAGAGATTGAAAGGATTATTTTTGTCTTGTGCCACAAGATGGATTCAGTTTGGAATGATGAAAAGTTCCAGAGACGGATGGTGGGGATGGCTGCACGGTGTAAACATACCTAATGCCCCCGAGCTGTGTACCTAGACATGGTTAAATTGGTGCAATTTTTTTTTTTAAGATTTTATTCCTTCATTTATTAGAGAGCAAGAGACAGAGAAACAGCACGAGAGGGGAGAGGGTCAGAGGGAGAAGCAGGCTCCCCGCTGAGCTGGGAGCCCGATGTGGGACTCGATCCCAGGACTCCGGGATCATGACCTGAGCTGAAGGCAGTCGTCCAACCAACTGAGCCACCCAGGCGCCCCTAAAATGGTGCAATTTTATGCTGTGTGTCTTTTACCACAAGTAGGGAAAAAAAGAAGATGAAGGGAAAGGAATTTGCTGCAAAGGAATGAGAGAATTTGTTTTGTAGAATCCTGTGCACTTAAAACCTAAAAGCTTTTGACCTAATTTTTTTCCCTTGAATTTCAGGTCACAAGAGGAACAGATTAAGAATGCTATCGATAAACTTTTTGTGTTGTTTGGAGCAGAAATATTAAAGAAGATTCCAGGCCGTGTATCCACAGAAGTGGATGCCAGGTAAGGACTCGGGGTCCTTGGGGTCAAGGGGCAAAAGCAGCTGTCTGGTCCGGAGACGGCGCCTGTGCTGGCCGGCGCCCCCTGCTCTGCGATTCAAGTTCAGCCTGAGTTTCTGTGTAAATGCCGGGGAGGAATGTGACCGTGAGTGAGATGGGCTTCGAAGCTGCTCCCCACGGGAGGGCAGGGCAGGCCGCGGGCGCCCACTCACTCCTCCTTGGTGGGTGTTCAAGGCGGGCTGCTCGGCAAGGGGCCTCTTGTTCACGCAGGTTGTCCTTTGACAAGGACGCCATGGTGGCCCGAGCCCGGCGTCTCATCGAGCTCTACAAGGAAGCCGGGATCAGCAAGGACCGGATCCTTATAAAGCTCTCATCCACCTGGGAAGGAATTCAGGCTGGAAAGTAAGGATCCCCTGTGAGGAGGGGTCTGGTGGGGGCTCTGCTTCCATTCCGGGGCTGGGGGCTGCGCGGCTGTGGGCACATTCGACACTCAGTCCAGAGAGGGCCAGTGTGGGGGGCCAGGTCACCACTGTCCAGAGACAAACCAGGCCTCTGGGAGATCCCCAGTCTCCCGTCCCCCATCTGTATCAGTTATGAAAACCAGCTTGTCGTGGAACCAAACGTGCGGAGCGGGAGAGACCGGAGAATTCCTCCATGTGTTCTTGCCCAGAGACCACTGACACCTGGACAGCGGTCAGCGAGGGCGTCTCCTCATGCGTGCTCGGACCGTGTGTTCACTTGGCCCATTTAGCTCCTGCGGCCACTCACCCACCTTCTGTTCCTCTGGCTTTGCTGGTCCGCTCTTTCACGTCAGTAGAATCTCCTGACATGTGGCCTTTTGTGTCTGGCTTCCCTCACGTGGTGGCGCGTTCAGGGCTGCATCCCTGCTACGGCTAATGTTCCAGTGGGTCCACACACCACACTTTGTGTGTCCACTCACCGTTCCGTGGACACATGGTTGTTTCCGCCTTCAGGGCCGTCATGAGTAGTATTGCCGTGAACAGCCGTGCACAGGTTCAGCACTCGAACCAGAGTGTTCGCTGCTGTGGGCACCTCTGCGGGAGGGGGGCTGCTGCGCGGGCAGTCCCCCCGTGCCTCGCCACCCCTCGGGCAGCCTGCTGGTTCCCACTGCTGCCGTCTGTAGCCCTTCTCCCCTTTTCCGTTTACTCAGATAGTTTTTATTTTTGTCAGCAGTGATTGGAAAATTGTTCTGAGACTTGTAGAAACTATTACTGACACCAAGTCATCTGGTCCTGCTCACCAGCGAGCGCCCTTTGCCCGGAGCCCTCTGTCGGCTGGTCACTCCAGCAACAAGCTCCTAAGTCCTTGAGCGGGCAACTCAGGGTAGCGCAGCCAAGCTCAAGAGAAACTGCTGATGAAACAAACTTAGAGGAGGCTGCAAATGCCAAGGTCTCAGGCATTGGCGCCCGTGGTCACTCACGCTGCTAAACTGAGGTCCAGATCAGAGGCGGCGGAGCGTGTCCAAGCTGCTCCCGGGGCCATGGCCACACAATTTCATAAGGCTGCAAACGTCCCCTGCAGCAGGGTCAGCACGAGCGTGCTTCAGCCTGCGAGGTGGAGTGGGGCGGGAAGGGTGGCTGGGGACGCGTCTCTGCTTGGAGGCGTGGCTAAGCGGCCCTCGGGGTTGCGGGAGCTCACGGCGGCGCAGGACTGGCTGCTTCCAGATGAGCTCTAAGCTCTCTGCAGGGATTGCTCGCGGCCAGATCTGTCTCATGGCTTGTGCAGCTTTGTCTCGCGACATGCCAGTGCTGACGGTGGGACGGACGGTCTCGTCCTGGGTGAATTTCCTCTCCTAGGCTGTTTCCCCGTCTGTCTTCCATCTCACACTTGGTAAAGTCACCTTCCTGGCGCGCCCCATTGGCTGCTTCCAAAAACGCACTGTGTTTCGCCAGTCCGGTCAGACCGGCGCAGCTGCTGGGTCTTGTTGAGGCCTCCCGCAGGCCAGCCTGAGCTACAGGCGCCCGCACCGGGCATGCAGGCCCTGGGAGAGGCTAGCCCCTGCGGGGTTCCCGGGCCTGTGCCACCACCGCCACCGAGTCCTCATTCTCTGCAGCCGTGCTTCGTTAACACCGCCAGGTGGCCACAGGGTGCAGGCCCCTCTGAAGCTGTCCCTGGGGGGAGGGGAGAAACACGGCCAGAGGGGCCTGAGCGCAGGCTCAGCTGTCACAGCCCACTCCCTGGCATGTGACCGTGTGGGCACTGCCCTACCCTCAGGGCTCAGCCCCAGGACGTCCGGTGGACTGGGGGGCGGGTGGGGCAGAGGGCAGGGCGGCACCGCGGTCAGAGGGGACTCCGCGGTCTCCGGCCCAGGCAGGCTCTGTGATGCGCCAGGGGCCCGGGGTCCCAGGTGCAGGTGCACGTGTCCGGGCCGGGGAGACCCACCGTGGCTCTCAGGGAGCCTCTCTTGCCTTTGTTCCTGTTTGGAAATGTGGGTTTGAGGGAGAAAATTCCTGTCACCGTAGCCCACCAGGCAGAGGGCCCCCTGGTGAGTGTTGCACCTGTGCTGTGGGGGAGGGGCGGCCCGGTTGCGCTGAGGGACTCCCGAGCGGCTTCCCCACCGAACGGGCCGGGGGGCGGGGGGGCTGTGTGTCAGCACCCACAGGAGCGCCCGTGCCGCCTGTGGACCTGTGGGCCCAGCCTTGCTCAGCCTGCCCTGTCCCCCCAGGGAGCTGGAGGAGCGGCACGGCATCCACTGCAACATGACGCTGCTCTTCTCCTTCGCCCAGGCCGTGGCCTGCGCCGAGGCAGGAGTGACACTCATCTCCCCCTTTGTGGGGCGCATCCTCGACTGGCATGTGGCCAACACAGACAAGAAATCCTACGAGCCCCTGGAGGACCCTGGTGAGTAGCCCGTCGAAGGAACGGGGTGAGGGGCTCCGCTGAGTGGAGGGGACGCAACGGCAACTCTGGGCTGTGCCGTGGGCGGGCACCGCTACCGGCGTCCCGGAGGCTGTTCAGGAACGCAGCGTGTCGCCCCAGGAGTGAAGAGTGTCACCAAGATCTACAACTACTACAAGAAGTTTGACTACAAGACCATCGTCATGGGCGCCTCCTTCCGCAACACCGGTGAGATCAAAGCGCTGGCAGGCTGCGACTTCCTCACCATCTCGCCCAAGCTCCTGGGGGAGCTGCTCAAGGACAACAGCAAGCTGGCCCCCGTGCTGTCAGTCAAGGCGGGTAAGCTGTCTGGCCCTTGGCTTGTGGCCACCTTCACCCTGCTCTCGGAGGGCGTAGGCGATGGACTGGCCTGAGGCAGCCTGGGTCCTGCTTGTCACGGGAGCCCCGCTGGGGCCCTGCCCAGAGATGCCGGGCAGCACTGACCCCAAGGGGGTGGCACAGGCGGGGCTGCGGGCGGGGTAATGGGCGGCTGTGGGAGGTCCCGGTGCCTGTCCTCCCCAGCCCAGGCCAGCAACCTGGAGAAGATTCACCTGGATGAAAAGGCCTTCCGCTGGCTGCACAATGAGGACCAGATGGCCGTGGAGAAGCTCTCAGACGGGATCCGCAAGTTTGCTGCGGATGCCGTGAAGCTCGAGCGGATGCTGATGGTGAGTGCCCCAGGCTTGGGGGCGGAGCTGGAAGGTTCTGGGGGACTCTGGGGGTGTCAGCTCCCCTGGTTGCCTGGACTCTGCCCCACAGGTTCCGGGCCAGCCACTGGTGGGCGCCCTCGTAAGGAGGCCATGACTCCCCATCTGCAGCAGCCCTGACTGTGGGCCTTACCCCTTCCTGCGCAGGAGGCGGGGGCTGGGGGGCAAGCGGGCAAGTTTCCTGTCACCTCTCACGCTCTCCCTTCTAGGATCGCATGTTCAGCACAGAGAACGGAAAATAGCACCGCGCCTGAGCCGGACCACAGACCTGTGCCATCTGAATTGGGGCTGATTGCATATGCCTTGTGAATTTTGCATTTTTTACCAGTTGGGGCAGGGATGGATCATAGATTCTATGTAAAATTTTGCCTAATTAATTAAAGCAGTCACTTTCCTTGTGCTACATTCCTCTTTCTGGCTCCAGTCCCTTCCCCCTTGGCACCAGCTGCCCCAGGCTTTGGCTCTGACGTGGCTCCAGCTAGGGTGGCACAGGCAGGGACGGCCCCTCACCTCAACCATGAGCCTCTGCTGGGCAGCGAGCTGGGAGCCTGGGAGTCCTTGGACTTTGGTTGTGGGCAGGGGCTCCCAGGGGGCCTCCCTGGGGTGTAGGTGCCTGCAGATGGAGGAACAGCTCCAGCCAGGCCACCCGTTGCTCAGCTCCCGTGTGGAGCAGTGGGGCCTCCTCGGGACGGTTTCGTGTGCACAGGCTCTGGAGCAGCTTCTGCTCGTGACCTGCTGCACGGGGAAGGGCTTGGTGGGGGCAGCGATGGCAGTCCATGGGGTAGCCCCTCCCACCCCCCCCGGGGACCAGCCTGTTCCTGGAACAGAGCAGCCTGCAGGGATGGAGGACACCGGGCCGGCCACCTCAGGTCTGTGCAGGTGGTGCCAGGTGTCAGGGACAGCCCTGGTCAGACACTGCCCTGGGTCCCACTAAGGGACCGCTCTGCACAGCTTTCTGCAGGGATGCCAGGAGCATCCTGTGTCGGGGTCAGAGCACCCAGGCTGGCGGCTGGTTCTGGAGCGGCCCCTCGGCTACCTGCCCAAGGGCAGGAACAGCACAGCACACGATGCCGGGTCTTGGGGAGAGGACCCACCGAGAGCACACAAGCCTAGCCCCAGCAGGTCCAGCCTATGCTGAGAGTACCCCCCTAGGGTGTGCAGGGGGCAGCTGGGTGTCCAAGTGCTGGGCAGGGCTTTGTGCCTCTCTGGCTACGTCCCAGCCCTTAGCTGACAGGCAGGCAGGCGGCCAGGTGGTCAACAGACTACACCCCAGGATGCATGCACACATGTGACTGGACACAGCTAAAACACATCAAGCCCACCCACCCGCTCACATGTACAAGCTGTGGATTTTAATAGAGACCTGCAGACCACAGACACTGGCTATTTGGTTTAAAGACGTTAGTGTTTGAAACAGTCTCTCCACCCCGTGTGGGGCACAAATCCACCCCAAGGTGGAGTTGCGTGCTTACCGACTGAGCCGGCCAGGCACCCCGACCCCCTAGCCTTAGAACATTCTCGTCACCCTGAAAGGCGTCCTGTTCATTTGCACCCCCTGCCCCCTGACTACTCTCACTGGATTTTCTGGCTATTTCGTGTAAATGGACTCACACACACACACCCTTGAGGTCTGGCTTCTTTGCAGGATGTGGTCAAGGTTCAGTCTGTGCAATGTTACCAGGACTTTATTCTTTTCCCTGGCCAAGTCACCTTCTACCACGCGGATATTAGCATTGTCTGGTAAACACTCAGGGAAACCACGACTTGCTTAAAGTGTTTGTTACCGTGGATGATGCCGCGACACTCGGGGGTCACTCCTGTAGGGCTGTTGGTTATTTCTGGTGGGCAGACGGCACGTGGGGACATCCCAGAGCGGCAGCCAGCCTGCAGTGTCCGCACCCTCTCTAAGCCTGAAGGCTGCCCCAGCCCTGTGCCCCGCGCCTGGCAAAGCCAGGAGCGAGCCGCCACGGCCACCCAGGGCGCCCGCCCTGCCCCCTGATGTGGAACCCCGGAGTAGTCCAGCCGATCTTGGCAAGTGTTATTAGCTCTTCGCAGATCACACAGATGGAGCCCAGAAGGCGTGATCTGTAAAAAAAGCTTTTGTCCAGAGACATCGATCACCCTGTGGCGGTACCTGAGGCAGGGAGTAGGGCCCAGGCCTCGGTGGAGCCGGCCAGCCTGGCCATGGCGTCAGGAGTTCCTGATACGGTCCCCCCCGAAAACATCCAACCGAGAGGGTGGGAGCATCTCTGCGCGCTCTATGGTGCTGGGAGCAGCCAGGGACTCAGGGGGCGCCTCGCCGCCTCCCTCCTCTGTTCTGAGGGGCTGGACACAGCAGAGCCAGACAGGCCAAGTCGGGGTGGGGAACAGGCAAAAGCGGGGCCCATAAGAGGAGCTGCCCAGCTTCCGGAGGCCCCATCCAAGGCCCAGGCTGGTCCCCGGGACCAGAGGGTGATCCAGCCATGCCAGGAAGGAGCAGCCCCAGCACAGGCCTGTGGAGGCCTGGGTGGGGGGGACCGACCGGCACCCCACATGTAGACCCAGGGTGGCTGCTCCCCAGGCCTCTTGCCCAGTAGGGCCCGTGCTTTGGTCACGTCTACCTCGAAAGCCCTGGAGCAGCTACAAACCCACAGGCCACGCGGGCAGGGCTATGGGTGAGCAGCGCGGCTTCCTGAAGACCCGGTTAAACGTGTTTCTCTCGACGTCAGAACCGATGACCTCACGTGGTGTCACCATGAAACCATACACCAGACAAGGATTAAAATTAGGGCAGCTCCTTCAGCACTGGGAGATCTGGGGCTGGTCTGGGGGCCGGGAGCTTGCGTCCAACACAAGCCCCCCCCGCCCCCCAGCCTTGGGAAGTGGAAAGTGCTGAGCCAGCTCCAGCGGCCAGACCACAGCTCCCCCGACACCCAGAGGAATGGGGGGCAGCACAGAGGCCTGGGCAGTCCTCACCGCACAAAACGGGATCCTGGTGCCACCAGAGAGGCTCAGCCTGGGTGGCCAGGGACAGGCAGAGGGGAGGGGCCAGCCGGCAGTGCGCAGGAAGACCACAGGGGCCAAGACCCACACCAGGACCCCCACGGCCGACTCACTTGGACCAGCTCTCCGTGCTAAGCTCACATGAAATTCTCAGTGAGTACCTGATGGCCCTGAGCCCCCCGCTCCATCCCAAGGAAAGCAAATGGCCTGGGGGCTGGGAGGTCGACCCCTCCCCCAGGGCTGACACTCTGCAGGGCTGATTCTCGGGGGCCTCCAACAATCCCACCGGGTCAGGTTGGGGTGCCTGAAAGTCACTCTCCAGGGCTGTCACAGAGGCGGGGTCCCTGGAGGCCTGAGGAATCCAGCCATCTCCAAGGACACCTGGGCGGTCTAGAGGCGGTGGCGTCCACTGGCGGGCGGGAAGCCATCTCACTTCCTGTAGGACAGGTCAGGTCAAGGCTCAGGTTCCAGCAAAGGGCTGGTCAGCAGCCAGTATCCCGCCCGCCACCCTGTCCACGGCTCCTCACCGGCTGCCACAGAGAAAGAGCAGGTTGTGCATGGCTGGGACAGTGGAGCCGGCATTCTGGCCCGTGACGAGGTGGCGGTCCAGCACCACGTGCACGGCATCAGGCTCACTGGCTGCAGGAAGTCCCAAGGGCGCGGGCCTCAGACAGGGTCACAGGCCAGGCACGCCCTGACAACCAGCCCCCATTCCCTCCCAGGGGCCCCCAGAGCTCCAGGCAGCCTGCCCAGGTCTGAGCCGCAGCCCCTGGCCAGTGTCCCCCCCCCCCGGCTCACCACTGAAGCTGGCGCCCGCGTCCTTCACAAAGTCCTCCACGATGAGGGGCAGGCGGGCAAAGCCAGGCGCCCTGACGAGCTCATACACGGAGGGCTGTGGGGGATAGGGGTTCCCGCCCCCACGTAAGGGCACCATGGCCTCCACGGTCGCCCCTCCCCTAGCATCAGGGCTAGTAAGCGAGCCTGGCAGGTGGCCTCAGGGCCGAGGCCCCCAGTGGGCAATGGGCAGAACAGCAGGGCACAGAGCCCCAGGAGGGGGGTGGTGTGGCTACAGCTGCCCCATGGTGCCCCTGCAGCTCTCCTCCCCCCGCCGGCCTGCCCCCTGCACCACCCGCCAGGCTGGCCCCATGCAGCCCACGTCCTCGCAGTTTAGACCCTCCCTCTGGCCCCCTGTCCAGCTAGGTCTTTCTCCCTAACTCCAGGCCCTACACCCAAACTTCCTGGCCCCGAAGGGTGTCGTGCACATGACATGCACAAAAGTCACGTCTCAACCCGACCCCAGCTCCTTCCCAGTTACCCCAAAGTTGCCTCCTACCCCATCAGGAGCCCCAGCTGTGCTTCCCTCCCCACATCCAGAGCACGGGCCGTGCCTTGGGGCCATCCTGGATATCAGCAGGGGAGGGGAGGGGAGAGCACAACTGTCAGCCTGGTGCCAGCATTCTCCGTGATCCCGGTCTGGGCAAGTGACCGTCACCCTGCCAGAGGGGACAATCCCTGAGCTTTCAAGCACGTATGCAGGTCTCTAACGCCTGTCTACAGCCTGGGACCCTCCCTTGCACGGCACTCACCCCTGTGACGCTGTAGCCTTGGAAGACCCAGGATCGGTCCTCGTTGGTAGCACAGCACAGGGCTGCGACGCCGTGGCCAACCGCACAGATGGGCTCTGAAAGCACGGGCAGGGCTGAGGCCCTGGACACCACCGGGGCCGCTGCCCCTCTCCCGACACCTCCCGCCTCAGAGCTCCCTCCCCATACAGTCGGCTCCAGGACTAGGCTTGCTTCACAGCCGTTTCAAATCTTTGGTGGCCGAAACACAGACACAAGCAGTCGTGAGGGTGTGGCAGGCCCAGCGGCCAAGCCCTGGAGCGCACCACACCCACAGACCCTGGCGTGACCTGCAGTGTTGCCAACGTCCCAGCACACAGCCTGCACCGCACGCGGGCAGCCCGTCTGTGAACACCCTCCCGTCGCTCCTCCTGTCCTTCCACTGCCCCTGCGGTGCCCCGGCCCTACCATTCCCACGGTGGCGGCGGCGGCCGGGAACAATGACTCTCTGTCCAGACCGTGCTGGGAACAGAGGCCCTGTTCCCACTAACAAAGGACACTGTGTGGAGCCCCTGGGTTTCTGTCCATTGGTCCCTAATGAGCATCTTGTCCCCGTCCCGCCAACATGCCCGGCACAGCCCTAAGTCAGGCCCAGGCAGCACGCCACATCTCCACAGCCCCTGCTGGCCTCAAACCCTGAAGCCCACGAAGAACAAGCCAGCATGTTGCCCGCCCACCTCAGAGGGAGTTGGGGGGTGGGCAGCCACCAGCCCCCACGGAAGGCAGGCAGAGCGCACCCGGGGGCAGCGACCTGAGGGGCGCCCCACCTCGAATGTGTGCACCCGTGCCCTCCAGGTCCCAAATCAGAGGCTCTTCATATCTGCCCTGTCTGGGCCCTGAAACATCCCCTCTGGCCTCTCCTGGCTGCTGGTTGAGCCCCATTTCTCATGAACCTACAAAGCCCCTATCCACACCCCAGTCCCACAGGTCACTTACTGCTCTCTGAGCGGAAATGCTGGAGAATGCGGGCCAGGGAGCCACTGCTGGCCAGGTCGGCCAGCGCCCCGGGACAGCTGGGAATCAGGAGGGCGTGGTACCTGGCACCTGCAGGGAGATCACAGGCAGGTCAGTTAGAGAGAGCAAGGTTGCTGGCTGGGACCAGCCCCCCACGAAGACCAGCCAGTTGCCATCATTTGTCATTTCTCCCCACACGGGCTAAGGCTCCCGAGACCCACAAGCCAACCCTGCCTTTTCTGTGTCTCCCTGTGCAGCCACCTCTCTCCCCTAGACAGAGAACTCTGGGCCCAGGATTCGGGACTGGACGCTGCCCCGGACAGTCACAGCACTTCGTGGCAAGCCCTGAGTGCATCAGAAGCAGAAGGGAGCGCTCTGGAGACCACAAACCCACCTGGAACCCCCACAACCCAAAGCCCCAAGGTCTCAGCACCCTGGGCCCCTCACCATCAATGGACTCCAGCTTGGCAGGGCTGGCATATGCCTTGAGGCGGAAATCCTGCACCCAGCGAGCATTGCTCTCATTCACGTCCACGAAGTCCATGGTCTTCCCCTGTAAGAGCACCAGAGGCTGCAGGCCAGGGGCGGACACCCCACTGTTCGCTCACGGGGGCCTGAAATGCTGACAAGAGCTCGGGCACAGCCCAGCCCCCTCACCTAGCCGTGCCACAACCCACCCCCAGCTGCCCCCTGCGGGCCTCTGTCTCCCACCTATAAAGTGGAGCTACTGTCCCCTTGGGGAATGACAACACAAGCAAAGTGACCAACATGTAACCCATCGCTGCCATGACCTCCAGGTGCCACGCCAGAGAACTCCTGGTGGAAGGTCTGTGCCACCCTTGCTCCTATATGCAGGTGCTGACCCATGACGAAAGGTCTCCCTTGCCACAAGTGGGGCCAGAGCCCAGGAAACAGGGACCTGAGCTTGATGATGCCACCAGGGACCTAACCCTCAGCCCTGCCACCTCTCTTGGGGTCACACCAGCCTCAGGCTCCCTGCTCCTCCCAGGGAGTGACAGCACTCTTCCAAGCCTCGCCCCCAAAAACATACAGACCCCATGAGTCTGGCTGACTCACCCCAGGGGTGGCCACCTGCAGGTTGAAGGTGGCGCTGGCCAGCGAGAAACAGTGGAGGAAGGACTGGGCAGACACACCTGCAACATGAACACAGCTCTAAAAAGGCCACTGCTGGGCTCTGTGGGCAGGAAGAGGGGCTGCAGGGCACAACTGTCCTCGTTCCAGCCTGGAGTCTGCCCTCACCCAAGGCCCACCTCACCGTCCCGGGGCAGCAGCCCCAGCCCACAGGCCCCACCCCCCGCAGGACGGGCTCTCTCCCCAGGCTGGCCACTACAAGCCTCTCCAGAAGGCAAACCCAAGTGCAAGGTCCCCCCACTCACTCACTGAACCACCAGTGACCAAGCCCACTCCCACCCCCAGCATTCAGCCAGGGAGAGGCCACAGTGAGCAAGGTCTGTGTCCTCAGATGTGGGGCTACGGAAAGTGTCAGCAAGAACATGGGTGCATCCCGCCCCGCCCCCCATCCCCACGAGCGGGCCCCACCCTCATCCCCGCTTTAGGACACTTGGCCTCTGCTCACAAGGCTCCTGGACCCTGCCCCCATCCCCAGTGCTGCTCACAGCCCTCTTCTGCCCATTTCCAGTCCAAAAGATTCCTAGTTGTTGGGGGCTGTGGCCCCACCAAGGATATCTGCTTCTAAACAGGCTCGGTGTGCATCCCTCCACTTTTATGTTAATCCTGGACCCAATTCCTAAACCTCATCTTCATCTTTATTCACCCTCACGTGTTAATGGGTATTGCACAGACTGCATGCATTGAGCAAAGACAGCACACCCACAAATCATCCCCCAGACTTTGCCTGATTCTGCCCTCAGTTCCTTCAACACGGCTTCACCCCTCCTCAAAGGTCTCTGGAGGGCCCCCTCTTGCCTACAGTGCCCTAGTGGCCTTTTCAGAGCTGTGTCCCCTCCCCAGGGCACAGCCACGTCAGTCGACCCCTCTTCATCCTTACCCCACTCCAACCAGCCACCTCTGGTAACCCCAGCCCGCCTCTCCAGGACTGAGCCCCACTCCTGATGGCTCCTTCCACCCACACTGGGCACAGCGCTTAGGGCCCCCGGGGCTCAGCACACAGTGACTCCTCGACCTGCAATCCTCCCTCCCTTGTCCACTTGGGAGGCTAGAGTTCAAGGAGACCAGGCTCCAGAACCAGACCCCAGGTCCCAGCCCTGGGTTCTCCACTATGTGACCTTGGGCTCATCACTTCCCTCAGACAAAAGAAAGCACAGGAGAGGACCTGGAAAGTGCTCAGGGCAGTCAGGTGCCTTCCAGCTCGTCGTTCATCCCCTCCCCGCTGGCCCTCAGCGAGAATCTGCGCCAGTAAGGCAGACCCCACCACCAGCCGTGCTGCCCTGCCGCAGCCCCACGCCAAGCTCTCCCGGGACACACCTCACACGGCAGGACTGAGGGGTTCTCTGCCTCTGCACATCTCCGCCCACAGAACAGTCCCTTCTCCAACCCCTCAGCCCCCTGGCCACAGGCTCACGGCCCACCTGCTCGGCAAGGCCCATGGTCCCACCCGCTGGCCGCCTAACCCCCAGGCGCGCCGGAACCCAGGCCGTCCCCCGCAGCTCCTCGGACAGCCCACCGCCCCTCACCACACCCTAGCCTGCCCGCCCTGAACAGCAAGCCCCGGCACGTGACGCACGGAGGCCCCCAAACTCCAGCACCTCATGCCCCCGAGGCGGCACCCGGGGGCGCCAGCCCGGGACCCGCTCTCCTCCCACAGAAACGCCGGGCTCCGGGTCCCCCCTGCAGTAGGCCAGGGCCCCCGCGCTCCGGCGTGGCCTGGGGACCCGGGCCCGGCCAGGGACACCGGCAGCGCTCCCTTCCCAAGGAGGGGCTTCCACCTGCTTCCCTGAAGCGGCGCAAGAGCGAACCGCTCGGGGTCGGCGGGCCTGCCCGCCGGCGCCGCTGGACGCCAGCCGGTCCTCGCGAGCCTCACCCTCTGCGGCGCCGCTGGCCACGAGGAGGCAGGCAGGCCGGCTCGAGAGTCGCTCGGACGCCATGGGCTCCACCAAACCGGCGCGTCCTGCGCGTGCGCGAAGTATGGTGCGTGTGTGCGCGCGGGGGGGCGGGGCCAGGAAACGCTGGTCACGTGCCGCGACGTCTGGAGGCGGGGCCGCGAGCGGGGCCGCCCGTAAGCGCGGTCTCTTCCCCTGCCCTGCCCCCGGCCCGGCCAGCTCGGTGGGCGGTGCCGGGGGACGGCGCCGGGGGGCGGGGGGTCGTGCAGGCGGGGCTCGGAGCTTGGCCCCAGGGCCGCGGGAGGGAGCGCGGGCCGGCTTCCTCAGCCTGACGCCTCAGCATCCCTGAGCAGACCCCCGGCCCGGCCCCTGGTCGCAGTCAGGAACACGGTGCCTTCCCCTTTCCCTCGTCCCTTGGGACAGGAGCGTGAACCAGGAGAGAGGACTCCTGCCCGTGGACGTGGGTCCCTCCCTGTGGATGGAGGTCCCTCCCTGTAGTTAAGGGCCTCCTCCCAGCGGGCAAGGGTCCCTTCCCGTGGATGATGGTCCCTGCCTCGTGGACTTGGACATTTAACCCTCGATCACTGAGTCCCCCCTGCCCAGTGGGACTCATGTCCTGGGGGTGGGGGCTCCGAACATGGATGCATAGAAGGTGCCAGCAGTTTGTTAGTGAGTGAGAAGAATGGGCCACCTAACAGGGAGAGGAGGTGGGGGGGTGAGAGCTCAGAGGGGAAATGGGGGAACACATCTAAGGAGGAAAAGACTTTAAGGAGGACACTCCCCTGGGGCAGAAAGGGCGGGCCTGCAGCGGTTGGTTCTTGTGCCTGCAGGGCTGGGAGTCCAGAGACCAGGGAGGGGTCTGCAGGTGTCTGCACCATGCGGGGGCAGGAGGGATGGGTTCTGCCTCACCAGGATGATTGCGGGGAGACAGAGGCATCCAGGGTCACGGGGGCTCAGCTGAGTCCCTGGAAGAATATGGGTGTCACTTCCTGAGGTGATTCTGGGTGCTGTTGGGCCGAGCTGCATTTGGAGCAGTTTCCATTGATTGTGTGGGAGGCAGTCAGGTGGATAGACATGTGGGTCACAGACTGTCAGGTGCCCTCTAAGGCCTGGGCAAGAGAGAAGGGAGGCTGGGAGAGGGCCTTGGGCACAAGCTGGTGGTGAAGAGGGATAGCCCCTGCCCTTGGCCCCCACAGGCCACCTTCCAGGACCCCCTGCTTCCAGGGAGGAAGGGCAAGCAGTAGGGTTCCCTCAAGGTCCTGCCAGCCTCTGGTCTGACTAGGGAAACCTGTGTCATGGATAAGAAACGCCAAAGTGGGGCGCCTGGGTGGCTCAGTCGGTTGAGCGGCTGCCTTCGGCTCAGGTCGTGGTCCCAGGGTCCTGGGATCGAGCCCCGCATTGGGCTCCCTGCTCGGCGGGGAGCTTGCTTCTCCCTCTCCCTCTGCCTGCCTCTCTGCCTACTTGTTCTCTCTCTGTATCTCTCTGCCAAATAAATAAATAAAATCTTTCAAAAAAAAAAAGAAATGCCAAAGTGGTCGGAGTGAGGCCAAGGTGCCTCTCCTGGGCATGCCTGCCTCCACAACCACTGTCTCTGTCCGCTGCCAACGAGGCCCCATGCTCCCACCGTTCCTGACTACCTGCATGCGACCCTCAACCTCGGCAGGGCCCTCCCGTCATGAGTGAAGCAGGAGCTAGGGGCTCCTGGCATGGGCAGGGCCTCAGGACAGGGGACAGGAGCTGTGTGGATGGGTGGGGGACTTTGGATGGAGGCCCACAGGCCCAAGGTCAGACCATAGGCTAGGCCTCGCCACAGGAAGAGCTTTCTGGGTGTAGGGCGGGCCCCCCACATGCATATTTGTGGGACCAGGGGCTGGAGATGCCAGACCACAGCGAGGGCCATGAGATCCTCCTGCTGGACCAGTGCCCCCTACACCACCCCAGGGCAGCCCTAACACTTACCTCCTCCTGCATCACAGATGTCATTAAGCCACGCTGGTCTTCTCTGTCACTAAGAGGATAGACGAGGTAGCCTGGCTGTGGCACTGTGCATCGAGGCTGATGCGTTTGTGCACGTGCATGTGGGAGCATGTGTGCACAAGTGTGCCCCTGTGCCCACAGGTGGTGTGCACCCCACTGTACACTTGGGTCCTTGCAGGACGCCTGCCGGATGAAACCACCTGCCTGAGCAGAAGCAGACCCTCTAGCCCAGGTCCCCTGTGTGCACATGATCCTGCACGTGTCCAGGCCAGTATGTGTGGGCGTGTCAGTGGCTCCCAGCACAGGCAAGCCTGTAAGGATCCCTCATGGCATTTGGAGTTGGGGGGGGCAGCCTGCATGGGGGCAGGTGTGGTGATATGAGGCCTTAGTCTGGGTCTGGCAGTGGCCTGCGTCTCTGTGTGTGCCCCTGTGGACAGTGAAGACTTGGACAAGATGATGCTGGAGGCCCTGCCATGGTGACTGGGGTTAGCCCTCAGTGGGGGTACCCCCAGGTGAGATTGTGGTCCTTTGCCCTCTACACCCACACAGTCATGCTGGATCATCGACCCCCTTCCTGAATGGGTTCCCATTCCCGTGGGTCAGCCCCTTGCCCCTTATACTCCCTCACGCCCAACAGGTGAGAAGGGGGATGCTACTCAGGCCCTGCCTTGGGCATGACCGGGGCTGCTGCAGGGGATCAACTGGCAGCTAGCTCTTCCTCCCAGGGCAGAGCACAGGAGAGTCTCAGGGGACAGAGGGTCTGCAGCCAGTGGCCCATGTCTGATGACTGTCTCCTGGGAAGGATCCAGGCCTGGGGGAGAAGGGTCTCCCACTTTGAGCCCTGTGGTGGGAGCAACGCCCCCTCCATCCCCAGGCCCTCCCTAGGCCCTTGCCAGAGTCACAGGTGAGGTCCTGAGATGTGGGGCTCATGGGCGTGGAGTTCTAGGGCATCATCTACAAGCTGTTCAGGTGCGCATCATCCAATAGTGACTGCTTGGGTGGGGGAGGGAGGGTTGGGGGAGGGGGCTTGGGGACCGGGCACAGGGGCTCTGCTGCCATGGAGTGATGGCCTTGAACCTGGGGTTTTGCCTTTGTTCAGGGACCCTGAAACACAAGGTGCAGGGTGTCCCATGACATGTTGTCATGCACCAATCAGAAGGTTTCACTGTTTCATTCCTGTGTCTGAAAATTGCTCCAGATGGAGCAAGGATGGATGGCGGGGGGGGGGGGGGGTGTTCCTGGGGGCCTTTGCAGCAGGCGGGCCCACCAAAGCCTCAGGACCCCCAGGCTCCCATGCTTCCTTCCTTTCCAGAGTGTGCCTGAGCTGTTCCCTGGCTTGCTACTCCTCCACCTGCTACTCTTCCCTCTGAAATGCTGGAGCTCTTCTTTGTCTGGCAAACTCCTAACTGTCCTTCAAAGCCATGGGCACCAGAGGTACCAGAGGCACAATTTGCCCTCAGAAAGGCACTCCCTTTCTGAGAACCCCCTAAACTCACAGAGCTGCCGTGAGTGTCCCCCCCCCCCCCCGATTAGGGCAGCCTGATCACTGCGTGGACCTCAGACAGGAGACTTGGGACTGGGCTCTCTCTCAGGACCGCCGGCCAGGTGACCCATGTCCTGGGCCCCAGATGCATCCCTCCTCCCAGCAGGGCTCAGGGTTCAGGCTCTTCTTTGTCTGAGGCCGGGCTGGGTGGGATCTGGAGACTTAGACACCAAGCACTTGTGAGTCATGCAGACCCTGAACCGGACGGCAGAGAGTGGCCGCCCCTAAGGGCATGGGCTGCTGAGGCCAGGGCAGCGGGCTGGGAGCACAGGGTCCCTTCGCCTTCATCACGTGGGACACTGGCAGTAGTTGAGAGGGTGGGAGCTGCTGCTTCCATGTCCCTCCCAGGCTGGCAGGGTGTGAGCCGAAGATGTCAGCCAAGCGGGCAGGCAGTTTGGTGGCCTGGAGTGGGGTTTTGCGACTGGGGGCGGGCTGCACCCTGCCCAGGATGTGAGGACCGGGTTGCATGGGTAGATGGGGGGATCCAGAGGAGTGTCTGAAGGGGGTTCCCCTCAAACACACCTCCGGGTACCACTGTGCTGGGTGGGGGGGCGACAGCCTTTCTTCCCTGTGGCAGGGATGGGTCCCAGCGATGCCAGCATGACACCCTCTGCAACAGCACAGGGGGTGAGCTGCTCTCCTGCCAGGACAGTTGTCCCCTGTGCTGAGGCTGGCAGGTGGTGGACATTCTGTCCACCAACCCTCTGACAGCCCTCAGCAGCCCTCCCTGCACCGGAGACACTGGACAGAGAGGTCCGGGCACGCCAGGACAGCCACCGGGACACAGGGAGCCTCTGTCTGTCCGGCCCGGGGACCAGGTGTGAGGTCAGGGAGCCACAGGGCCGGGGCTGTGGGGGGCTGAAGACCAGCAGTCAGAGAGGACTGACCCGCAGCAGCTGGGTTAAGGCTCGGGAGCAGAGCTGCCTGTCACGCATGCCTTCTGTGGGGTATTGATCACTCTGCCCCAGTGGAGGAAGAAAGGTTCCAGAGGACCCCACTTAGCCCCATGCCCATCTCTGGGGAGAAGGACAGGGTCTGGCGACAGTGGCCAGCTCCACTCCCTGGTCACAGCAAGAATGCATTCCAGGACGGGAGTCCCCAAAGAAGAGTTTCGCACTCTTGGGGGAGGGAAGGGGTGCTAGAGAGAAAAACAAAGTGGGCCCCCCACGCACACATCTTCCGCACCCTTATAACCTGGCCACCCGGGCCCTACGAAGCCCACCTGCGGCACAATGTGGTGTGGGCTGGTGATAGGAAGACCTCAGGTGCTGGCACAAAGGCTGAGAGCCCAGGTCTCTGGGGAGTCCCTGTGGTGCCCTGGGGCGGCAGGGTCTCCCTCTGACAGTGCCCCGCCGGTGGACACAACTGTCCCAAGAGATGATGCTCCCACCTGCGTTTTCCCGTTTTCCTGGTGGCCTGGGAAGTTGGATTTAGATTTATAGTATGTACTTTTTTCATTTTTTTATTTATTTTTTTTTTAGAGATTTTATTTATTTATTAGAGAGAGAGAGAGAATGAGAGACAGAGAGCACGAGAGGGAAGAGGGTCAGAGGGAGGAGCAGACGCCCCGCCGAGCAGGGAGCCCGACGCGGGACTCGATCCCGGGACTCCAGGATCGTGACCTGAGCCGAAGGCCGTCGCCTAACCAACTGAGCCACCCAAGCGCCCTATAGTATGTACTTTTTTTAAAAAAGATTTTTTAAGTAATCTCTACACCCAACACGGGGCTTGAACTTACAACCCCAAGATCAAGTCATGTGCTCTACCAGCTGAGCCAACCAGGCACCCCTGTTGTATGTACATTTATACACTGAATACTTTATATAGCTGGTATTTTTTAAGACCTTAAAAGTAGTTCTGTAATAACAATAATTTAAACCAGCCCCGGGGGACGTTTGGGTGGCTCAGTCCGTGAAGCGTCTGCCTTCGGCTCGGGTCATGATCCCGGGGTCCTGGGATTGAGGCCCGTGTTGGGCTCCCTGCTCAACGGGAGGCCTGCTTCTCCCTCTGCCTCTACCCCTGCTCCTCCCTGCTCGTGCTCGCTCATCTCCCTCGTGCTCCCTGTCACTATCTTTGACTCTCTGTCTCAAAACAAAACAAAACAAAAAAACAGCCCTGGACATCCCTAAGAGTTTGCTTCATTTTGGAAAGGTCCCTGCATTACTCAAGTTTAGGGACACAATGAGACAGAAGCTGAGCGTCAGAACCCCACATGGGGCCCAGGGACCTCAGCTACCCTAGTCCTACAGTCTAGGGAGGGGATTCCAGGAACTGAGTATCTGTGCGAAATTAGAAATAAAGAAACAGGAGGTCATCACCAAGGGCTACCGCAAAGCTACACGGACAGGCAGTGGTGTTAGCCGACCCAGGCTCAGAACAGGCCTGGCTGGGCTGAGAAGTGAGAGGCAAGGCAGCAGCCTCAGGCTGGCAGGAACCATCCTCCTGTGCTCCATCGGATCTTCTGGTGGAAAAGAAGTCACATTGGATCTCCAGCTCACTCCACGCTCAAAACCTAAGGCCCACAGATAGATTGAAACATGCCCTTTACTAAACATGAGCAAATGCCAAGAATATTAGCCTGGAGTAAGGAAGAGTACCCTTCCTCCTAACCGAGATCCCAAGGCGTATATGGTAAGGGGAACAGGAGTTACGTGTGATAAACGCGGACTTTAGAACTTCTGTGCTCAGGAGACAGAGAAAAAGGGAAGCCAGCCACTGAGCAAAGATGTTTGCAGTTCGGCAAAGGCTCGGTAGGCAAAACATGTAGAGAAGTCCTCCAAATAAATGAGAAGAAGGCATTCTGTCCAACAGAAAAACAGACAAATAGCACCAACAGGAAAAATCACAGAAGGCAAGACCCAAATGGCCAAGAACTTTGTGAAAAGAAGTACATTAGATCCGTGCAAAGAGAAACAACCAGAAGAGGCCAGTTTGCCTCAGTTGGACGAGCAAAATCTAGTGTTTCACCCTGCCCTGTGTCACCATGGTGAGGGGAGCAGGGCCCTCACGGCCAACCCCCAGGCTCCAGCCGGAGCAGCTGGGTTTAAGATGCACCCACCGCGCGGCCTAGCAATCCAGCTGCCGGAGTGTACCCAAGAGAAGGGGCTGCAGGGGCTTGAGGAGACACGAGCGCATCCCCGTTCACAGCAGTGTTAACTCACAGCAGCGGAAAGGTGGAAGCAGCCCAAGCATCATTGACGGGCGAGCGGATAAACGTGGTCCGTCCACACACCGGACCGTCACTCAGCCTGAACACGGGGGGACACGCTGACACCTGCCACAGTGTGGGTGGACCTGGGGGACGTGATGCTGAGTGAGACAGGCCAGACGCAGAGGGACAAATACTGCAGGATTGCCCCCACATGAGGTCCTTAGAGTCTCCAGATTCACAGGGAACAGAGAGTGGACGGAGGGCGCCAGGGGAGGGATGGGGGTCAGTGACTCGGGGGGACAGAGAGTGGACGGTGGGCACCGGGGCCGGGGGAGGGATGGGGGTCGGTGACTCGGGGACAGAGAGTGGACGGTGGGCACCGGGGCTGGGGGAGGGATGGGGGTCGGTGTCTCACAGGGACAGTTTCCATTTGGGAAGTTGTAAAGTCCTGGAGACCGTTGGTAAAGGCGGCTGCACAAATGAATGTGCTTAGTGGTCCTGAACTGTGCATTCGATATAGCTAAGGTGGTAAATTTTGTTACGTGTATTTTACCACAATAAAACAAAAGAAAGATATGCATGCCGTATACACACATCCCACCCCAGAGACACCAGGCACCAGGCGCGTTACAAGGATTTTCATCACTGCTCTATTTGGAAACAAGATCAGCATCCTATGAATTGATGAACATGAGGGGCAATTTCGGGTGGGGTATCCATGTCGAGGGGCCAAGCCCTGGACTTCTGGTTGAAGATGACAGAGCTCGTGCTCACGGTGCAAGCCACAGAATGGGGAAAGGGGAGAGGGACCCCGCACAGCCAGAGGGCAGCAGCCCTGGCCCCTGTGCGGCAGGGGGCTGGAGGCTGGACCTCTGGGCCGTGTCTGCCCTGCTCCACAGCCCCCCACCCTGTGTGGCCGGCTCTGGCCAGGTGGCTCAAGGACTCTGAGGAGCCGGGTGTGTGTTTGGGGGCGGGGGAGTCAGGAGGCAGTTCCAGGACTCGGAGGACGGGCGTGCCTGGGCGAGGATGTCAGGTCTGTTTTGGATGTTTTCACTCCAAGGAAGTTCTCCGGACTTGCCTAGGCCTGATATGCGGGTACAGGGACCGGGTGTGCCACTCTGGGAGGGTGGGTACCAGGAAAAGAAGGGAAGGGCGTGCCCCCCAACAGGTCAGCTCCAAGAGGCTGGGGGCAGGAGGGGCCCAGGGTGACAAAGCCCCCAGGAGTGTTTCTGGGTCCAGCAGGGCCTTGCTCCTCCAGACCCTGCCCCTACAGCCTTGCCCACAGCTGGGGGCGCAGGCAGGCCCGACCATTTGGGTCATCTGGCCAGAGTGGGCTCAGGGAGCTGTGGGCAGTGGGGTGGCAAGAGGAGGAGAGCCCATCTTCCCAGTCTCCTCTGTGCCCTGCACAGATGGGGAGCTCGTTGCAGACAGTGGTGGAGAAAGACACCCCCTGGTCTCAGACGTCAGAGCGAGGTCCCCCATCCCCCTCCCATGCCCTTACCACTCCAGTCCCAGCCCTGCCCTGAGCACTGTGGCTGGCAGCCCAGGCCTAGGGGTGGGAGTCCATTGAGGGCCAGGGCCGGCAGCAAGGCCTGAGTGTGGCTGTCTGGGATGGGGCAGGGCCCAGGATCAAAGGCATGGGGGTGACAGGAGGTGGGGGACCAGTGGCATCTGAAGCTCCCTATTCCTCCCTGGAAAGCCTGGTGGTGTGGCTACATGACCATCCCCCACAACCCGGTGGGAAGCCCTTGCCTTTCCCACTCCAGGTAGGTGAGGACACCAGCCCAGCCATTAGACAAGAGTTTATTTCAGACTCAACCTCAGCTCAGGCCCAGGGTTCCAGGCAAGGTTGGGTCAGTGCCCACAGTGCCCACGGCCACCCTCCAGAGCCTGCGCACTGCCACCGTGCCATGGGCCAAGCTGGGATCTGATGTGCCGATGGGGGGCTGCACACACAGGCTCCCTGCAAGTACAACGGGGCAGTGGATGTAGGTGATGGTTACCCACCAAGCAGCTCTACTCTGTTATTGCATTTATAGGCTTGTTAGAATCAAAGGACGCTGGGTGAGGTGGGAGGGGCTGTCTCCGGGGGCGGGGCAAGCACAGCCACTGGGCAGATCCTCAAGGTCACCCCCAACCCCGGCCTCCCTGCCAGGCTCTCACATGCCCCAAGGACAGTTGCTGCAAGACGAGGAGGAGTCAGGGCAGGAAGTGAGGTGGCCCCAGCCTCAGAGGCTCCCCTGGGGCAAAGTTAGAGGGTGAATGGTGGGAGCCCCGCCCCAGACCGGCCTTTGGGCTGTCTGTCCACCCAGCCAGGGTGCAGGTGGTGGGCAAAGGTGGCACGGAAGCTGAGGTGCCACCGTGAGGGCTTGGTTCGGGTCAGCCCACCGCCCAGCCCTACCCAGATGGGCCCCCCAACCCTGCCCAGCTACAAACAAAGAGCAGAAATGGGGAGAGTGAAACAGCCATACCCTTTAATGTCCCTACAAGGGCTGGGCCCTTGTGGGAGCCCATCCCGGACCCCTACCCAGCCCTGGAGACTCGTCCAGACTCTGCTGCCAGGAAGTGCTTGGGGCCACTGGGGCCTCTCGGGACCGGCTGGCACACGTCCACCTGCTTGTAGGCAGGTGGGCCACACTCAAGGTCCACTCCTCCCACTGCCCCATGCTGGAGCCTGGGAGGGGTAAGTGCTGGGGGCCAGCGAGCGGGCTTGGTTTCCATGGCTGGGGGGCCTGTCCGCGTCTGTCCTTCTGCGTGTACGGGGGTATACGTGTCTATGTGGTACGCACACAGGGGTATACGTGTCTATGTGGTACGCACGTATGGATGTATAGACGGCTGTATTTGAGCTCGGCATGCACTAGGCTCCTGAGACCTGTACAGGAAGTGGCTGTGCCCCCACCTGGGCACAAGCCATCATTTTTTCCGGGCCAGGAAGGCCACACCAAGAATTAGGGCTACGGCTGCCATGGCCACACCCCCAGCCACCAGCAGGGGGGTCAAGTTCTCAAAGGGGCAAGGGCCTCGGCCCCCTGGACCCCCGCTGGGGGCTTCATCCTCCTCAGCCCCATCCCCAGGGCCCTTGGGCTCAGGGGTGGCCTCGGGGCTGCTGGGGGCTGCGGGGGCCGGCTTCAGGTTGCTGTGGTTATTGAGAAGGGTAGGGTCTGCTTTGGCCGCGGTCTTCTTGGCAGCTGGGGTGGGGGTCGCTGAGGACTCTTGCTTCTCTGCTTGGGCCTCCTTCTTCCCAGGCTTAGCTGAGGGGGCTTTCCCATCCGCAGCTGGCGGGGCTCTGGCCTCAGCAGCCGCCTGCGGAGCCTTCGAGTCGGGCTTGGGGCTGCTGGTCGCCTTCCCCCTGGACTCCATGGTGGGTGGTGCTGGCAGGCTACCTGGGGTGTGCGTGGACAGACAGGCAGTTGGAACTCAGCAGCTCAGGACAGCTCACCCCTGGGCATTATCTAGGCCTGGAGAGAGACACAGTGAGGCTGTGGCAAGAGACTCAGCCCTCCTGTTCAGCCCCTACCATCTTGTCCCCATAGAGATCCTGCCTAGTTCTCTGGACCATCCCCCCCGCCCCAAGACCCCACTCAGGATGTTTTCTTCCAGGGCTTGCTCTCCAGCTGCTCCCCCCCCCACTCCCTGAGAAGCCCCTCCAACCACACAGGCAGAGCGTGTTGGCCCTGAACAAACTGGGGGTGCAGGATGAGACAAGCCATCTGCACAATGGTCCTGCCCATACATGTGCTATCTCCATCGGGCCAGGGTAGGGAGGCCCTGATGGGGAAGTGAGAGCCCACCCAGTCCCGAGGAGGATATATGGTCAATGGAGAGTGTGCCAGCTATGGTGTGCCTGGGCAGAACCAACTATGTACCTTCTTGGGAGGACTGGGTCCAAGTGGGAGAGGGGGGCAGGGCAGGAACCCAGAGTCTGGGCTCTCTGGTGTCAGTGGGGTGGGAATGGGCCCAAGGCTGCCAGAATTGGGGTACAGCACACCTGAGGCGTTTCCCCGTGGGGCTGGAGAAGCCAGTCGGGCAGGCAGTGACAGGCCCTGTGCCTCCTGGCAAGCCATCTGCCCCTCCCCAGCTCCTGGTACCCACCCCCAAGACCAGCTTCCCCTGCTCCAGTTCAAGGACAGGGAGTCCTTCCTGAGTCTGGAGCTGTGTCTGCCTCTGGGGCAAGGGCAGTGTGTGTATGTGTGTTTGTGTGTGTGGGGGGTCCCTGGTGTGAGCCTGGGGTGGACATATGCCATGTCCTCAACCTCAGCATCCTCAAACCTGGACCAGGGCAGAAGATGGGGGCTCCAGACTAGAGGAAAAGCTTGGCCCAGATCCTCAATGTTTGAGTTGTTGGGTACTGGGGTTACTGGGCTGGGCATGAGCCATCTCTCCCCGAAGACCTAGATACCCCGTCTGCCTCTTCTCCAAGAGGATTAGAAACACCCCCCTCAGTGGGAGGGAGTCCATGTGGGAAGCAGCGGCCCAGGTTTTCCACCTAGGCCAGGCACACGAGCCACACCTGAAGGTCACCTGTAGGTCACAGAATAATGGGGGTGTCCCAGTGAGCAGCCCAGCTGCTGCCCCCCTTCCCGGGGAGTCCCAGCAGCCCCTCAACCCCTGGTGTTCTGGATGGGCACCCAGCCCCTGGGCGTCAAGTTTGCAAAGGGCAGGTGGTCTCCTCCCCCCCAATACCCCGTTATTTTTGGTTCATACTGACGTCAGCCAGTGCCCCCTCCCCCTCCCAGGAGCCGCAGGGCTGGAGAGAGCCAGGGGCCCGGCCTGCGCCCCCAGTGACCTTCAAGGCGAGAGCCGCCCACTCGCCCCGCGGGGCCGCCCCGTCACCCCCCGGGCCCCAGGCCCCGGAGCCCCCGCTGTCTTACGCTGCTGCTCCCGGCGCTCCCACCTCGGCGCTGCGCGCTGTCCGCGGGACCAGGGCGGGCGGCGACGGCGGCGGCGGCGGCGGCAGCGGCGGCGGCGGCGGCGGGGACTGGGAGTTTCCCACAATGCACTGTTCTCGGCGCCGCAAGCCGAGGAGGCGGGGCCACATCACCGCCGGCTCCGCCCCCTGTCGGCCACCCCGGCTCCCCTGGCTGGCGGGGCGCTCTGGGGACCCCAAGGGCGGCTTGCCGTCAGGGAAGAAAGGGGGCTGCCCTTCCCGCACCTCCAGTCCAGCCAGCGCGGGGTCGGGAGGCCCGCAGCCCAGGCCCTCCTCCCAGTTCCTGTGCCGACCGGCGGGTGGGTGGACGGAGGTAGGTCTGCGCCGGTTCCAAAAAGAGAGGCTCCCTTCCCCCTCCCGCAACTCTAACAGATTTCAGAGAGAAGGTATCTACTTAGAATATTTATTCATCTTCTCACAAGACAAGACACAGAAAGTTACAACTTCTTAAAACTCTTGAAAAGAAAAAATATAATTCTGTAAGCAGCAGCAGCTTCCAAGGTACAGATGTGGTGGGAGAGGGCAGCTCCCGGGGACAGCCGTGACCTGGGGGGCCCCCCCGGCCTGAGCCCCAGGTAGTGTCACCGGGAGGGGCCTCGGAGGAGGGAGCTCAGGTGGGGGTACACAGCACCAGCACATCAGGATCAATCACCAACACAATCACGTGGCCTGGGGCAGGGCAGGGCAGGGCAGGGCAGGGCAGGGCAGGGCAGGGCAGGGCAGGGCGGTTCTGGCCTGCCTCAATTCACAACATCAATATAGGAGGGCGGTCCCGGGAGGGCAGAGCTTATGGACTGTGGTCAGAGGCCTAATGCAGACGCCCAGAGAGTAGGGTGGGCCCTGGGAGGGCTGAGGGAGCAGGTCCTGCCCCTGGAAATAGAGCAAGTACCCCCAGGCTCCATACTGGTCCTCATGCCTGCCCTCCCCACTGGCAATACTGGACCCGAGGTGGGGGGGGTCTCAGAAGAGGGGTCTGTTGAGGTGCAGCAAGAACCACACTGGGAAAATAAATTCCTGAATGGGGTCCGAGGGGAGCCTAGGGCGTACACAGACACACATACATTACCTGGCCATGTGGGTGAGGCCAGCAACCCCCCACCCCAACCGCCCCCAGCCCCGTCTCTGAGGGGCAGGCCAGTGGAGGGCTGGTGGACACAACCTGCTCCCCAGAACACCTGCACATGCACACAGACCTCACACGCTGCAGGCCCCAGCCTGGAGTGGGGGTAGAGAGGCCTACCAGGAGGGATGCTGGGTCCCACAGTGGAGTGGGGGGAGGGGCTTGCCCTGGGAGTCAGAACTCAGTGTGACCCCCTGCCTGGGACTCCTGGCTCAACATGGGGGGCAGGAGACCCCAATCCTCCTGCAAGGCTGGCTGGGGGGCAAAGTGGAGTCCTGACCAAGGCAAGAAGGGCAGTGGCAGGACAGGCTGAACGGATGGACACAGGGATGGACAGAGCACTTGTGCTCGGCGAGTTAATAAATAGGTTTGTGCAGGGTCCCCTTTGTAGACTAGGGGCCAAGCCTTGGGGACAAGAGCTGGTAGACTGGAGGGTAGGGTCCCGCTTGCCCAGCCCAGGCCTGGGGGCCCCAGCCCAGAGACCAGCTCTGCCCTGGGGGTATTCAGGCCGGGGCGGAGCTGTGGCGGGGGGCTGGCTCCAGGAATGTAAAGATTTCTGCGTTTTCTACATAAATAAGACATTGATCCCAGTGGTCGTGCAGGCAGGACCCCGAAGGGGCCCCTGTGTGCACCACCCATGTGGACCCTTCATCCCTTCCTCTGCTTCCTCCCACCCCTGTGGGAAGGGTGGGGAGAGACTTTCTCTTGCTCAGTCCTGGGCGGGCCACCTGGCTCCGGCCCCACTCTGGTCCCACTCGGTTGGAGGGTGCAGGTGGCCGCCGGGCTCAGTGCTGGGGTCGCTGCAGCAGCTCCAGCAGGGTCTCAGCGATGCCCAGGAAGTAGACCACTTGAGCGATGCCGAACAGCGGGGCGATGACCAGGGCACGGCAGTAGGCACCCTTCAGGAAGGCCGCGGGGCCCTCGTGCTTCAGGATCTTCCTGTGGGGAGAGGGTGGTCAGGGCCGCTGCTGGCCTGCCCCCCCACCCCCATGGGCCTTTCCACCTGGCAGAGTCCAGGAACCCCGTGTAGGGTGGTCAGGGCCGCTGGTGGCCCGCCCCCCACCCCACCCCCGTGGGCCTTCCCACCTGGCAGAGTCCCGGAACCCCGTGTAGGGTGGTCAGGGCCACTGCTGGCCCGCCCCCCACCCCACCCCCGTGGGGCCATCCCACCTGGCACAGTCCAGGAACCCCGTGTAGGTGTCCTCGTTGACGCCACGCTGCAGCGACTGAAGTCTTGTCTTCACCACTGCAGAGGGCGTGCAGGTCAGCACGGGGCCCAGCCCACCTACACCTGCACCCACACCCCACCCACGCCGACTCAGTCCCAGGCACTGACCATCACAAGGGTTGACGGCCACGGCGGCCGCACTTCCAGCCACACAGCCAGCCAGAAACGACACATAGAAAGGAGACTTCTCCCCGGATGAGGGACAGCCCAGCTGGTTCAGGTTGGCAAAGAGGGGAAAGTACACAACGGAGAAGGGGACATCCCTGTGGGGGGAGGGAGGGACGCTGGTGACCCAGAGGTGTGCGCTGCGCAGGCCTCCCTCCTCCCCTCCCACCCTCACCATCGCTCCCACCTGAGCAGTGTGGCCCCCAGTCCCTTGTAGAGGCCGGCGATGCCCCGGCTCCGAAGCAGGTCCCGGGTCAGCTGGGTAGCTGTGGGCCGGGGGGCAGCCGGAGCCTCCATGGAGGGCTGGGCGCCCCCCTGGGCCGACAGCTGGGCCTGGGCATCCAGTAACTTCTTCTGGGCAGCTGGTGAGAGAAGGGATGGGCCTGTTGGCTCTCTCTCCTAGTGCCTCCCACCTGGGCAGGGGCTAGGGCTCACCCTCCGTGCCCCCCACGCCCTCACCAATTCGGCCTGCGTCCTGAAGCTGGATCTTCAGCATCTCCATGGGAGTGGTCACAATCACCTGGCAGGTGCCGGCCCCGCAGCCGGCCTGCATCTCCTGAAGCAGGGTCAGCTTCTGCCTGGAGAGAAGAGGTAAGGGCCGTGGTGTGACGCAGAAGCCTCCGCGGCCCTAGGGGCTGCCATGGCCCTGGGCGTGTGGGGGCTGGGGGGGGGGGCAGTGGCTGAGGCAGATGCAGCCCTGGAGGAGTACAGCACCCGCCAGCCTCAGATACCCCTTCAGGCCCTCCAGCAACGGGCACCGAGCCCAACAGCCATATGGCCTCACGAGCAGGGCCGGGAAGGTGGAAGGGCCATTCTCAAGCAAAGAGCAGTAGAGACGCTGAGGTCAAGCTTCTCAGCCCCACCCTCAGGTGACAAGGGGAAGCTAGTCAGTGCCCCCGCAGATCCCACCCTACAGGGGGTGGTGCACACAGGCTGGGGGGGGCCAAAGCACAGCTGACTCAGCATCTGCGTCCCTCCCTGTGCAGGAGGCAGGGAGGAGCAGAGGGAGGAGGTGAGGGGCAGGGCTTCTGTCCTTTGTCGGGAGGCACAGACCCCTCCCCCTCACAGCCTTGGCCCGCAGCCCCTCACCACCTCACCCGTCCTTGGAGAGCTGATATCGGAAGAAGTCATTAGCAGCCAGCTTGATGGCCTTCTCTGGGGTGACAAGGGTCAGGTTCACAGCGGCTCCTTTGGGGCACAGGGGGGAGCACAGGCAGGTCAGGGGCCTGGGCTGGGGAGGCTCTCAGCCAGCACTGGCCTCCCAGCTGGCAGAGCCCCACCCCAGCCACTCCTTGGCTCCTCCTCCTGCCCTCTCACCCACATTGGTGCCAGGTGGGGCAGGACCAGGCAGGGACAGGGCAGGGCCTCCTCCAGGCACCCTGCTCACCCTCCCTGCATGATCTACCCATTCTGGCCTCCCTGAGGAACACCTCCCCTGGAGGACAGAAGATGCTCCCACTGAGGCGGGGGGGGGGGGGGGGGGGGGCGGGGAACTGGGTGGAGGACACAGGCCCAGGGTGAGCGAGAGTGGGGGGGGCGGGTCCCGCTGCACAGTGTCTGGGCAAAGCCAGGCTTGGGGATTGTCCCCTAAGCGGCTTTGCGGTGGTGCCCCACGCCCTCCCGCCTCCCAGCACAGATGGAGTCCCACCTGCGCTGGAAGGCAGGGGAGAAGGCTGCAACCTGCACCGTAAAGACGCAGCGCCCTGCCATGCCGGCACTGGCAACAACCGGGGGATGGGGCTGATGCCCTGGGAGGGCCGCTGAGAACGGCCCCTCCCCGGAGAGAGCCCACCTGTGCCATTCACCCAACCCCCGGGCCCCACAGGCCACGTCCACACATACACACCAGGCCCCGGCAGACCGCCCTGCTTGGCTTTGCCACCTGCCTCCCAGCTGTGACAGCAGGACCCCTCTGAGACTGCAGGAGGGTGCCACCCACACCGGCCCCATCCCCAGCCTCACCGCGGTACATGCCAAAGTAGCCCTCTGAGCGGATGGTCTTGATGAGGCAGTCAGACCTGCAGCCAAGAGGTGGGGAAGGGTGAGCCCAGGGCCAGCAACGGCTCCGGCCCTAACCCAGACGGGAGCTTCCCCAGACCAGCCCTGACCTCAGTTTCCCCTCTTGTCAGTCAGGGTGGGGGATGCAGGAGCAGGGCTTGAGTCTGAGCCTTAACCTGCCCCCCCCCGCCACGGGGCTCCAGGCCCACGGCCCCCACCGGGCATGCTCACATGCTGGTGTACATGCGCTGGCCATTCTGCTGGTTCTGCAGCCTCGTCTTGGCCAGGTCTATGGGGAACACGCAGGTGACCCCAATCAGCCCAGCGATGCCGCCATTGATGAGCTTGGCTGGCAGACTGTGGGAGCAGAGGGAGTGTCAGGAGTGGCCTCCTCGGCCACAGGTCAGGACCACACACGGGGTGGGGTGGGGCCAAGAGCAAAGGCAGGGTTGCATTCTGACCTGATCTGCTTATCAGCCATTTAACTGAGCGCACCCAGGTGGGAGCCGGAGAGGTGGATGCCAGCCCAGCCAGTGGAGGACAGAGAGGCAGCGCAGCGTGGGTGGGACAGAGGGGGAAGGGGCGGTCCTCCACCTTCCGGGGAATGGGGAATTTCAAACCACGGGCTTCTGTTCTAGAAGAGGGTACAGGAATCAGGGGAGGGAGGGACAGACCACTCAGAGGCACAGCAGAGAAATAAGCTTCCCCCAAAACACCCCCTCCCCAGGTCTCACGCAAGAGCACCAAGCCCCTCACCCATCCCTAGGGCCACCCGGTCTCCCCTCAAGGCGCCTCCGCCCCCGCACCAGTGCGTCCTCCCAGCTGGCCTCGCTCACGCTCACACACACTCACGTGCACACTGAACGCGCCCAGGAGTGCACTCTGCTTTTAAAGGGCCAGGCGCCTCTGGGGCAGTGAGTTTGCCAGCCAGGCATCTCAACCCCGGACTGCGGTGACCCCCTCATCCTCGGGCAGCCACAGCTGGCGCCTGCCCCCCCTTCAGGATGGAGGCTGGAGGGGCTGAGGAGCACCCCCAACCTGGGCTCAGCTCACAGCTACCCAGGTAAATACTGCCACGCCAGGTGCAGCCCCCCCATGGACCCCAGACAGCCCGTCCCCCTGGAGAAGCTCCATGCTCACCCACACCCAGCCCTGCACTCACCCTCCCATCCACCCTTTCCAGGAATCACACCACACACACACACACACACACACACACACACACACACACACACACACACAACCAGGTCCTCTGGAAGCTTCGGGGGAGTTCGGGGCATGGGGTGGGGGGCAGCTGGGAAGGGGACAGCTGACTGAGGCTCCCTGGGATGGTTCACCTATCCACTCTGGAGGTTGGGGGAGACGGGGCCCCTCTCACTAGAGACAGGGCAAAGCCGGCCTCCGGAGCCTCCTGTCGGGGGCCCCCCAGAGCCCTGGAGCCTTCCCCCGCCTCTTGCCTGGGCCCCCTCGAGGCCAGCTGTCGCGGGCTCTCACCCACAGCACTGCCACCCAGGGTCACAAGGCTGGCTCACACCCCTGGTCCCTCTGAGGACTGGTGACCTTCACCTCAGCTTGCCCGGGCCATCTGCCCCCGTGTCCCCTGCCCCTCCAGCCCCACCACCTGCGCAGCCCACAGTCCCGCTCACCCTGAGGTGCACCTCCAGGACTACAACCCGCAAGGCTCACCGAGGAGATCCAGGGGCTGAGGGAGGTGCCCACTGCGGGGATTGGCCGCCAGGCGGGGCGGGGCCAGCTTGGGGGGGGGCGACTTTCTCTTTCACTTTGGGCAAGTTGGCTCTTAGCGCTGTGGGATGGGAGGGGGCGTGACAGCTTCTGAGAGGCAGGGCCCAGTCTCGGACACTTGATCAGCGCACAGGGCAGTGGGCCTGACTCAGGCTGACCCAGCCAAGCCCGACCAGCCATCCACAGGAACCCCAGCCCGTGGCTACCACGACCCCGGCTGCCCCGTGGGTTCCTGCCTGCAGCCTGCAGGCTGGATCTGTCTAGGGCTCTGGGACCCAGAGGATGGGGCGCTCTCTGTGCCCAGGCCCCCTGTGGGCCTCTGTGTGGACAATCTGGTCCCGTGGGAGTGGAGATGGGTCTGTGCCTACTCCTATTCGTGAGACCTGTGTGTCTATTGGATGAAGACACATTTCATGGGAACCTCACCCTAGGCCAGGACTGGGGCGCCTGGGGGGCTCAGTGGTTAAGCGTCTGCCTTCGACTCAGGTCATGATCCCAGGGTCCTGGGATCGAGCGCATCCGGCTCCCTGCTCAGCGGGGAGTCTGCTTCTCCCTCTGCCCCTCCCCCTACTCGTGCTCTCTCTCTCTCTCAAATAAATAAATAAAATCTTTTAAAAAGGGGGGGCAGGGAAGCGTTGGCTAGGTCTCAAGAGGCCTCTGGCTGCCACCCACAGGACTGCTCACCTGGTAGGTCCAAAGGGCAAGGGAACGGGCACTCCCAGAGCCCTCTGCCCGGCCAAGGGGGTCCCCGACACACACGCCCTGGGCCTCTGTCCCCAGCACCTGCTTCCCCATGCCCTAGCCTGCAGATAAAAGTCTGATCTCTGAACTTCAACCTGAGTTTTCCCTCCCCACCCCCACCCCACCCACCTCCAGGTGTAGACCGGCTACAGCCAGCTCTCTGCTGCCCCAGGGGCAGGGTCTATAGTCTCACTGCAGTCTCCCTGTGGCCTACTCCTGCCCTCTGGGGGACTGAGTAAACTCAGCCTCCTTGAGCATCACCAGACCCCACCTCCCATCCAGGGTTAAGGGACACTGGGTGATGGGGGTCCCGGGAGTCAGAGTGTCTAAGGTGAGGAGGGGAGCAGTTGTGCCAGGAAGAGAGGCAGGTTCAGGGATGCCACGCCTGAGGGAGACAGTGAGTCTAGGGTCTCACAGTACATGCTTCAGGCTGCAGGTTGGAGCAGGGAAGAGGGTCCCGGCCTGACAGCAATGAGAATGAAGGGGCTCTGCCTGGGAGACTGGCAAGGGGTCCACTGGACCCAGAACCCCCCTTTGTTGGTCCTGACTCTGTGGTTCTCACCCCTGCTTAGGAGACATCTGTGGAAGGACCTCCCCGGGCACCTTGTGTTGCCACAGAAACCCAGCAACCCTGGCCAGGCCTGAGGCCTGGGGCTGTCAGCCCTCACCGTCCCCCTGTCTCCACGTCTGCAGCCAGGTAAACTAAGGAGGAACGCAGGCAGTGGACAGCGCTGCCCACAGACGTCAGCCACAGGCTGCTGCTGCTACTTCCAGACCCTCCCAGGAGTAAAATCTCCCACAAATGAAGCCGCTGAGCTCCCCCTCCCCCACCCCCCACGGAAGGCGATGTGGGTGAAGATCGGAGTCTGGCACTGGCCGCTGGCTGCCCATTCAATCTCCCCGCGTCCCTTCCCCATGGGGCGGGGGACGCTTTCTATCCTGTCGGAGGGGCCCCAACCCGCGAACAAAGGAGGCCTGGGGTGGGGGCTGCGGGCTCCAGCTTGGAGGCCGGCTCAGGCCCCTTGTCCCTCTGGAGGAGGTCCGGACGGGACCCAGACGGTCACGCCGCCCCCGCCAGGCGATGGCGACTCCAGCCACGCATGTGTCCACACAAGTCCGGCAGGGTCCCACGTGTGCGCCCCCCGCAGCCCGGCCTCCGCTTCTGGGGCTCTGGCCCCAGCTTCCCACCCCGTGGGGACACGTGTGCGCGGGGAGCGCGCCCGGCACCGCCCGGGGCCGAGCACGGCCTCCCACACCCGGGCGGCAGCCGGTCGGAGCATCCGCCGGCCCGGGCCCCCCCCCCCACCCCCCGGAGCCGTCTCGTCGGGGTAGCCGTCACCTCCCCCGGCCGCCTCGGCGCCCCTGGGCCCCGCAGTCGGGCCGCAGTCGGGTGGGCGCAGCGGAAGGGAGAGGCCGGGCAGGCACTCACCGCGCGCTGCGCTGCCGCCGCCGCCGCGCTCGCCTCCCCGCCGTGCCGCGCGCCCGGCTGCTCTTAGGCGCGGAGGCGCGTCCGCTCGGCGCGGCGCGCGCTCCGCCCCCTGCCCCCGGCCCTCGGCAAGCGGGCTCCGGCTCCCCCTCCCGGCCGCCGCGGCCACTGCGCCCGCGTGGCCACAGCCGCGGGTCCCCAAATGGCCCTTCTTTGGTCTCTGGGCCTCCCGGCCCTACATGGGCCATGGACCCAGGGATTAGCCCCGGCGGGCCGACGGGTGGCAGGGAATGCTGGGAAGAGGGTGTCCCAGGGCAGGAGCGGTCCGTGGCCGCACAGTGGGCTCTGGGAGGGGACTGATCTGGCCAAGCACCTGCCCACCAACTTGGGGGATGCACAATCCAGCACACAGGTGACTTTGTATCCATTGGTGCTGCACAGTTACTTTGTAGCTGGAGCTCCTCTCCCTCCTGGGCACATGGGAGGAAGCAGGAGCGAGGGGGGTGTCGACGGGGGGGGGGGGGGGGAGATAGTGAAGTCTTTACACAAGGTCCCCTCCCAGCAGCGCCCGGGCCTCTGATCTCAGGCCAACCCTTGCCTTCCACCCCCTCCTCCACGCAACAAATAAACTGAGCTCTGAGAAGCAGCCAGCACAATAACAGTACATATTTGTTATACGTGGGAGGTCACTGTCCCCTGTCATAGGAAAAGCTTGAAAATGGGGGCCTCTGACCATTGGTCAGGGTACATCAGGGACCAGCCCAAAGTCAGTGGGGTCTAGGCCTGGGCAGACTCTGGGGACTGTGATGCTGAAGGCTCAGGTGGGGCAAGGTCCCTGGGGGCCAGGCTTGCGCGCTGGATGCTGTCCTTGTACTTTTGGCGGCCGAGCTCCAAGACAGCCCTCACCTCTTCAGCAACATCCAGCCGGTCGCTCTGCTCCAAGGCCTGTACTAGGAGCCCCACAGCCCCTGGCTGCCCGGCCTGGCGCTCAGCCCAGGCGAAGAGCATATGACGGATCTGGCCATCCAGGTCGTCCCTGGGTGGGGGTGGAAGGGGAAGGAGAATGGTGACTGAGAGGCCCAGCCATCACACCCAAGGTTCTGCTCACCCTCCTCGGGTGGATTCCCTGCTCCCTGGGTGAGGTGTGGCCAGACCCTCCCTTTCCCGCCTGTTTGCCCTCTCCCCACTCACCCTGGACGGAACTTCACCCAGCTTCATGAAAAGCTCTCCTGGCAGCCAGGACCCAGGCCTGAGGCTGATCTAGAGCCAGCCTCAGGATGCCCAAAGGAACTCACCGGAACTCATGTCGGATGCGCTGCAGCTCATGGTAAGGCATGCCCAGGTGCAGGGCCACGGCTGGCCAGTCAGGGCCCAAGCGACCAGCCACATTCTGCAGGTTGCTCTGGGTCAGGAAGCCAGTCTCGGCATTACCCAGGGTCAGAGGAGCCAGGGAGAGGCTGGTCCCCCGTCCCTGCTCCGGCCCCTGGGATCCCCGCAGTCTCTGTGAGGAGGAAGGAGTGCAGTGAACCCTGCCCTCTGCCCCCCCCCGACCAGCCCTGGGCTTCCGTGCCGCCCCTGCCCCCTTCACACATGCTGTCCCCCACCCCAGCCACACCGGCAGCTTGATGGGCAGAGTGGCCATCCAGAGGGAGTCTGTGCCCTTCCTCCGCCGGGCAGCCTCTGCCTCCTCAGGCACCTCCGCGGGCACTGCTCCCCGGTAGAAGGACACCTAGTGTTGGGATGAGATAGGGCTCAGTGTTCTGGCCTCTGCCCGGGCAGCCTGGGGCACCCAACCCCGCTGACCCACCTGGCCCCTCACAGCCTGAGCCTGCCGGTCCAGGGCGGTGGTCACATACACCTCCTTCATGTTCTTCAAGTGTGAGTAAAACACAAAGCAGATCCTGCCCTCCACGCAGTCTGGGCGGTCTGGGGGCGGGATGGGCTCAGAAGGGAGCCTGGGGAATGGACCCCAGCGTCCTGTCTCTAGGGGCGGGGGGAGCGTACCAGCATCCACGTCAATACCCCTCTCAAAGGCAGCAAAGAATTTTTCGCCCTCGAACATCTCCACCGTGTCAGAAGGCTCAGGGCCTCGGTACCGGTCCAGCAGCCGCCGCAGGGTGGCATCCACCTGGGCGGGGGGGAGGGACACCCACTGGCTCCAAGCTCAACGCCCTGCACCCCCATGCAGGCCCTCTGCCCTCCCGACGCGGCCCTTCCAGAACTCTGGAGTGTGCACCCACCTTTTTGCCAGGCAGGCACTGGAGCAGAACCTGCTCGGGGTCCCGGCGCCTCTGCAGGGCAATGAGGTTCACCCTGTGCAGTCGCAGGCGCTCCCAGGCCTTCCGAGCCAGGCCCTCCACGCAGGTCTTGGTGGTGTACCAGAGCCAGTACCTGGGAGGGCCTGGGGGTGAGGGGGGGCTGCACAGACAGGCTCGCTGAGGGGAGGGGACTGAGGAAGCTGGGGCTGGGGGCACTGACCAAGAGAAGTGTGTGACCTGGAAGCGAGCATACAGGTGGGTGATCTCCAGTGCCACCTGAGCTGTGATGTCATCCCAGGCTGCTTCAGGAGGGGTCCAGTACAGCAGGTGAAGACAAGTGCGATCCAGACTCAGGCCTGGGGACGTGAGCAGGCCGCAGGCTGAGGCATCCCTGGCAGGGGCTCCCCTGCTGAGAGCACGGCCCCCTCCACCCAGTAGCCATGAATTCAGCTAGGCCACCTGGCCACCTCTCACCTGTGACACCAGGGGGCAGAGGCAGCTGCACAGTAACAGGCCGGAGGAAGCTGGGGGGGCCGCTCTGGGAGAGGCACAGCAGGGGGCTGGCCGCCGCCTCGGGCTCCTCCAGCAGGGCTCGAAGCTCTCTGCTGCCCATGTGCACCACCTGGGGCAAACGGGTGCCTGGAACACTCACCTTTCCACCGAGGCACCACCCACCACTCACGGCTGCCCTGCCCGCACCTGCATGCAGACATGACGAGGCTCGTCGGTGGCCCCAGGGGGGAATGTGACCTTGACCCCAGGATCTCCCGAGGAGTACAGCAACGTCCCCTGCGGTGGCACCAGGCAGGTGTTTGACACAGGACGTGAAACCACGAGGAACCACGAGAAGTGGGGCACCTGGCAGTGAGCCCAGAGCCGCTGGGCATGGGGGGTGGGGTCAGAGGGGAGTCAGTGTCAGGTCAGAGCCACCAGGCAGGGCTGACCGGGGGCTGGGGGGAGCCCCTCCCTAGTGCTCCTTCCCAGGAAGGCCTACGGGGCTCTCACCTTGGGTGCCTCTTCTTCCAGGTGAGTCTCCAGGTCACTCCAGCTGTCATCACTCAGGGTCCTGACCACCACCTCACGGCAACGCCGGGTCCGGGGGGGCACAAAGAGTAGCCACAGGCCCACCTCCTGCCAGGCAAGGGTGCTGTGAGCACTGGGGCCCATGCCTGGGCCCTCCTCCCCTGCCCCCCACCCTGACTCGCCCTGGCCGTGCCTGCCGGAAGGCCACCCCGTGGGGCTGCAGCTCCAGGACCCCACTGAGCAGGGAGTCATGGGGACCCAAGGGGACGAGGCGTGGCTCCGGCAGCCAGAGTCGATACTGGATGTTGACAGGGCTAGAGGTGGCCCCAGCAGGGAACTGCAGGCGGACCCCACAGGCCAGGGTCACTGAGCAGCCTTGGGGAGTCACAGGGAAGCTGCAGGAGAGGGTGGGCATCAGGTCAGACAATAGAAGGGGTGTGGCTGGATCAGGGACCCCCAGGAAACTCCAGAACACCCCTGGGGCATGAACACGGTGTTCATCATGGACAGAGCCACAGGGTAGTGACATGCATCTTCAGCCCCATCTCCCTCCCCACACACACCTGTCCAAATCTGAGTTCAGGAACAGTCTGGGCATTTCGGGGGTCACAGGTGTCTCTGCGGCAGGACAGGCAAGCTGTTAGGACACCTATGGAACCTGCATCCTGGCCTGTCTGTGGCCTGACTCTTCCTAGCAACAAGCCTACCTCGGGGACTGTGGGAGGCAGGCAGAGCCTCGCCCAGGGGGTTCCCCCGAAGGCGCACAAAGGGGGCGTCCAGTAGCTCGGGCGGCACGTCCCGGAGCTGGTTGTCCCTCAGATCCAGTCGGGCAAGCAGCGGGAGGTGGGCTAGGCCGGCGGGCACTGAGGTCAGGAGGTTGCTGTGCAAAACAAGGAACCGCAAGGACCGTAGCCCCACTGCGGACAGGTGCCAGCTTAGGGCCAGCAGAGGACCACTCAGGGCCACACCCAGCCCTGGCCAGCACAGGATACCCATGCTAGGGCCAAGCAGATGGCCAGACTCGGGGAGCTTGAAAAATCTGTGCAGGGAGCCTTGAAAGCCAGGGAAGGAAAGGCAAACAAGGGCCACCCAGGAGGAGTGAAGGCTCCAAGATGGGCCAAGCCTGTGTGTGCAGGGCCCCCCGTGGAGGACAAGACAGCAGAAACCAGGCAGCGGCTGAAGGGCACTCCCCGTCAGGCCCAGGGAGCCATGAGGGGCACGACTCCTACTCACCAAGGGAGGTCGGGAGGCCCTGCAGCCGGTTGGAAGCCAGATTCAGCTCGGTGAGCCTGCTCAGGCCTCCAATCTCAGGGGGCAGGGTGTCCAGAAGGTTCTCTGAGAGATCAAGTCGCTGCAGGGTGGACAGGGATCCCAGCGCTGTGGGCAGCGTCTGCAAGCCGTTGTGGGTCACAGAGAGGAAGGTGAGGGAGGGAAGGGCTCCGAGGGCCTCAGGCAGCTCTGAGAGGCTGTTGTAAGACAGCAGGAGGGTGCTCAGGCCACGCATCTGTGGGATGCAGGCCGGCAGTGTCTCCAGGCTGTTGAAGCTCAGATCTAGGTGGGCCAAGCAGGCCAGGCCACTCAGGCCAGCCGGCAGTGTGGTCAGAGAGCCCCGGGAGCAGGCACCCAGCACGTCCCGGTGTTGTCCACCTAGAAAGGGGGAAAGCAGATGTAGCCCTCAGAGCCAGAATCCCAGGGCCCAGCTCAGTGTGGAGGCACAGACCGCTACCCCAACCCCACCCAGAGAGGGACAGACGGAGACACCAGCAGATGCATGGGGGACAGGGACAGACACTGCAGGCTCATCTCAGCTGATAGCCATCACCCATGACCTGCCCCAGGAAGAATACCTACACTAGGGTCTGCTGGGAGACCCCAGTGGGCAGCTGCAGCATCCAGGAGCCAGGGCTCAGCCAGCTTCACCTTGTGGGGGGCGGGGTTGGGACAGGGCTGGAACCAGGTGGGGCTCACCTTTGATGACCAGGGAGCGAAGGTGCTGCAGGCTGCCCGGCACCTGGGCCAGGGTGGCCTCCAGCAGCCGAGGGTCCTCGTGGCCACTCAGCCGCAAGAACTCCACTTGCAGCAGCTGAGGGGGCCGCTGGGCACACAGATTCAGCAGCCGGTGGCAGCCCCGAGGGTACAGGTCCAGGTTCAACCGGTTCCCAACCAGGAGAGGGGGGTCCCCAGGCTCCGCATCCACAGCATCCGTAGCATCTCCTGCAGCATCTTCTGTAGCAGCTGCCTCGGGCTCCAGCCCCTCCACCTCTGCAGCCACCGCCCACCGGCTGTCCTCGGGGGCCAGACATGTCCCAGCCTGCCAAACAGGCCTGCTCAGGCAGGGCCCGGGGAGGCTGCAGAGTCAGGGGGAGGAGTGGGAGGGAGTGGGGATGGGCCCTCCTACTCAGGGCAATGGGGATTCTGGCTTGGGGGCAGTTCTTGAGCCAGGCCAGCTGATCCACAGAGCCCAGAGCCGCAGCTGAACAGATCATAGTTGAAATAGGGCTGGGGAACGAGAACCCTGGGACTGGAAAGGCAGCAAGCAGGGAGACCTGTGTGCAGAGGAGCCTGGGGAACTTGATGGGGGGCGGGGGGAGGAGGGAGAAATGAGGCTTCCCATCCCACTTGTGGAAATTTGAACAAGAGACTCCTAGAGCTGTCAGGTCATCCTGGCTGCCCACTCCCCTCCCTGCCCCCTCTGGGTATAAGACTTTCGGGTCCAGCCCCATCACCAACCTTCACACCCACCAGCTTTGACCAGAGGCCGAGGACTCTTATCTACCACGTGGGGGCAGTGGCCCAGGCAAGGAAAGGGGTGATTGTGCCCGTATGTGTCAGATAAGTGACTGGTTGGGGGGGGGCAGGGAGAGCTGGAGTGTGAGCCACTGGGCGGCCTGGGGTCCTGGAGATGGGACCCCACTTCCTGACCACTGGAGGAGGGTTCGCTCCGCTTCCTATTCGCACCTGGGTCGGCTGATGAGGGCAGTGGTCTGCACATTCCGGGCTCCGACGGCTTAGGGGCTGGTCCTGGCCGGGAGAGCGCCCCCCCCGCCCCCGACCTCGCCGTCCCCACCGCCCGCCCGCGCCCTGCGCGTACCTGCGCTCGAGGGTGGGCGCCGTCCGCCGGCGCGTTCCCGAGCGGGCCGGGCCTCGGGTCCCGCCCAGTCAGGACGCCCCCTGCTCGGGGCTGGGACCGCAGGCGAAGGCCTCCGGGTCCCTCCCCTCTCCGCAGCCCTGGCGATGCGGCCGCGGACCCCAACCGGCAGCCGCCAGCCGCCAGCCCAGCTGCACTCGGCTTCCTGTGAGTCGGCCTCAGTCCGGCCTCTCCCGCTGGGAAGGCCCGCGTCGCGCGCTGCAAAACCCGCCCTTTCAGAGATTCCTGGCCCTCGGGCCCGCCCTGCTCTGGAGCTGTGCGTTCTGGCCCCCTTAAAGTGAGCTGGTGCAATCTCGGGACGGAGGAGGGCTTTGGGGGCTGATCGCAACTGCTGCCTCACGTCCACCTCTTGCCAGAAGCCAGAGCACGAAATGTGCCATTCCCCGGCCAGCCTCAAGGGCCTCCTTCTCCCGGAAGCCTTCCTGGGCCTCCTCTGGAAACCTGGTCCCAGCTCCTGTGATCTTGCTTTACCGGCAATCACTTTGGCCCAAGAGCCCCAGCAGTGGGCTTCCCCACACGTTGCCTCCTTCAATCTTTGTCTGCATCTCACAGGGAAGGAAAGGGAGGCTCTGTCAGATCAGTTTGCCCGAGGTCACATAACTACTGGTAAGTGCCAAAGCCAAGAACCTCAAACTAGGTCTGACTCTTAAGAGAGCCTACCCCATCTGTGCTCATTCACCTGGTCTGCCCCAAATCAATTCATGTACACGCTCTTCTTCCAGCTCCCCTGCCACCACCAGCCCTCCCACCAGGATGGGCAGTTTGGCCAGGCTCCATTTTCCCCAACTCCTGTCCCACCTCCCGTTTCTAAGTAGCTGCCAGGACTTAAAAAAAATCACAAGAATATTACTCAGCTTTATTGACTTTTATTTAAAAGATTTTATTTATTTATTTGACAGAGAGAGACACAGTGAGAGAGGGAACACAAGCAGGGGGAGTGGGAGAGGGAGAAGCAGGCTTCCCGCCAAGCAGGGAGCCCGAGGTGGGGCTCGATCCCAGGACCCTGGGATCATGACCTGAGCCGAAGGCGGACGCTTAAGGACTGAGCCACCCAGGCACCCCGAATATTACTCAGCTTTTAAAAGGGAACGAAATTCTGACACACGCCCCAATGTGAATGAAACTTGAGAACATTATGTTAAATAAGTCAGATGCTAAAGGATAAATACTGTATGCTTCCACAGTGAGGCCCCTAGAGTAGTCAAACTCCATTGAGACAAAAATTAAAAAATGGTCGGTGCCAGGGTTTGGAGGAGGGAATAGGGAGTTATTTAACGGGCATGGAATCCAACTTCGGAAGATGGAAAGCAGTCGAGATAGAGGCTGGTGGTGGCTGTGTCATGACAGGGCACCCAATGCCACTGAATTGTACGGGTTGAACGGTAAATCTCATGTATTATATTAACTCTAAAACAATCATCACAACATGCCACTTCCCTGTGTATTGTAATTACATCCCACCCTTGCCAGGAGGGTTTCCACTACCCCAAGTGTGAGATCTTGAGCAAGAAAACCTCTGCGCCCCACCTCCTCTATAAAATGGGGGTATTGACAGCGACGACACCCCCAGGAACGGTGTGGTTTGCACGAACACACTAGTGCTTGATGAACTATACTTGGTAGTGACAGCCCAGTCGGCTTCTGGACCGATCTCCAGCCACCGCGGGGCCTCTGCGTCCGACCCTTCTGCCTGGTGCTCGCCCCAGATCTTAGGGCCGGCTCATCCCTTCGGGTGTGCGTCGGCCCGGGACTGCCTCGTTTATTTACTTCCGTGTGTCCTCGTTCTAAAACCTATGTTGCGGAGAAGCAGGGCCGGGCCGGCTCCTTCTCTGCGCGCCGACCTGCGGCAGGCTCCCGGGCACCGAGCATGAAGGCGTGGCACGTGCTGACGTCTGCGTGGGCGCGGAGGTCAGTTCGGAGCCCACGCGGCCCCGCAGGGGAGGAGCCACCAAGCCCGAGCCGCTCGGCCCTGCACCTCAGCGCGGCCCACGGTCCCTGAGGCCGGAAAACGCCCCCGCCCCGAGCAGCGAGCGAGGAGGGCCGGCCACGTGCACCCGCGCGGGCGGCGCGCCCGCACTTCCGGCAGCAGTGCCTCCTGGGACTTGGAGTTCGCCGCAGGCCTGCGGCCGCAGGACACCACGCCTCGAAGGCTCTCGTCTCCGCGGCCTGGGCGCCGCATGACGTCACTCGGAGGCGCCCGCACGGCCCGGCGCGCGGGTCCCGGGGACTTCTGGGTAGCGGATTACCCCCGCCCCCCACGCCGCCGCCTTCCTTTCCGTCCCTGACGCCGCCGAGGTCGCACGCGTGAGGCTTCTCCGCCGCCGAGTGAGTGGGCGGCGGGACCGGGGTGCGGGCCGGCGTGCGGTGCCGTGGGGCGCTGTGGGGGGCCGCGGGAGGCGCGCGGGCGCCTGCCGGGGCTTGGCGGGAGGCGCCGGGCCGGAGCACGCTTGGCCGGGGCGGGAGGCCTCTGGGTAAGGCCGCCTGTGCTCTCGTCCCGCCTCAGGATGCGCTACGTCGCCTCCTACCTGCTGGCCGCCCTCGGGGGCAATGCCTCCCCCAGCGCCAAGGACATCAAGAAGATCCTGGACAGCGTGGGCATCGAGGCGGATGACGACCGGCTCAACAAGGTGGCGCCCCGCTGGGCTCCGGCGCCGTCGGCGCGGGCCTCCGGGGAGAGTGTAGCTGGCTGTGCCCGCGCGGGTGCTGGGGTCCCGATGCAGCCCCAAGGCGGGTGGGCGTGAGGCGGAGTCCCAGCCTGCCTCGGGGCAAGGGACGGGAAAGTCAGGGCGCCGCCACCGCAGACTTCCCAGGGACCGTTTCCAGAGAAGCGCACCTCCTTTAGTGACATTTTTCCGCGCGGTGGGACTTACACCGAAATACTTGGCTGTCTTGTCTCGGGGAGTCTTAGGAGTGCCCTGGTTCCCCCTTGGAGCGAGTCTTCGGGGAAGCCACGTGTAGGTGGTAACTGCTGGGCTGGACAGCTGGGCCTGGAGGCTTTGGGGGTCTTCTCCCGGCTCGCTCCTGCGGCCCGCCCTGCCCCGGTTGGAGAAGTTAAGGCCAGGGGAGCGTTAGTGAATCTTTGGTAATTGCTGCTTCTGGTTATTCTAGGTCATCAGTGAGCTGAACGGAAAAAACATCGAAGACGTCATTGCCCAGGGTGAGATTGTGTGCAGGGATTTTCATTCTCGGGGTCCATCCTAATGCCTGCTGGTCAGCCTGTGGCCTGCCAGGTTTCGCTTGTGGACCAGAGCACTCTAGAAGCCTCACCCAGAGAAGCGGGCAGGCTTCAGTGGGCTTGTGCCAGGGATGCTTCTAGACAGGCCGGGGGGGGGGGGGGGTGGTGGGGGGGTGGAGCTCTCAGAGGGGAACCCGGGCTTTGTAAACACTGCTCACCATGTGCTCTCGGTGAGGCGCTTGGGAGCACAGACTGGACTGCCCAGGATGACCGCAGGTCCCTGCCTCCTTTACTGGTGGTTTTCTGATGACGAGGCTGGAGCTGATGGGAAGTGTCTGGAAATTGTATCATTGGGACGCCTATTCTGTGCCTGTGGGGCTCAGTGAGGCAAAGCCAGCTCAGCAAACAGCCCTGTCTGAGCTCTCACTGATGAGGACCTGGACTCAGCAAGCAGACTCAGCGCTTGCCGGGTTGGAAACATGATGGGGTGCTGTGGCTCAGTTTCTTGGGGAGGGACTCCTAGAAGCCAAGTTTCCAGATAGGGAACTTGAAGAAGACTGGGTGTGTGTATGTGGCACAGGCAGAGCTGCCTATCAGAGAACGGAGGAGCTGGTGACTCTGGCCCTTGGCTGTGGGCCTCCATACGTTGGGCAGACTGTCTCTGAGGTAGCCTTCAGGCTGAGCACCTGCTCTGGTCTCATTTTCCCTGATTTCCGTAGGTATTGGCAAGCTGGCCAGCGTGCCTGCTGGTGGGGCTGTCGCCGTGTCTGCTGCCCCAGGGTCCGCGGCTCCTGCTGCTGGCGCTGCCCCAGCCGCTGGTAAGTGGAGGCTGGGGCGGGGTCTCCGCTGGGAGTCTGGCTTGCACTGCGGGTCTTGCTCACTGCTCCCTTTCTCTCTACAGCAGAGGAAAAGAAAGACGAGAAGAAGGAGGAGTCGGAGGAGTCAGACGACGACATGGGATTCGGCTTGTTCGATTAGGTTCCTGCTCACCCCCCCCGGCCCCCCGCTGGCAAATAAAACCCTTTTTATGTATCTATGAAGTGGCTTGTGAGCGTTTTGTAAGAGTGTGGCCTTGGCACAGGGCAGGTGTGGGTCCCCACCCCACGGTGGGTGGGCAGGCCTTCATTCCAGGAGAAACCAGAGCCCTTCCTGGTGAGGTAGAGTTCCCAGGCAGGAGAAAATCCCTGAAAAGCTGGGGATCTGGTGCGGAAATAGGTACCTGGGAGGGGGGACATCTCCTGTGGATCTTGGGTGTGGTCAAGCCTTGAGTAGGCTCAGGAGGGGACGTTAGGCTTCTTGGGTACAGTCCTGGCTTCTGACGACTGCTGGGGCCTTCCCAGAGTGAAGCTTTCAGGGGGACACACAAGAAAACTTAAAAAGCAGCAGCGGGTGGTCTCTGTCGCCCTGAGACTGGTAGTATTCTTAAGTTACACAAAAGGAGAGAGGGGTGGGGGTGCCTGGTGCATGTGGGATCCCGAGTTTCCCTGCAGAGTTGGGTTCAGTTCACCTTCAGGCTCTGCCGTAATCTTCGAGCTACTCCGTCCCATAGGTCCTTTGAAGATTTTTTATTTATTTGACAGAGAGAGAGAGGGAACACAAGCAGGGGGAGTGGCGGAGGGAGAAGTAGACTCTCCGCGGAGCAGGGAGCCTGATGCAGGGCTCCATCCCAGGACCCTGGGACCACGACCTGAGCTGAAGGCAGACGCTTAAGGACTGAGCCACCCAGGTACCCCCCCCGTAGGTCCTTTGAGTTAGTGCAGCTACTCATGGCCTGGGCAGGTGTGGGAGTGGCTTGTAGGTAGTGATGTTGGGTCATGTGACCACGATGTCCCTTTGGGGCGGGCCTGCCTGTGCCTCTCCTGCCAAGCTCTGGCTGGGGTGGGGGGCAAGAGGCAGAGTTCCTCCCACTGCCATCCTGGGCCTTGGGTCCTCTGCCCACCAATGCCAGCCCACTTACCAGATGCTCTGCTTGCCCCGAGGAAGGCTCTGGGTCAGCAACAGGCTGTGGTGTGTGCAGCTATTGTGTGCCAGGCTACAGCTCTAAAGGATCTGCCATCCATGGGCTGTAGTTCTGCAGGGAAAGAGCACAGAATGAATGTAATAAGGGACAGCTGGGGGGGGAGGGCCTTCCTCAGGTAGGGAGTCAAGACCTGGAGAAGGGGGTCTGCAGGGTAGGAGTGTGCATGGGAAAGAAGGCCTAAGACCTCTCCGGTTACCCTCTGGCAGGTGGAACATGGGCCCGGAGGAAGAAGTGAGCATCATTGCAAGGTTCCCAGCAGCATGTGCTGCAAGGGGCAAGTGTGAGTGGGGGTTGGGAGAGGCGGATTGTGGACGCCCAAGGACACAGGTGGTAAGGAGACACGCGGCTCCAGGTTCAGCTAGAGGGCTCCCCAGAGGAGAGGACCCAGATCCCATGGGCAGACCTTGGACCCTGAAGTGAAGGACTCCGTGTAGTCAGAGGACACCATGGGAGCATGACACCCGCCAGAATGATTACACAGCAAACACCAGGGCTTCTCGTCCACGCTGGCTGGGTGGAGGGGGAGGCCCACCTTCCACCCCGAGCCAGGGTTCCTGGAAGTGCTGTTGTGTTCCTGGCTCCAGAGCAGACATTCCCAGGGGCATGGAGGGAGTGATATGTACCCAAAACAGCTCACCCCTGGTGTGGAAATGGGGGCAGAGGTCTCCCTGCACTGGGGCAGTGCCACCCTTCAAGGCCCCCGTCCCTCCGAACCAGGAAGGGCCTGGACCTTGGCTTCTCGGAGCAGGTCAGGGGAGGACCTTCTTAAGTCCCTGGCTCAGCCTGCACCGCCCAGCTCCCCTCTTGCTGGTCACCCTGGTGAACCCCTGGACTTTGCAGGCCAGCCTTGAGAGTGCTTCATTCCCACGGTACCACACCTGCCCCCTGCTGCTTCTGGCAGCATCCCCAGCGGCTCAGTCAGTAGGGGCCCTGATCATCCTGATGGGGCCGTACTCTCTGCTCTATACATCCATCCAAAGCACTTGGGGGATAAGATCCCCATGTACAACAGAAGGTCAAGTTTGTCTAGGTCAAATTTATTTATCTTTCTAGTTGTTTATGAAATTTCAGGGGTTTGGGTGCCTGGGTGGCTCAGTTGCTAGGCGTCTGCCTTCGGCTCAGGTCATGATCCCAGGTCCTGGCATCGAGCCCCACATCGGGCTCCCTCCTTGGAGGGAAGCCTGCTCTCCCTCTCCCACTCCCGCTGCTTGTGTGCCTGCTCTCGCTGTCTCTGTCTCTGTCAAATAAATAAATAAATAAATCTTAAAAAAAAAAAGAAATTTTAGGGTTTTTTTTAGACTTAATTATTTTTATTTTGTTTCTGTTTTTAAAATTTTATTTAAATTCAATCCAATTAATTAAGGGCGACTGGGTGGCTCAGTCGGTGAAGCATCTGCCTTCGGCTCAGGTCATGATCCCAGGGTCCTGGGATCGAGCCCTGCCCTCCGGCTCCCTGCTCCGCGGGAAGCCTGCTTCTCCCTCTGCCTCTGCCCCTCCCCACCACTCACGCTCTCTCTCCCTCACACTCTCTCTCTGTCTCAAATAAAATCTTTTTAAAAAAATAAATTTCAATTAATTAACATAGCACGTTGTTAGTCTCAGAGGTAGAGTTCAGTGATTCATCAGCTGCATATAACACCCAGTGCTCATTACGTCACTTGCCCTCCTTAATTTCACAGTTATTCCATCGCCCCATCTTTCCCTACAACAACCCTCCGTTTGTTTCCTAGAGTTAAGAGTCTCTTATGGGGGGGGCCTGGGTGCCTCCGTCACTAAGCGTCTGCCTCCGGCTCGGGTCATGGTGCCGGGGTCCCGGGATTGAGCCCCACATCGGGCTCCTGCTCGGCGGGAAGCCTGCTGCTCCCTCTCCCACTCCCCCTGCTTGTGTTCCCTCTTGCTGTGTCTCTCTGCCAAATAAATAAATAAAATCTTCAAAAAAAGTCTCACGGTTGTCTCCCTCTGATTTCACCTTGTTCTGTTTTTCCCTTCCTTCCCTTACGCTCCTTTGTTTCATTTCTTAAATTCCACAGATGAGTGAGATAATATGATCACTGTATTTCCCTGATTGAATTCTTTGGCTTAGCATAATACACTCCCATCCATGTTGTTGCAAATGGGAAGATTTCTTTTTTTCTTTTTTCTTTTTTTTTGCTGGCTGAGTAGTATTCGATCGTGTATATATGAAACACGTCTTTTTTTTTAAAGATTTATTTATTTATTTGAGAGAGCGAGAATGAGAGAGAGAGCACATGAGAGGGAGGAGGGTCAGAGGGAGAAGCAGACTTCCCGCCGAGCAGGGAGCCCGACGCGGGACTCGATCCCGGGACTCCAGGATCATGACCTGAGCCGAAGGCAGTCGCTTAACCAACTGAGCCACCCAGGCGCCCTGAACCACGTCTTCTTTACCCATTCATCTGTCCGTGGACATCTGGGCTCTTTCCATAGTTTGGCTATTGTGGACATTGCTGCTGTAGGCATCAGCTGCATTTCTATACACCAACAATGAGACAGAAGAGAGATTGAGGAATCAATCCCATTTACAATTGTACCAAAACCCATGAGATACCTAGGAATAAACCTAACCAAAGAGGCAACAGATTTGTACTCTCAAACTACAGAACACTTATGTGTACATTAAATTTAGTTAGATACCCCCCGCTTTCCTCTTTCCCAGTACCCAGGCCTGGGCTCCCCTCCCCGCCAGCGCCTTTGTGCATGGCACAGCCTGGGCAGCCCTCTGTCCTTCCTGGGTTAACTGCCCACACACTCCATCCTCTCTCAGTCCTCATTTTGAGCTTATATAAACAATGTCTCCCCACCTCTACCTCCCAATTAGGGCTCGGTCTGGGTTGACCTTGCTCAACTGCTCTATCTTGTGCTGGCCCCTCTGCCAGGCACACCCTCAGTGCCAAGTATGGGTGGCTGACGGCACAGAGGCTGAGGGATGGACATCATGACCCAGATGGCCCTGTCCCTGTCCCGAAGAGGTAGCCCTTCTCTGGCTTCTCAGCCTGGGCCTGGGTGGTGGGCGATCCCAAGCCACAGCCCAGACCTCCAGTCCTGGTACCAGCTGGGTCTTGAGCTGAGCTCCTGCCTGGGGAGTGGGTGTTCCTGGGGAGACAGAGGCATCCCACCACCCCAGCACAGACCAGCTCCTTATTTGGGAGGTGGGGTGAGGCTCAGGGCTGGCTCCTGGAAGCAAGCCAGCCAACGCCTGCCCTACAGTCCTGGAGAAAAATGCGGAAAAGGGGCGGGAGGGTGACATCACTGCAGTGCTCCACCTGCTGGGGCAATTAGCCGGGGCAGGGCGGGCCGGAGTCATACCCAAGAAGACCCCACAGCCCGAAGAGCCGAAGGTCGGACGAAGTAAACCCAGGTTAGTGCCCAGCTATGGAGGGGCCGCGGCGGCGGGCAGTTGGGGCCTGAGGTCAGGTTGGGGTCTACGGCAGCAGTGTTAGCTCTGCAGGGCGAGTGTGATTTGCATCCGCCCCTAGATATTTATGGGTCAGTCTGTGGGTGACTTAGTGGGTCCTGGGGGGGGGTGTCCCTGCCCTGGAGCGAGCTCCTCAGTGTCCAGAGTGGGTGTTGGAGGCAGACCCCGGAGGGACGGGGTGGTGACTGCCCAGACACCAGTGGCCCTCCCCTCGCAAGTATCCAGATTGGTACGAGGCTCTCAGGGCCCCAGACTCCGTTCGTCCCAGGCCTGAGCTGGTCCCTCCCTATCCCCCTGGGCTACCGTGTGTTCCCTCGCGCTCCCCCCCGGAGGCCCGGCCTTGGGGCTCGGGGCCGGGGGCGGAGCTCCAGGGCCCCCGGAGGGCGCGGCCGTTCCCCGCGCGCTCCGATTGGGCCGCGCGTGTCGGCCCCGCCCCTGCCCACCCCCACTAAAAACACCGCCGCCGCAGCCGCGGTCTAGCGCAGCGTCTCCGCCTCTGCCGGCGGAGACCTAGAGCTGGAGCGACCGCGGGGCCGACCTCGGCCCCAGAGCGAGAGTGAGCGCCCGGTGCGCAGCGAGCCCCGGAGCCCGGCGGGCCGCAGCGATGTTCCCCAAGGAGGCGACGTGGAACATCTCGTTCGCGGGCTGCGGCTTCCTCGGCGTCTACCACATCGGCGTGGCCTCCTGCCTCCGCGAGCACGCGCCCTTCCTGGTGGCCAACGCCACGCACATCTACGGCGCCTCGGCCGGGGCGCTCACGGCCACGGCGCTGGTCACCGGAGCCTGCCTGGGTGAGCGGGGTTGGGCGGGGGTCCGGCAGGGGTACTGCCTGGGCAAGCGGAGGCCGGACGCGGGGGGGGGGCACCCTGCCTCGGTGAACCGAGGCCGGGCGGATGCTCTTCGGGAGCGTAGAGCGGCCCCCCCCCCCCCGCCGTCCCTCCGCAAGGGGAAGCTGGCCGGGCCGCCGTGCGGTGGGGAGGGGTCTCTGCCCGCGCCCAGGACCCGCACCGAAGCTCCGATCCCAGGAGCAGGCCCCGGGGCGGGGCCTGGTTTGTTTTGCTCCGAGACGCCCCGGGATTGGGGTGCGGCCATGCGCACCTCTGGCGCCGAGGCTCAGGGTGCAAAGGTTGGAGGGTCTGGCAGGTGCCGCCGACGTATTTCATTGGGAAGAGAAAGTAACTCGTGGGCGGGACCGTGAGAGTTGGGGGAGGGGCCTCACCACCCCCGTAGCCTGGCAGTGGACTGGATGCCAGCGGTCACCGTGTCCTGGGGCTGCGCTGTTCCAGGCTGCCGTGTCCCCGGGGCCCTGTATGAGGGTGGCCTCTTAAGAGCATTTGGGCACTGTGGCCTGGTGCCTACCAGGGCATCTGGAAGCTCAGGCCCGGGCATGGCAAGCCCTCCCCTTCCCCCCCTTTCCCCCCAGCACATCACCCACTGTGGGCGTGATTTGCATCCGCCCCTAGATATTTATGGGTCAGTCTGTGGATGGGTCCCCAGTTGTGACCAACGTTTTTTTGCCCACTCCCTGGGGTGGGAGGTGCTTCTGAACCCTCCAGCCCCGTGGGCGCCATTGCAGTTTGTGTGTATTGGGATGGGCTTCTCCACTCACACACGCTTCCGGCAGGGCACTTACAAGTGCTGTTTACGGCACACTGAGTACTTAGGGAGTCCTGGTATTGGTGCCCAGCCCCCAGCCTACTAGGGCAGCCAAGGCGACAGAAGGGTCATCAGTTCTCAAATGCCAAGCCCAGCAGAGGCCTGTCCAGGGTTCTTCCCTGCCCCCTTCCCATGAACTTTGCCCTGAGGGAGGTGGGGTGGAAGGCGCACAGCTCTCCATCCTTGGGACCTGGGGGTTCGCCTCTGTGGCCCTGCCCCTCCCTCCCTTGGAAGCCTTCAGGCCATTGTGTCTCTCAGACTTGCCTGCTGGCCTCAGGACACACCTGGCTCTCACAGGACCTCCTCTTCCCACCCCCACGAAGCCTCTTTTCAGGAGTAGTCTTGGGCAACTGCAGTCCCCACAGCACGGCAGGTTCTGACCCCACTTCTGACTAGGACTGCCTGATCTGCAGCTCCTCCCCAAGGCCCTCCCACTCTGTGACCACTCCAGGACCCCTACTTCTGTTTTTGTGTGAGGCCAGCAGCCATGGGTTCCCGGGAAGAGTCTTGCTTGGCAGGAGCTTGGTCTTGGCTGCAGTGGGTCACGATCGTGCTTTTTCAGGGGTGGTGGGACCCCACTCTTTCCAGCCTCATGCCCACAGGCCTGTGCTGGGCTCCCTGGATCTGGATCTGGCCAAGTGGGTGAAGGCTAAGACTGGTCAGGATTGAACCTCTGCCTTCCCCTCTTCCCAGGCTGGGGGCCACGCCAGGCCAGGCCTGATGACGCATGGATCCGGCCAAGCAGTTGGGAAATACCGGGCAGAGGGCAGGCCTTGGCCGCAGCTGTCAGCCCTCCCCGGGTGGTGGCCTGCCTCTGTCTCTCCAGGGGCAGGTAGCAGAAGTCGCAGTTGTGGGCCAGGCCCCGTGCTGGATACTGGGAATTTCCAGGGTAGATGGAGATGTCACAAGTCTGTGTGCTGTGGGACTCTGCGTGTGGAACCATGGGGGGTATGCTAAGCCAGGAGTGCTGGCCCCTGACCCTTGGCCCTTCTGACCTAGGCGAGGCAGGTGCCAACATCATCGAGGTGTCTAAGGAAGCCCGGAAGCGGTTCCTGGGTCCACTGCACCCCTCCTTCAACCTGGTAAAGACTATCCGTGGTTGCCTGCTGAAGACCCTGCCTGCTGACAGCCACGAGCGTGCCAGTGGGCGCCTGGGCATCTCCCTGACCCGTGTCTCTGATGGCGAGAACGTCATTATATCCCACTTCAACTCCAAGGATGAGCTCATCCAGGTGGGCCCTGGTGGGGCCGCACTGGGGGTGTACCACGAACTCCAGGCCTCTGCTCACCACCCACCCCTGTCCCTGCCCCACAGGCCAATGTCTGCAGCACCTTCATCCCTGTGTACTGTGGCCTCATCCCTCCCTCCCTCCAGGGCGTAGTAAGTATCCCCTGGCACGTTTCCTGGGTGATAGGAGCTGGCCAGTGTGTGAGCAGTGGGACGCGGCAGTGCGGAAGAGGAAGGCCGTTGGTGCCCGCCCCCCATTTACCCCTTGCACTACCTGTTGCCTCACTTCCCCCCCCCCGTTGCTCAACAGCAGGCAGGCCCCCTGGAGACACCATACTTCCTGTGGCTGTCTCCCCCCCGCCCCCATGGTCTAGCCATCTGCCCAGCGGCCAGGCAGGCCTGTGGCCAGTGCCCAGTGCCCAGTGGGTGAAAGGCACAAAGGAAGTAGCCACTGGGTGGGGCCCAAGGTGGCCCAGTGGGCCAGTCAGCTGGGTCCTCAGGCCCCTCCCTGTGTAACCATATGTCCTGGCCGCAGCGCTATGTTGATGGTGGCATCTCAGACAACCTGCCACTCTATGAGCTCAAGAACACTATCACCGTGTCCCCCTTTTCGGGGGAGAGTGACATCTGCCCACAGGACAGCTCCACCAACATCCATGAGCTCCGGGTCACCAACACCAGCATCCAGTTCAACCTGCGCAATTTGTACCGCTTGTCCAAGGCCTTGTTCCCGCCCGAGCCCACAGTGAGTCCCCTGGAGCCCCCCGGTGAGCCCTGTGCCGGGGAGGTGGGGGCCTGCAGGGCCTCTCCACTGGGGCCACCTGTCCAGCCTGGATCCAAGTTAGCTTGGTGGAGGGGAGGGGTAGCAGGGACGCCAGGGCCTCTAGGGGGCAGGACAGGGCTCATGTGGCCGCCTGCTCTAATTTACCACCCCCCTGCCTCAGGTGCTGCGAGAGATGTGCAAGCAGGGCTATAGGGATGGCCTGCGTTTTCTGAGGCGCAACGGTGCGTGGGTGCCCCCTGGAGCGGCTGTGGGCGGGGTGGGATGGTGGCTCTGCACTGTTGTCCGGGCTGTAGTGCTGATCACCCGTCTGGGGTCCCCACCCAGGCCTCCTGAACCGGCCCAACCCTCTGCTGGCGCTGCCCCCTGCACACCCCCCTCCCCCCAAGGACGAGGATATGGAGGATGCTCAGGCGGCCACAGAGAGGGCCCCAGTGGACAGCCACTTGCAGCCACCCCTGGAGGATCACATCCTAGAGCATCTGCCTTCACGGCTCAATGAGGGTGTGTGGAGGCGGGGGCTCCTGGCTGGGCGGGGGCCCAGGGTGCCTGGCTGGGGGGGTGGGGAATGAGGGTCGGGAGGCGCAGGCCCTGGCTGGGGGGGCGGAAATGAGGGTGGAGGTGGGGTGGGGGGTGAGGGCTCCTGGCTGGGGGGGAATGAGGGTGGAGGCGGGGTGGGGGGCGGGGGCTTCTGGCTGCGGGGGGAAATGAGGGTGAAGGCGGGGTGGGGGCTGGGGGCTCCTGGCTGGGGGGGGGAATGAGGGTGTGTGGAGGCAAGGTGGGGGGGCAGGGGCTCCTGGGGGGGGAAGCCAAGGAGCAGAGAGGTCCTGGCCTCCCCAGCTGGCGGTCAGCTTCCCTCCTGCGTCCCACCCCCAGCCCTGCTGGAGGCCTGCATAGAGCCCAAGGACCTGCTGACCACCTTCTCCAACATGTTGCCTGTGCGTCTGGCCACAGCCATGATGGTGCCCTACACTCTGCCACTGGAAAGCGCGGTGTCCTTCACCATCCGGTGAGGGGAGTAGGGGGTTTGGGGCAGGGAGCACGGGGGACCGAACTTTGGGGTCATCCATGAGTGCTGGACGCCCTAGAGGGAAAAGGCCACTGGTTGGGGGAGGCTGCAGAGATGCCGTGTCAAGTCTTCCAGAAGCTGGGGCACAGGTGGGGGTAGAGCGGGCATGGTGTGAGGGCCGAGCTGTAGACCCTGAGGCCATGCCTCCCATCCCCCCCAGCTTGCTGGAGTGGCTGCCTGACGTCCCTGAGGACATCCGGTGGATGAAGGAGCAGACGGGTAGCATCTGCCAGTACCTGGTGATGCGAGCCAAGAGGAAGCTGGGCAGCCACCTGCCCGCCAGGTGAGCCCCCCCTCCCTGTTGTGTCTGCCCAGGGTCCGAAGCCTCAGTGGCGTCCACGGAAGCCCTCTGGCCCTCCATCCCTCCCCCTGCAGGCTGTCAGAGCAGATGGAGCTACGCCGCACGCAGTCGCTGCCCTCTGTGTCGCTGTCCTGTAAGGCCTACAGTGAGGCGCTGCCCGGCTGGATGCGCAACAGCCTGTCGCTAGGGGACGCGCTGGCCAAGTGGGAGGAACGCCAGCGCCAGCTGCTCCTGGGCCTTCTCTGCACCAACGTGGCCTTCCCGCCGGACGCCCTGCGCATGCGTGCTCCCGCCAGCCCTGCCCCCACGCCCCCACAGCTCCCACCCGCCGTGCCCCCTTGCTGAGCGCCCTTGCTCCACCCTTCCCCAGCCCCCTGGGGCCCCGGTGCTGAGGGCTGGGCCCCCCAGCTTCCCTGCCCTGTGAGGTGGGGCCCTGGGGTGGGCTGAGGACCCCCCCACTCCCGGGCCTCTCTCCATTACCCCTGCAGCAGTAAGGAGATGGGGTCCCTCACAGCTGCTAGAAGAGCACTTGCTATCAACCCCCTCCACCAACCACTCACAGGCTGCACCTGTGCCTTAGTCTCCCCCTCAGGCCCCACCCCAGAACTGGGGAGGAGGGTGGGGCTGAACTTCCTGGGGCCCCCAAGTCAGTGCAGTATTACCCCGGAGAACTTTGCACCTGCTCCTCCCTCCTCATTTGTCATGTTTTGCTGAAGAACGTATGTGAAGAATTATTTATTTTCGCCAAAGCATATGTAATAAATGACATGGCTCAGCCCCGCCTCCTTCACTCGTGTGTGACTCCCTGGCCAATGTCTCTACTTCGGGTCAGGCTTTCAGGGGTCCTGTGCTCCTTGAGCCTGGCATTCGGTCCTGCCAGCCAGGCCTGAGGCCTTCCCCTAAAGGCCCTCGTGGGCCTCCTGGGTTCTAGTGCACTTCTCTGGCTGGGGTCCGTACGTTTGCCCCACTTTGTCCTGAGGTCTGCTGGCGGGCCCTTGGGCACAGCTTTCCAAGGGCCAGCAGAAATATTGGGACCAAGATCCCTGCTAAATAAAAACTAAGAAATGTGTACAAAAGGTGGTGTCTTCATTTCCACTCAATGGTGACGCAGGTGGTGTGGGGCTGATCTCAGGGTTGGGTGGCTATGGAGGGTGGGGTTCCCCAGCTGAGCACCGAGGACCTGGGGGGCATGGGACCTGTTCCACTTCGGGCATTTGGCGCAAGGCGCTGGGCCTTCCCCCTTGGCAAACCTCACTGGCCAGTGTACACACCTTCTCGATCCCCTGCCCCCTTCCCACCACACGAGGTACCCAGTCTCCTGCCAATATATAGGAGGAGTATGGAATGTCGGGTTGGGTGAGGTCTGACCTCGAGGAGGCTGGACCTTGATCCGTGGGAGACATAGTTTCCTGAAAGCATCCTCTGATCTGGACAGTCTGAGGGGATGCAGCCCTTTTTGGTGACCAAAATGGCCCATGGTTGAGGGGCACCGGAGCAGAGCTGGGTGGCTGGCTGGCTGTCCAGAGCTCTGAGTCCTGACCAAGGTATCAGGCAGCTATGGCGGTGGTGGCAGCCCCCAGCCAACAATAACGGTGGGACCCTGCAGGACTTGGAGAGCCGGCTGGGCAGGTCCCCACGTGCCTGTGCCAGGAGCCGGCCCCCCTGGCTCTCAAGGTCCCGTCCTGCAGGCCCAACCTGTTCTAGCTCAGCAGGATCCCAGGCCCCTGGAGAAGCAGAGGTTTCCGGACCCCCAACCACCCTCCAGGTGGGTACAGGGGCTGGGTTGGGGCTAGGGAGGGGGACCTTTGGCAAGAGAATGGGTTTTCTCCCCGCAGCAGGAAGTTCCCATGCCAGCCCCACCCGGCACCTTCTCCCAGTGCTCCTTCAAAGGGAACCCAAGCCAGGGCTGTGCCCCAAAAGGAGAGCTTGGGGGCAGGCTGCAGAGGAGAGGGCCTCCTTCTGCTCCCACCCCAACTCACTCGCTCCCACACTTGCACAGCTATCATGCGGCTAATTTAAATACCATTTTGTAAGATATTACGAGCTAATTGTTTAACCACGGGAAAGACGAAAACTGGGAAAGCATAGGCAAGCAAGTAAAGTGCCCCCCACTCCGAGAGATTACCATTGAAGATATTTTGGTCTGTCTCCTGCCTGGCTTGGTCCTGCACACACTTTTTGGCGCCTTAAATCCGGATCCTCAGGACAGCCCCACCCTCCTCGCCTTAGCCCAGCTCGGGAAGTGTCCCCAGGCCAGCGGGGGCATCTCCGCCCGGCCGTGAACTCCGCGCAGTCGGGACAGACGGCGGGGGCGCCGGGGGCCGGGGACCGGGCGTGGTGTGGGGCGAGAGCCGGGCCTCCAGGGCAGCGCCGAGAGGCGGAGACACTGGGACGGTAGCGGCGGCGGCTCCGCCCGGGCCCGGCCCACGCCGGGGTCTCCGTTCCTGCAGGGCAGCGGGAGCAGCTCCGGGCCCGCGCCCCCCGCGCGCCGCCGCCTTTCCAGAGGAGCTGCGGGCCGCGCGACGGGTGCGGCGGGCGGCTCGCAGGTAAGCGCCTCGGGGGTCCCGCCGCCGCGCCCCCGCCCCGGTGGCCGCGGGGCGCGCCGACCCTCGCGTCTGGCCGGCGGGGACGTCGGGGCTCTGGGGAGCGGAGCGGCGGTGGGCGCAGCGGCTCGCGGGCCGGCCTTCTTCCCCGCTTTCCCCCGGCCCGCGCCGCACAGCTTCCGGCTGGGATGGACCTCCAGTCCCCGGAGCCCACGGGCCGCGGGGGCTGGGGTGGGGGCGCCCGCCGGGGCGAGGCGACGGCGCGAGGCGGGAGACGGTCCTGAGGCCCCCAGTTCCCTCCTCCCGCCTTTCCTCAGACCTGCACTCTTTGGAGATTGCGCCCCGACACCCCTCCGCCCGAGGAATATAATATGGGCGGGAGAGAAAATCAAGGTCCTGGACTGAGAGGAGAGGACCCCAGAATCCCCCAGGCTGGGGGAAATGTCGCCACACTGGGGGTTAGCTTTGGGAAATCCGGGACCAGGGCGTTGTGGGAACGACAGGTGGCTCTGATTAGGGGGCGGGGCGCCCCGCGGGGAGGGAGGCCCCGCGAAGTTTCCACGAACTGGAGGGGGTTGAGTCTGGCGGACCACAAGTGCCTAGTGCTTGGGGGAAGGGCCATCAGGCCTAGAATCTGGCGTGTTCTTGACAAGGGCCATGGAAGGCATGGGCATACCAGGCTGAAACCCTGCATCTGCAACCCTTGGGGCCAGGGGCCCGGTGGGAGGGGCTGCGGCCGAAGGGGAGGAGCTTAAGTCGTCGGTTAGCCGGCTGGAGGCCAGGACGTCTGAGGCCCAGACTTAGGGGCTAGACTTAGCCAGGATTGGCTGAACGCTCCCGCTGGCCCAGCCCGGTCAGCCAGGTCTCCAGGTGTCCAGCTTTAGGACCTGTTCAGCTCCTCCCCTCCGCTGGCCAGTGCCTCACCCAAGCTCTCTCCCCTCAGCTGCCAGGAGCCCCCACCTCCTTATTTTCCATCACAAGGTCTTCTGTAGCTGCCTCCCCCCACCCCAGGTTGCCCTCCCCCAGCTCCTCTCCTCCTGCACTGGCTGCCCCCTGAGCCACAGCCTCTAGCTCCCTGGGCAGCCCCCACAGCCCACAGGCCTGGAGCCTGCTTCACTCCCACCCATGACACCCCTTGCCTGCAGCACTACCCCCAAGTGACTGTCCTGCCCCCAGCTACACTGCTCTCTGGACCTCTGCCATGCCTTCTCCCGGCTTCCCACCTGGTGCAGGGAGGCCCCTCTGCTCACTCACGGCTCCCTACAAGCCCAGCTTAGTCCCCACCCACGGCCACTCCACCTTCCCTTCTCTCCCACTCTCATCTCTCTTGAGCTTTGCTTCGGCCCTGACTGTTCCCTGACTTCACAGCGCATGATGGCAGAGACCCCCACTCCCATGGCCAGGCCTGGGAAGCCCGGTGCCGGGGAGGCCCAGGAGGAGAAGGAAGTGGAAGAGGGGAGCGCCGGGAGGCCAAGGGCAGAGGTGCTAGAGCAGGCCCAGGAATTGTTTCTGCTCTGTGACAAGGACGCCAAGGGCTTCATCACTCGGCACGACCTGCAGGTGAATCCCCAGTCCCAGGAGGCTGCCCCAGCCAGGGGCCGACCTTGGCTGCTCAGCCCTGCCATCCTTGCCTGGCTAGGGTCTACAGAGTGACCTGCCCCTCACGCCTGAACAGCTAGAGGCTGTGTTCGAAAGCCTGGACCAGGCCCACACAGGCTTCCTCACCGCCTGGGAGTTCTGCCTCGGCCTGGGTGAGATGAGCCCCCGAGGCCCCCCTCCCCCCCACCCCGCTGCGCAGAGACCCTCCACTGGCACATGTGGGGCCCACACCCAACACACATGGCTGCCTGTGCCTCGCCATGGCCTTCCTACGGAGCACAGACTGGTATCAACACACACAGGCACCAGATGTCACCAGAGGTGTGCAGCTGACCCTCCTGCTCCATGACCCCCTCCCTTCCGTGCCAAACCCCAGTGGGGCTGGAGCCAGGCTTGCTCCACTCTGGCCCGGGTGGGTGTTATCTCCCATTCCTAAACCAAGAATCAGGCCAGAATAAGGAAGAAAAACAGGAAACTGGGCTCAGAATAAGGACAGGATGTGTGGGGGGGGGGGCGGGGGGGCGAGTGGTGGCTGAGCGGGGTGCCAACCCACAGCCTTGGTAATCTCACCTTCCCATGCCCACAGGGAAGTTTATGGGGGTGGAGTCAGCCCAGGGTGCACTGCCCTCCCGGGCTCCCGAGGAAACCTTTGAGTCGGGCTGGTCAGATGTGCAAGGCACTGAGGGCTCTCTGGAGGAAGAGGAGGAGGAGAGATTCTGCGAAGTGCTGGAGCAGCTGGGGGTGGCCCCAGCCCTGGGCGAGTGAGTTGGTGCCGAGGCGGCTCCCAGTTCCCTCTTCTGTCTCCCCCGTGCACGCTGCCTGTCCTCGTCGCTCGTGTCTGTTCCAGTTCAGGGTCCCTACGCTGGGACTGGCCCAGTCGGTCTCTGTCAGCTGTGACACCTGGGAGGGGCTGAGTGTGATCTCCCGCAGAATTTGCATTTCAGGGGGCAGCCGACAAGGCTGTGGGAAGAAGGGCAGGCGCTGGGCACAGCTGTGTGTGTATACAAAGAACCTTGCTGCCCTACAAGCCCCGTACACACCGACCTCAGGCAGGGGCAGAAGCACCCACGAGAGGGTACCCCACATGCAGCAAACGCAGCTGGTCTATCCAGGGCTGCAAGTCTCCAGAAGGCTTACCCTTCAGGATGGGATCGGTGAGCCCCCGTTTCAATTTCAGCCCCTGCCCTCCCCCTGCAGGCAGCGAGCGGTGAGGACGCTCTGGACCCGGCTGCAGCGCGAGCGACCCGAGCTGCTGGGCTCCTTCGAGGACGTTCTGATGCGCGCGTCGGCCTGCCTGGAGGAGGCGGCCCGAGAGCGGGACAGCCTGGAGCAGGCGCTGCGGCGGTGAGGGCTGGGACCAGGGCGGGGCCTGGGGCCCAGGTGTCTGGACTTCGGGAGGCAGTAGAAGCGGGGCTGGGGGGTGTAGTGCGGGTCGGCTCAAAGCAGCTGCCTCATCCCCTGCCCCCCGAAGGCGGGAGAGCGAGCACGAGAGGGAGGTGCGGTGTCTGTACGAGGAGATGGAGCAGCGGCTTCGCGAGCAGCGCCAGCGTCTGCGGAGTCAGGTGGGCCTGACGCCCCAGCCCAGCCCCGCGCAGCCCGATCCCAGACGCACGTGTCTCCCTGACTCCGTTCCACTCCCCTCCACACACACCCGTCCCTGCCCCTCCACCGCCCGCTGAGGCTCAGGAGCTCCCCGCGAATCCCAGGACCTCCCCCGGGAGGAGCGCAGAGGCCTCCTGGAGCTGGAGCTGCAGAGCCGCGAGCAGGAACTGGAGCGCGCGGGCCTGCGACAGCGGGAGGTGAGTGGCCGCCCGCCCCTGCCGGGGAAGGGTGGGACCCGCGGAGCCCAGGGCCCTGTCCCCACCGTCACCCGCGCACGGTGTGCTTGAGGTTCCCTGGGCCTCAGTGCCCCCGGCCCTGGAACCGCTGGGAGTCAGGGGCAAACGCAGCAACGCGAAGAAGCGGTGGAGGGGTCCTCCCCAGCTTCGATCCCCCCCTCACTCCCCAGTTGGAACAGCAGCTGCAGACCCGGGCCAGGGAGCAGCGAGAGGCGCAGGCGCAGAGCGCGCAGCTGTGGCTAGCCAACGAGGCGCTGAGAACTCAGCTGGAGGGGGCGCAGGAGCAGCTCCGGAGACTGGAGGGCGATGTGCAGGGCCGCCGGGAGCAAACCCTACGGTGCCTGGGGGAGCAGGGAGGAGGCCAACCCTCAGGGGCGGGCCCGGGGAGGGGGTGGGGCCGGGGGGCGAGGTGGGACCGGATCGCTTTTGGGGCTCAGGTCTGGGCCACTTCCACCCCCATCCCATGTCCCAGCCCCGCCCTCAGGGTCTGCGTAGGCTAGGGTCCTGGGACGTCCCGACGAGCCTCCCTGCATCCCGGTCACCTCCTCCCTCCTGCAGAGAGGTGGTCGCAGTCTCGAGGAACATGCAAAAAGAGAAGCTCAGCCTCCTGCGACAACTGGAGCTCCTCAGGTGCGGTCTGGCTCAGGCCCCGCGAGGGAAGGGGCTTGTCACAGCTCGGGAGCTCCTAGCTCCCGACATTCCTGACCACTGCCTCATCCACTTGGAGGAAACCCTTGTGTCTCTCCTCCATCCCTCATGCGGCAGCCCCAGCCAGACACCCCTCTTCTGGTCTGAGGGAGAGCAGAGCCCATATTCCCCATCCAGGAATGCTGCCTCTTGAGACCTCTTAGGGCCCGTGGACTCCCCTTTCCTAGGGAGCTGAACACGCGGCTACGGGACCAGAGGGACGCCTGTGAGGCCAAGCGGCTGGGCAGTGGTCGAAGGAAAGCTCTGGCTGTGGCCCGCTTGCCGGGGCCTACCTGTTGCTGCTGCTGCAGCTGGGCTCGCCCTCCGAGACGTGGCTCTGGCCACCTTCCCAGTGCCCGCTGACCATCCCCAAGAGACTCCCTGGGCGTTACTTGGAGAAGCTGCCCCTTGAAGGTGGTGCGTCGTGGCTGGGGGCTGCCCATTCAGGATGTGGGCTCTATTTAGTTGACTGTCTGGCCTGCCCGCATGCAGACATGAAGGAACGAACCTAGGAGTGGTCAGAGTCTCCTGTGCCTCTCTGCTGGCCCTCATCCTGTCCCCATCCCACCCAACCCATCTCTGACCAGCAGAAAAACGCCCTCCTCCTAATAAAGTCCATGACTACACTGTGACCTCCTTAGCCTATGTGGGCGGGAGCCACAGCACGTGTGTGCTACACACACGGGGTGTCCATGGTACACTCAAGGCAAGTGGGATGTGTGTGGCACAGGTGAAGGGCCCTGTGGTGCTGGGGCTGCGGATGTCCCCGCATGTCTCTGGTCACGCCTTCCAGACCTCGCTGTCCATTAAAGCTGAAGTCCCATGGGGCCCCTCTGTGGGAACAGGGACTGAGGCCCATTGTCCCCTCCCGGCCTCAGTTGACCACCCCATCCCCAAACCAGCCCGCCCTGAGTGGGACCTCCAAAGGGGTAGGTCTGCAGCCACTTCTCACGCCCCTCCCTCCACCCTCCTTGGGAAGCTGGGAGCTGCTGGCCAGAATCATGAACCCTGGGAAAGGAGCTGGGGACAAGTGCTGCCCACTGTCCATGGAGAAGTATTCCAAATGACTGCAGATTCTCACCGACCCTGCCTGGGGTCTGGGAATGAGCCTGGTGGGTTGGGAGTCCCCTCCCCATCCTTACTCCCACTGTCGGTTTCCCAGTCTCTCAGGTCAGCAGGCTCTGCCCTGTTTCCCTCACCCCTTTCCACCCCTCCCAGGACCGATGCCTTCCAGACTGAACTGTCTCTGGCAGGGACCCCAGGCCTCCGCTCCAGGCTGTCCTCCATACTGCACCCAGAGAGACCCCACTCTTGCATCTGATCACACCTCCAGATCATTCCCCAACGCCAGCATCTGTTCTGCCGACCCTGCAGCCTCCGGGTGGTCCCTGGGTTTCGAGGAGAGAACCAGAACCGGGGCTGGGCCTGGAGAAGGGCCGGGTCTTGGACACAGTCCAGAGCCCTGGCCGGGCTGGTCGCCGCCGCCGCCTCCACCGCCCCCACCGCCCCCACCGCCCCCACCGCCCCAGCCTAGCTCCTTCGTCTCGCGAGGGTGTAAGTCCTTGGCTGGGCTATGGGCGCCCGCGGGTTGCAGCACGCCCGCCTCCACAGTCCCGGGCGGCCCCCCAGCCCTAGCGCCGGCGCCGGCACCGGCTGAAGTGCCCGCCGCACCGCCCTTCGCAGCGGCACACTGTTGGGACCTGCCCCGCGCCCGCCGCCGTGGGCGGGGCCTGCGCGTCGTGGGCGGGGCGCGTCGCACTCGCAGGGCCCGAACCGGCTTGCAGTCTCCGCGCTCCGAGCCGCCTCCTCCCCCGCCGCCCCCCGCAACCCCGCCCCCGCCCCCGTCGCCGCCCGGCGGGACTCGGACGCGTGGCCGGTGAGTCTGCCGCCTGGCCAGGCGGGCCGGGAGGGGCCCGGTGTCCCGGGGCCGTGGGCGGTCTGGACCGCGAGGCCCGGCTGCAGGCGCCAGGAGGGAGGGCTGGGAGGCCCGGTCCGCCGACCCGGCAGCAGCGCGCACCGGCCCTTTCCGGAGGGAGCCGGACACCGGGGAGCCGGGTGGGCGGAGGCGCACCCGGGCCGGGGGGCGAGGCGCCTCCTGGGTCTTCGCACAGGCCTAGCGGCCCCTTCGGCCCCATCTGAGCACCTTGGTCATTGTCTCTGGACATCGGTGCCCTTCCCTCCGCCTGGGTGCAAGTGGGCGCGCCGTCGGCTCGCCCGGGCAGGGGCGGCGGCTTCACCGCGGTGACGCGCGGCTGCCTCCCCGGGCCTGGCTGGCGCGGAGTGCGGGGCTCCTGGCCTTGCCCCGGCCGCCGACGGCCCCGCTGAGTTGCAGGGGCTGGGGTGGGGCAGCTCTGTCCCAGGCCGGAGGAACTATTTCTGGCCGGCGCTTTCCCAGGGGGCTCACATCCGCCAGGCGCTCCCGGAAAGAGGGGCCCCTCCTCCGCCGGTCGTCCGCGCGCGGGCGGCGGGGGCTGGGACCTCTCCACGGGCCCAGGGCCAGCCTGCGGGCGCGTGGGGCTTCCATACACCCAGCTCCGTGGTACGGGGCTGCAGGTACTGCTGCTTGGTGGGGTAAGGGGAAGGGGCGGGTCTGGCAGGAAGGCCCAGGGTGGGGTGCCTGGAGAAGGGAGTGATCCCTCCCCTCCCAGGATCACACTGTCCAGAAATGTTTTCTGCCCTACCCACCCAAGCCCAGACCAAAATACCGGGCCTGACCTCTCCCCTCCCTGCCGCTGGGAGTGGACGCTGCCTACTCTGGAAGCCCAGCTGCTCTGATCCGCCGCCAGGAGCGGCCACAAGGAAGGGTGACAGGATCCTGCCTATCCAGCGTGGGCCAGACCTGTGACCTCCCCTGCCCTTCTAGCGGAGCCTCCTAGGGAACTTCCGGACACCTGTCTGACAGAGGAACCTGCCCCCCAGCAGCCAGGTGGGTCCTGGGTGGGGCAGGTGAAAGTTCAGCTCTGGGTGGTGCTGGGCCTGTCTGGAAACGTGGCCTGGGGCGTCCAGCCCTCTCCCACCCTCCCCAGTGCAGACACCCCACAGCAGAGCAGGCAGGGTGTCCCCGGGTGCCACTGGGGAGGAGCACAGCCTGTAGCTTCTTGTCTTGCTGGGGTTGGGGGGGGCTGTCCCCGTTCCATTAATGAGGACCAATCGAGGAAGTACCCCCCAGGTCTGGGGAATGTGTTTCTGCTCTATTCTTCCTACCCTGGTGAAGAGGAAGGCAGGCCTTCCCTTTAACAAAAACCTGAGGGGCTTCCCTGAGGCCACGTCACTAGTGGGTCTTCGCACAGGCCTAGCGGAGTGGCCTCTTCCCCTCCAGCCGCCGGTAGGCTCCTGCCAGCCTGCGGGCCTGCCAGCCTGTGACGTGGAGCCCCGGGAATGTTGTGTGTGTGGGGAGGGTGGGGGGTGGGGCCTGCATGAGCTCACCCGGAGGTGCCTGCTGGGGCTTCCTACCCTGGCTGCCAGCAGGGGTGAGTCAGCCGGTAATGGTTGGGGTCCTTCATGTCTCCCTGTGCCCTGGTCAAGGAAGCCAGGCCCTTCAGCCCTCCAGGGCCTGGCCTTCAGCTTGGCTGTGGGCAGTAAACATCCACCCTGGCAGCGTGGGGCGGGTTTTGGGGGCTGGGGGGGTGGGGCTCCTGAATTGCTCTCCCAGGAAGTGTCCTGGTTCTCATGGACACCTTCCTGGGCCCTTCATTTGGGGCAGACGGTTGGCTGGGCTTCAGCCAGGGGCCGGCCGGGGCATCTGTGTCCCCTCCTACTGTCCTCACTGGTGTCTGGCTGGCCTCCCAGTCAGGTCCTGGTGTTGGGGGCTCTCTGACGTCCCCTCGCTTCTCAGCTCCAGGATGGGGGAGTTCAATGAGAAGGCGACATGCGGAACCGTCTGCCTCAAGTACCTGCTCTTCACCTTCAACTGCTGCTTCTGGGTGAGGAGCGGGCGCCCCCTCCCCTTGCCTCCACCGGCTGTCGTCTTCTCCCTCCCTTCCCTGGTCCCTGAAGGAGCCTTGGCCTGGGAGCTCAGGCCCATCTCAGGCCTGGGGCCGGAGGTGGTGACCAGTGTGCACTGCCCACAGCTGGCTGGTCTGGCCGTTATGGCAGTGGGTATCTGGACGCTCGCCCTCAAGAGTGACTACATCAGCTTGCTGGCCTCAGGCACCTACCTGGCCACAGCCTACATCCTGGTGGTGGCCGGCGTCGTTGTCATGGTGACCGGTGTCCTGGGCTGCTGTGCCACCTTCAAGGAACGGCGGAAACTGCTGCGCTTGGTTAGTGGGGCGTGGCCGGCACTGGGGTGGTGGGTGGGGGTGGGGGTGTACCTGAAGGGGGGCTCCCCACCAGGCTGCTGGGAGGGCCCTGATGAGAAAGAAGGGAATGTTGGAGGTCACGTGTGACACCGCAGCGTCTGCTGTGCTCACTGTGGTGGGGGGGTCCCAGCCCACTTGTCCAGCCCTGAGGCCCCGCATCCCGGCTGGGTGCGCTGAGGGAAGACAGCAGCTCCGAGGGGAAGCATCAGGGACTACCGGCATGCACCTGCTGCCTGGAGCCCTCTGTGGCCCCTTGGGGTCTGAGGCTGGGGGCTCTGCTCTGTTGTGCCTGGACACTAGGAGTCCTCACGGGACAGGGAGGTCTGTGTCCAGCCCCACCTAACTGGGTCCCTGCCCACCCCCAGTACTTCATCCTGCTCCTCATCATCTTTCTGCTGGAGATTATCGCTGGCATCCTGGCTTACATCTACTACCAGCAGGTGAGGGGCCTGGACGGACAGCAACACGGAGGGACACACATGCAGTAAGATGGAGTGTGCATGTGGGGATGCGCAGGTCCATGCACGCAGGGACACACACACACAGATGTGCCGTGTAAGAAGACAGGGATACACGGACACACGCACAGACACAACCCCCCCATGCTCCAGAGCCGACCACTGGGCCATCAGGCCCCGGGGGGTAGGACTGGGTCACTGTGGGGACGGAAAGTGTCCATGGGATCTGGAGCGCCCTCCCTGTCCCCAAGCCAGTCCACGGCCACCTGGTGACTCCCCCAGCCCAGCCCCCTCTCCCCAGCCAGCATCGAGCCCTAGTGCTGCTTGGTGGCCTCCCTGAACCTCTTCCCCATCCGCATCTGCCTCCACCTGTCCCACCCCCGGGGGGGGGGGGTGTCTGAGACTGTGCAGCTGGAGCTGTCACCACCTCACCCCCAGCTGAACACCGAGCTCAAGGAGAACCTGAAGGACACCATGACCAAGCGGTACCACCAGCCGGGCCACGAGGGCGTGACCAGTGCTGTGGATAAGCTGCAACAGGAGGTGGGTGGTGGTGCGGTGGGGGCGTGTGCACACTCCCGCAGGCCTCCCCGGACCTCTCGGGGGGTCCCTGCCACGCAGGCTCAGCCGGGCCGTGTTCCCACCGCAGTTCCACTGCTGTGGCAGCAACAACTCCCAAGACTGGCGGGACAGTGAGTGGGTCCGCTCGGGCCAGGCCGGTGGCCGCGTGGTTCCCGACAGCTGCTGCAAGACCCTGGTGCCTGGCTGTGGGCAGCGGGACCACGCCTCCAACATCTACAAGGTGGAGGTAGGCCAGCAGGTGCCTGGGCTCCCCGGGGTGGGGCTGAGGAGCCAGGGGCCCAGGATGCCCTGGGGTGGGGGGGCTGGTGTGGTCACACCCCGAGTGGGGTTGGACTTGCCCACTTTCAGTGTCCCTACCCCTACCCTGCCAGGGCGGCTGCATCACCAAGCTGGAGACCTTCATCCAGGAGCACCTGAGGGTCATCGGGGCCGTGGGCGTTGGCATTGGCTGCGTGCAGGTTCGGGGCTGGGGCGGGACAGGCCCTGGTGGGTGCAGGGGACGCCGTGGGGCTGGCGCTGTGCTGTGCTCACCCTGGCCCTGTGCCCCAGGTCTTCGGCATGATCTTCACGTGCTGCTTGTACAGGAGCCTGAAGCTGGAGCACTACTGAGCATGCCGGGCGCCGCCCGCGTGGGCCGCAGCTTTGCGCCACCTGACTACGAGCTGACACTACTGAGGGCCAGGGAGCTGGGGTCCCAGGACGCTGCTCCCTCCCCACTCTGCCAGGGAGGGGCTGTCCTCAAGCCCCTGTGCACCCCCCATGCCATCACGTGACCTCTGGGGACCCTACCCTCAGAGGGAGCTGCAAGTGCCTTTCTCTGCAGACCAAAGGCCTGAGATGCCTCCCCCCCCCGCCCACAGCGGCGAAGGGGCTGTACTTCTGCCTGTGGGGGGGGTGGTCTCGGGGTGTTCCCTGTGCTCAGCCAGAGGGGCTGGCCCACCCTCGGGTGCTCCCAGACCCCCAGACACACCCCCGCATGGTGGTCAGGGCAAGCCTGAACGGCGGCACTGCTGGGTGGGACAGAGCCGGGGAATATGCCTGCCCTTGGGCCAAAGACCCCAGCCCATTCCTGGGAAAACCAGGCCAGCCCTGCCCTGCGGTCCTGTGCCTCTGCCCTCCCCGGCCCCGCTGCCCTGGGACTTCCCCACCACTCTCCCCACTGAAAGGCCACAATTCACTTGCTCCTGTCCTGTCCCCTTCGCAGAAGCAGGGGGTTTGTGGGTTTTATTCACTGCTGTATCACAAATGCCTAGAACTGCTTGTGCCACGTAATAGGCGTTCAATAAATGTTTGTGGAACGGACGCGTGAGCTTACTGTGTCAGTGACAGACAGGGTCCTGGTCCTCAGGGCCTTCCCCCCGAGCAGTGTGGACAGAACCACCCACCTAGTGCCAGGACAGGAGGCCGGGGGGGCACACCCTGGGGCTCCAGGGCAGCCACGTGTGAGCCAAGGATGGACGCAAGTCCAAGGAGAGGACGCCAGTCACAGGGACACTGAGGCGGGCTGAGAAGCAAAAAAACCTTGCAGAAAAGTGGTGGCAGGGCCAGAGCCTCCTGGAGGCAATGGAGACCTCAAACGGCCTGGACCTGCTTGTTTCCAAATGCCCTCTGGCCCGTGTAGCCATTAGGGGAGGGGGCAGAGTCTCTGGGACCCAACATGAGAGGCCCAAGCTCTGCAGGACCCATACCCTGGGCAGACCCTACCTCCCCCTGCCCCCACAGCAGGTTTGTTCACTGGCCCTCAGAGGACCCCATGTCCCATGTCCGGGCAGCAGTGTTTGCTCTGAAAAAGGTGCCAAAGAAAGTTTCCTCCCTCTCCTAACCACACACTCCTGCCTACTGCCCGCTGGAGGGCACCAGGGCTTGCCAGACTCCCGTCCAGGGTGATGGCTGCTGGCTCGAAGCCTTAGCCTGAGCTGCAAGAGGACAGAAGCCCCTGGCAGATAGCTCTTTGGGTAGGCCCAAGGGATTCAATGCTAGTGCCCAGGGCACTGGGAGCTTGGCAAACCCTGACACCCAGCAGAGCCTCCTCAGGGCTGCCCTCAACTCACTGTGAGGGCCTCAGGGCTGGCTGTGGAGGCTGGGCACTGCCTCTCCCCCTCCAAAGTGACTTGGCCAAGGGAAGGGGCCTGCTGAGCTTGGAGCCTCAAAGCTTCTGGCAGTAAGACCCTCAGGATGGGTAGCCGAGACCACAGCAGGCATTCTATTCAGGGCCCAGAAAATCTGGTTCTTGATATCCTGGGAGAGAATGTGAGGATCTCTGTGCTTGGCCTAAAGAGCACCCAGGACCTGGGGGTGGGCATGCCAGTGTCCCTGAGCCCCCAATCCAAGTGCTCTTGTCTGTCTGTACCTGTGAGAGCCCACACTCCAGGAGAACCCCCCCCACCCCTGCTGAACAGCTGCCACTTGGATGGCTCTCCCTCCCCCTGGGCAGCGAGAGCCACGTACACCCCAAGCAGCTTCAGGCACGAGGCAGGACACACAAACACCAGCAGGCAGGGAGTCACCCAAAGCCAGGCCGACTGTCAGGATCTCCTCATGGTTCTACAGAGACCTTTACTGGACAGTTTCTTCCAGAGCAGAGACACACCCACAGGCGGTGGGCAGGATGCAGTGGGGCAAGGCACCGACCGCCCTGTGTGAGCACGGCGGGCGGTGGGCACCACACGTCACTTCTCCAGAGGCGCGTAGTTGAGCAGCTTCTCGATCAGGTCCACGTGTGCTAGCAACATGCGGCGGCAGCAGTACCGCTTCAGGCCAAGCGCATCCAGGGCATCCCTGTGGTGAGAGGAGCAGACCACACCCTGTTCATCCAGGCAGTCCTGTGGGGACAGAGGGCCCTGCGTGGGATGCCCGTGCCACACGTCAGGGAGGGAAGTCTCTCCAGGAAGCCATCTCTCTCTTGTTTCTCAAGCCAATTAGAGTTGTCAATGTCCCTGGGACCCAGCCCAGTCTCCCTAAAGGCTTCCAGAAAATTCCCACAGCACCGCTCGGTTGTGCAGAGATGGCAAAGTTGGGACAGAGGAGGCCAGGTTGGTTGGTTCCTGCCCAGGGCATCTCGCAGGGAAGGGGGGGTGTCCTGTGCAGGCTTCCAGTTGTTCACTCACACTTGGTCACTCTAACAGACTCATCAAGACCTGTCATGAGCACTCAGCGCAGCCCTGGCCTCCCGCCCATTCATCCCCAAACACCCCAGGCCCAGGGTTCAAATGTGATCAGGACAAGGGCCTGTCCACACAGGGGCCCAGAGTCCGCCTGTACGAGAGAACAGAGATTCAGACAAACCTGGTGGTGACTGCAGTGCTGAGGGGCAGGGACAGGAAAGAAGCCCCCAGAACAACCCGCTACTCACGGCTCGGTGGCCAGGAAGCTTGTTCTACCTCCCACAGGACAAGAGGGTCTGGGGGACAGGGGGTGGGTCTAACAGCGGAGAGAGGTTAGGGAGCAGGTGGCCAGGGAGGAGGCAGAGCACTTAACTGCGGGATACCTACAAGTGCCAAGATACCGGTGGCTTGATGCCCAACTCCCCTCCTCTCCCTAAACTACAAGGCGGGGGTGAAGTGGCGGCAACGCTCTCCTGAGAGCAGGTCAGTAGAGGAGCGTTGGGAGAGAGCCTGGGGGGCGGGGGAAAGCCTCTGCAGGGTCACCTGGAATCTGGTACGAGCGCCCGCCGCCTGGCCAGGGCCCCGGGACCCCGGCCCGCCGTTCCCTCGCCCCCGCGCCCAGCAGGAGCCCACCTGCACACCGCGGCCCCCGACCTCGCCCTCTGCCCCTGCGCCCACGCCCCGCAGATCGCGGCCCCTCTACCCCGGACCCCCACCGCCGCCACCGAGTCCCGCAGGCCCTCAATCCCTGACTCGCGAACGAGACGTCGCCCCGCGCCCCCGCAGGCGAGGACCCCTCGACCCCGGTTCCCTACCCCCGCCCGGTCCGGCGCCTCACCCCTCGGTGTACTCGGCTTGCAGCAGCCCCAGGTAGGCTTCCCACTTGTTGCCGACGATCTTGCCGCAGGTAAAGCAGCGCACCGGGATGATCATGGCGGCAGCAGCGCAGCGCCCTCACTGCCCGATCCGGCTGAGCTTCCGCCGCGGACGGCCCCGCCTAGGGCGCGTCCATGGCGCGGGGGGAGGGGGAGTCCCGTCCCGCCCGCGGCCGCCCCCAGCCCGCCCCGCCGGCCCCGGTGCCGCCGCCGTCCGCTCCCCGCCGGGTCGAGTTCCTTCTGCGCGGAACGGGGGCCCCGGGGCCCGCGCGGCCGCGGCCGGAGCAGGCGGCGCTCCCCCCGTCCGCCGCTTTGGTATGTCCCGGCCTACGGCGTCCTAACGGGACCGAAAGGGCCCGACGGCAGCGGTTCGCCTTCCTCGTGTCCGCATGACTGACAGCCGCGCGGCGGGCGGACGGCGCGCAGGTACCGCGCCCGCCGGTGGGGATGCGGCCAGGGTCCCGCTCCCCGCAGCCGCCGAGCCGAGCCCCGGAGCCGGGCTGGGGCCGGGCCCGAGCCGAGCCGACCCGGCGCGGAGTTGGAGCCCCGAGCGCCGAGCCCCGAGCCGAGCCGCCGCAACAAGTGGCGGGGCCGGGGCCAGGGCCGGGGGCGCGGCGACCCGCGGCGGGGATTACAGAGGGGCTGGCCGGCGGCCAGCGGGGGCCAGCGGGGGCGCGCGGCCACGGACGGGCCTTCCCGCCGCCCCTCCTGGCCCGGCCGGGGAGAAGGCTCTCCCCGCCTGGAGCCCCTGCCCTCGCGCGCCCGGGGCGGGGTCTCTGGGGCTGAGTTTGGCGGTCCGGTTCTCAGCCGTGGCCCGGCCCGCTCGCTCGCACGGTGTCGGTCCCGGCCGGGCAGTTACCTGCAGCCCCGACGGCGGGAGGGCGCGGCGGGCTCAGCGGCAGCTCCTCCCCCGCAGCGCCCCAGCGATCCGCTTGGGATCGCGTCCCTCCTCCCTTCTTCCGCAGGAAGGGTCTGGGAGGGGGTGCGGGCTGGGTCTGCATCCAGCCCGGGCCAGGCTGTGCTGGGTACCCGTGATCTGGGGGCGTCGGGCCTCTGAGGACTCAGAAAGGGGCGGAGGCTGGACAGGGTGGTCAGGGAGGGCGTCATGCAAGAGGTGCCTTTTGAATTGAACCTTGAAGAGCACGATTTTACCCGGAGTGAGCCTGAGTGTGTGTAAAGGAGTGGACTGATCCTGGCAAAGGGAACGCCTGGATGGAGGCCTGGAGGCCACACCTGCGGGGCAGGTCCAGGCCACAAGTTTGTGCCAGGGCCGGAGCAGGTGGTAGGGCTAGAGGTGATGGGGCAAGAGCCACCGAGGACTTAAAGGAAGGTGAGGCTGTGTCTCTGGAAATGGCGTAAGATGAGCTACTTGATCCCGAGGCTGGAGGCTGGGGGGGAGATCAGTGTGCAGTGAGAGGCAGGGAAGGCTCCCTGGAGGAGGTAAATTTCTGGGCTGTGCGGGGGATGTGGCACCTGTGACTTAGGCACGGGTGTTGGTGGGAGGGGCCTGGTCAGGTTCCCTGGCCTGGGGCCTCTGGATCTCTGCTGGGGCTGTGTGGGGCCTGTGCTGAGTCCCAGGCATCAGCTACCCGCCCTCTCAGGTGGATGATGGGTTCTGGCTTTAGCTGAGGGGGAGGGAGCCAGAGGGTTCCCTGGGGCCTGGGTGCGGCTGACCAGAGCTGCCCCCTGCCTGGAGTTTGTGCCCCCACCTTTGCCTGGGTCCCGGACAGCCTGCCTAGTGCATTTGTCATCCCCCACGCTGCCACGTGCAGAGCCACGAGTGAGGCTACTTCCCTTCCCAGCTGCCCCCCCCCCCCCACCCACTGGACGCACATCCTGTCCCCGGACAGAGGGACACGGGTTAGGGGGCCTCGAGTCACAGTGGCCTGGGGTCAGACCCAGGCTCAGCGGCAGAGGCTGCTGGCAACCGTGGAGGTGAGGGACACAGTGGAGGGGATCCAGGCTCTCAGCGGGTGGGCCTTAGGGACCTGGGGGTGGTGGTGGAAGGCTTCCTGGAGGAGGGGCCCAGGGCCTGCCCCACCCATGCTCCTGCCCTGAGCAGTTGTTTACTCCGAAAGAGTGAGGGGAATGAGCCTCCCTCCCTGATCCTGGCCAGAGCCAAGTTGACATTCCTGGAATTCTGTGAGCTGTGTGTAGATTTGGGGGTGGTGGTGGCCTCCTCTTCCCGGGCTCCTCCCTCTGCTCCCTGACTTCCAGGGAGAGGGCATGGGGAGCATCACGGCTGCCCGCCCGCAGCCTGCTTGCATGCTCTCCACACAGGTGTGCACCGAGGCCCCTGGGGGTGTTTGGTCCTCTTCTCTGTCTGTACTCTGTCTTTGCCCAGCCCCGGCGGGGGGACACTGGGAGCCTCAGAGGTCAGCCCTGCCCCCTGCCTCTGCCCTGGGTGGCCGTGTCCCTCTGTGTGTGTTGTGGGGGAGTAGCTGGGCCCTGGGCCTGGCTCTTCTCAGGGTGGGCAGGAGGGAGACATGGGCCCCAGGGCCCTGGTGGGGAGTAGGGATGGGGGGGCCTTGCCTGCCTGTAGGGAAAAGGGGGGGGCCCTTGCTTCCCCTCTCTGTGTGCAGTGTCAGCACAGATGTGGCCCAGGCCTCCGGGGAGGGAGAGTGCCAGTTTTTCGAGAATGGGGTATCCTGCCCCCAGTGGCGGGAGGCTTAGGGAGGGAGGGAGGGCTGAGCTCACATGTGGTTGGGAACCCGTGAGCCGCGTTTCCTGCCAGAAGAGGGTCACTGCAGGGCAGGCAGGGATCAAGGCGAGCTCAGCGGTTGAAGATTTTGCTGCTGAGACGCTCTGGCCCGGAGCATTGCCCTGTATACAGGGCGTCAGCTGACCCTGCCCACGGGTCCTGGCATCAGTTTCTCCATCTGTAACGTGTGGGTAGAACCAGAAGCTGCCCAGCTGGAGGGTCCCGATCCTGGCTGTGCACGCTTGGCCCCTAGCCCGTCTTGCTTTGGATAGATGTGCAGGGTGGGGTGGGGTCCCAGAACACACGTGTTCAGACGCCTCCCCAGGGTCAGACGGCGTTCCTTGCCTGCGGTACCCGTACTAGCCCTGGCCTGGTGGGGTTTGCAGGCGTACTTGAGGCTGACTGGCCCTTACCTGACCACCCTCTGGACAAGCCTGGGCTGAGGGCATTTGGGAACAGCCCTGCCTGCCGGCCCTGCTGCCTGGGCCCCGTGTGGCACTGCTCCGTAGGGGTCTTGGTGGCCTGGGGGCGGGCGGGCACACACTGTGGGTGCCTGAGGCAGGATGCGCCCAGGGCCTGTGGTGGGTGGAAAGGCGGCCCTCCTCGGGGTCCTGATGGTGTCCTCCCCACTGCCACCTCCAGCAGAGAAATACCTGAGGGGGAGGGCAGGGGGAGCAGGGATGTGGGGGGAAGACCCTGAGGTGGGGGTTGGCCTTGCTGGGCCCAGGAGAAACTGGGGGGCCCCTCCCCCGGAGTGGGTGTCTCCCAGCCCTGGAGGCTCCAGTTTGGCTGTGGGGAGATGGCCTTGCCTGGGCTCTGTGGGGGAGGGGTGTGTGCGCCCCTCCCCCACGGTGGGGGCCTGGGTGGGCCTTGGGCCTGCGGGGCTGGATCAGCAGCAGGAAGGCCGACACCACAGGACTGTTTGCGTTGGCAGGGCCTCCCTGGCTCCTCAGAGCTGCCTCAGAGCCCGCTCTGCCTGGGGGCCCCCCGGGTAGGTGGCTGTGTTCTCCTCTACGCACTGATCTGCCCCCGCTGGGGTGTGTGCCCCCAGGCCGGGCCCCTGCTGCCTCTTAGCTGCTGGGGCGCACAGTATGCCACGCCACTGGCAACCTCCCATCTTTGTTTCGGATTTTGGGGTGGTTCCTCTTGGAGTGGGACCTTGGTCTGGCCAGGTGGGTGCCCATGGCCTTCTCATGGCTTCTGCTCCCTTGGGGTCCCGCAGCTGCTCGCCACCCCGGAGCCCTGGAGAGTCAGGAAGACCCAGCCCAGGACTGTAGGTGTGTTTGTCTTGGGGCTCTCCCTCAGCTCTGTCCTTGTTGCCTGCTGCAGGTACCATTCCAGGGGATGCAGGCTTGTCAGACCCTGCCTTCAAAGGAAGCCCAGAACAGGGAATGGGGAGGGAGGCTTCCTGGAGGAGGAGGCTGGGCCTGGGTGAGAGATGGAGCCAGCTGTGGTCCTGTCTGGTCCCTGCATCCTGCCCCGACTGCAGGGTTGTGTCTGGGCTGCCCTAGATGGGAGTGGGAGGCTCTGGACTCACGGAGGAGCATTGTGGGGGCCGGGAGGGCTAGAGGTCATTCATGGAGGGTCCACGGGCTGCCTTGGGGGCGAGGGCTGCGAGTGTGGCTGGGCAGTGGTCTCCTCCAGCCTCGGCTTGGTGTTGGCCATGGGACTTCTTCATTTTGGGGGGCCCAGGGGGGTTGGGGGGTTGCTGGTGGATCTGCCCTTTAGGCCCTGCCTGGGAGGCCCATCCCCCCTGATGCCCAGGTCTTGGGGTGTAGGGGCATGGTGGGGTATGATGCATGGTTTTTAGCTTCTAGAATGTTGCTGTGGGCTTTGGGCTCCATAGCTCCTGGAGAGGGGGCTTATCAAGGAAAGTGGATGAGGTGTGTTCCTTTGCCGGCTGCCCCCCTCCTCCCCCCCACTGCCCTTGCTACTTTCTGGGCCTGAAACCCCTCCTTGGATGCTTCATCCCTGGGCACAGGGACCCCCAGGTGCATCCTCTCCTCACTGAGGTTCTGGGGAGGACACGTATGAGGTCACCTGCAGACGTCCGTCTGCTCACTGGCCTCTCGCCAGCCTCGAACGTAGGTCGGGGTGGACCGGCAGCAGTGAGCACCCATGAGAGGATGAGTGTGGGGGGTGGACATCCGCCATGGCGATGGTTGGAACCTCTGCAGTCCCCTCCTGCCCTTGAGCTGCTGAGAAGACTGCCTGCCCCACCCCCGGGCCGCAAGGAGCACCTGGTCTGAGGAGTGAGATGTGGGGGGCCTGACTGGGATGCCTTCAGACACCCCCCTGCCCCGTGAGCTTGGAGTCCCCTCCTCAAAGGCCCTGGCTGGTGGGGGAGGGCAGAATCGTCCCATGAATGCCGATGGCAGGGGAACAGGCCTGGTGAGTCATCACCAGCTGGCTCGGTGGGGAGAGAGTGAGGTTGATGGCTCAGGGCATATATCTGCTTGGATCCCAGGAATGGTTGGGCTGCAGGGCATCTTGGGGGAAATGGACACCGAAGGCTGGACCTCTGGGGACCGTGCCGTGACCGCCACATGCCCTGAACACGTATATTCTCTGTACGCACGGACCCCACGTGTGCTGTCTCTGTGTCTGTGTGCAAACCTGCCTCCTCCCTCCCTGGGCATCTCTGGATGAGTGACCCAAGGTTGGGAGCAGAGCCCTATTTGAACCCCCCTGTTCTGGTCCCCTGAGTCTGGCAGTGCACCCCTACCAGTCCCTCAGCTGCTGTCTCCAGCCCTTGTAGGTACCTGGTCCTGAGTGGAGGGCTGCTCCTCATCCCTGAGGTTCTGCCCAGCCTCTGGGAGCCCCGCAGAGGGTACGGTGTGGGCTCCACTGTGCTCATCTTTCCTCCCACAGGGCTCCAGCCTGTCTTGGCTGCACTGACCATTGGTCCACCTGCTGGCTCACCTTCAAGGGAACCAAGCACCGCCTGGCTTCTTTCCCGTGGCAAGCCCAGGTATGTCACCGTCTGGGGGGCAGCAGTGGGGCTGAGCTGCGCTGCCTCGTGGGCTCTTCCACTTCCGGCCCAGGGGCCTTGCCAGCTGGATGCTCACCTGGTCCTGGCACAGACTGTCCGAGCCAGCCGCATGCCATCTCCTGGGCCCCCACCGGCTGGACGAAGGGGACTCCTGTGTGGGAGAGGTTGGACTTGGGGGACTGACGCTGACAGGGCCCTCACCTGGCCTCAGCTTTGATGCACCTGTGTCCTCATTCCAGCTGGCCCCAGGGCCCTTGGATGATTTTTCCAATTTCATTTCAGATCAGACTCTCCCGCTCACCTGTGGGTGGCTGCAGGGTTTTGTAGATGGGATGATTTGGGGGGTGTTGGGATGGTGACAGCTGAATGAGACAGAGCTGAGAGTACCCTGGGTGTTGGGGCCTAGGGTGGGAACCCAGGCCAACTCCCCTTCTGTCCCCCTCCCTGCCCCACTCCAGTATGATGAAGGGGTGGAGAGGTGAGCCCAGGGCTCCATGGGGAGTCCTGCCCATCTCTGCTCTCCTGCCAGCCTTGGCCAACCCGCTTCCTCATCCCCAGAGGCCCTGCCCTGGGAGCCAGGCCAAAGGGAGACAGCCTCCTGCTCCTCAGGCCCCCTTCCCCACTCACCTCTGCCCACCCCACCCCACCCCACCCCTTTGAGGAGGACAAAGCTGATGAGCTGGTAGCAGGTTCATTTATGTCCCTGGAGGCCCAGCGGTGCCTCCCTGAGTGTGTCTGACCCCGGCCTGTAGGGGTGCCGCATGGGGGGTGGTATCTGGTGGGGCATAGGGGTGAGGTGGGGTGAGGCCCGCTCAGCCTGGATCCTCCCTTGGCCCACGTGTGCCACAGGTTGCACTCTGAGCCCACACTCTCACAGGTGCACATCCCTGAGTGTCCCCCCTCGGCCTGGCTGTGGAGCTGGCTGATTTGGGCCAAGGGGGCGCTGGGGTCTCGAGGGTGCCACTTGTTCCCTGAGCAGAGCTGTGGGCAGAGGTTTCTGCAGGGCCTCGGTGGGGGCCCTCGGCTGCCTGCTTCTCCACGGGGCCACTGTTGTGTCCCTTTCCTGGAGCCCAGACACACCGGAGCACACTTGGGGGAGGAAAGGGTAGGGGGGCCATGGGAAACCCCAGGCTGGCCAGCCGTGCGACACGGGCAAGGCCTCTGGGACTCTCCTGTCCCCACTCCCTGCCAGGGCCAGCTCTGCTCTGGGGGGGACCGCATTCAGACACTGCCCTGAGGACTTGAGCTGCGGGTCTAGGAATGGCCTGCAGGGGGCGGCAGAGGGCTGATGCTAGTGGTCCTCAGGGCCCAGTAGGGGCTGCCAGACCTCACTGGGCCCCCAGCCCTCCAGACCGTTCTGCTCAGCCTGCTGCACAACCCCCCCCCCCCCCCCCGCCTGCTGCCTCCCGCACCACTCAGTCTCTCAATTTGTCACCTTGCCAGTATCCTTTCCTCTGCACCCCTGCCTCCCCCTCCGCCTTACCCCTTCCTTCCCATCCCCCTCTTCCTCTCCCTCCCAGCTCTCTCCCCTCTGCACGTGAGTGTGGCTGGATGTGCCTGGGAGGTAAAGGGTCTGAATTCTAGCACAGGCTGGTGCATAATGAAATGGGAGGCCCCCTCAAAACTTATCGGTAATTCCAAGAGCATTAAACCAGTGAGGGGTTCTGTGTGGCTGCGCGTGTCACATGCTGGGGAAACGGGCCCTTCTCCCCACCCGGAGAAGCAGGACCAGGGCAGGGCCAGCGCGCCCTGGCCCAGGGAACAAGCCGCCTGCAGTGGGAGTGGAGGTCTGGGCCTGCTTTCAGGCGCCTAGTGATCACCCCTGCCCTCTTGTGTGTTCCGGCCCCTCCCTGTAAGTCTGAAAGCCTCCCCGTTTCTTGCAGTGACCGACCCTCCTAGGCACCCTCCCCACTTGCCCTTCCCTGCCCCAGCCCCTCTCGGGCAGCCCCTCTCCTCCAACAGCAAGGTTTCTCCACCCCGCCCCCGCCCTCCTCCCAGGGTGGGTAAACCTAGGCTGATTCCTGTCCCGATAGAGGCCTTTTCCCATCCAAGCTGTGAGCTGCGGGGGCTCTGGGGTCCCAGAGGGCGTCGCCCGCCCAGGCTGGAGGTGGGAGAAGCTGCTGGAGAGTGCGCACCCCAGGGAGTGTTCTGGGCTACGTTGCTGTCTAGCTCCGGGCGGGGAACCCAAGTCGAAGCCGCCCCAGGTCATCACCAGAAAGCAACTGGGTCACCCCTTCATTTGCATAGCGCTCTGCATCTCGAGTGCGGTCGGAGGTCTCCTGGCCTGGCGGGGGACAGTGGGGCCGCGGGGCCGCGGCGGAAGGCTGCGGGGCGGGGGGGGGGGGGTCCTCGTTCCGGGAGCTGAGAGCTGCCTGGGCCTTGGCCCTCGGCGCCAGGCCCCCGGCCCCGTCCGACGCTTCCCCTGCCCTTCGAGGGCATCTTCCTCCCGGGTCTGGGGGAGGCGAGAGCGAGGGGCGCTAGCGCGGGCGGAGCTGCCGGGGGGGCAAGGCGGGGTCGGGTCGTCGCCCCGGGGCCGCGATTGGCCGGCGCCCGCGGAGCAGTCGGATTTGCTGGGCTGCGCGGCTGGGAGGGGAGGGCAGGGGAGGGGTCCGCAGGGCGGTGCGGCGAGGTGGGAAAGGGTGCGCGGGTGAGGCGGGCGCGGATTGGCGGGGTGTAGGGGAACGGGGTGGGGGTGGGGGGCGCGGGGCGGGACAGCGAGGAGGGGCGGGGTCCTCGGGGGGCGGGGCCGGCGCGGATTGGCGGGCGGGCGGGCGCGGGGCGGGGGCCGGAGCTGCGGCGCGGGGACCGGGCAGGTGTCCGGGGCCGCCGCCGGGGCGGAGCGGAGCGGAGCGGCGCGCCCGGCTGCCACCGCGGGGCCGGGACCGGGGCGGGATGCGGCGTTCCGGGGGGGTGGGCGCGGGGCGCTGAGCCCGGCGGCGGCCCTGGCGCGATGCGCCGCTCGAGCACGGACGAGTCCACGTACCGGCGCAGCCCGTCGCCGGAGGGCAAGGAGCCGGGCTTCGCGCGCGGCGGCCCCTTCCGGCGCTACAGCAGCCTTCACGGGCGCGCGGGCGCCGGGGACGCCGGGGACGGCGGGGACGGGGGCCCCTTCTTCGGCCTGCACGCCAGTCCCGGCCCCAAGGCGGCCCAGGGGCGCTACACGTCGCCCAAGGGCAACAAGTACGTGGTCTTCTACCTGGACCTCTCTTTCATCTTCCTCCTAGAGCTGAAGCGCTGCAGCATGGCGCGCGGCTGCCTCCAGGGCGTCAAGTTCCTCATGTTCGCCTTCAACCTGCTCTTCTGGGTGAGTGGCGGCGGGGCCGGGGGACGGGGGGGCGAACCTAGAGTCGCTGCTCCAGCAGGGATGGGGCGCGAGACAGCAGGACGTAGACGGGCGGGGGGTGTGTGTGTGCCCAGGGTCGCTGCCCCAGCTGCGGGCCAGGGTGGCCCGGCCCGTGGGGCGGGTTTTCGGTACCGCGAGGCTCTGGCCGAGCCTCTGCCCTCGGGGCCGCTGCCCCGCGTCCTCATCCCTCTCCCCCTGAGACCGGCCGTGTCCCGCACCTGCGCGCCCGACAGGGCGGCTAGGCACTGCGCCCGCCTGCGCCGGGGTTCGAATGCTGGTGGTGGCCGGCAGTGCGCTGAAACTCTGGTGCTCCGCCTCCATCCCCTCCCCTCCCTCCGCGCAGCCGGCTCCTTTCTTCGACGCCCCCCCCCGCCCCCCGCCAAGTGGACTGACCTATAGGCCCAAGGACCGTGGTTCTCAAGGGGCTGTTGGGGGCCAGGTGGTCCCCGCCAGTCTCTGGAGGCGCTGTGGAGAGGGAGGGGGGGTGTGTGTGCACCGGTGAGTTCTCTGGCTGGGCCTGACACTGAGCAGGATGTTGGGCCACCAGGTGTGCTGGGGAGGTGTCTGGTCGTCCTGCTGGCTCTTCTTCCTACATGGTGCGAATGTGTGTGCGGCATGTGTGTGTCGGGGTGCGGGGCGCCCATAACTTTTGCTGAGGTGGGTTGGGTTTGCTCAGACAGGATGTGTGTGTCCAGGGTCAGAGGTGGCCCCTTCGTCCTCCAGATGAGGGTGGGTGGGTCGGGAGGATGATGGAGATGACAGAATTGCCACCCAGCCCCGGCCCCAGACCTGCAAGGAGCGTGGCAGGTCCCAGCGGTGGCTGCTGTCCCACTGGAGCAGGTCGGAACAAGCTGGGGTTCCACTGGCTGGGCTAGGGGAGGCTAGGTGGAGAGAGGATGCCAAGGTCGCTCCCTGCTCCACCGTTAATTCTCGAGCCAATCCTTCCACAGCTAGGAGTGAGGGGGTGTGGCCTGGGCTCTGGACCCCACAAGGAGGCTGTGCTTTTCATGCTCATTTGCATGCAGTTCAGTTAAGGCCAGATGCCCAGAATCCTGCGCCTCCCTTCCTTCTTAGGCTGTACTTTTCTCTTCCCAGCTTGTGGTGGGGGTAGTCAGGGGGCCCCGGGAGGGGCAGCTAGCCTGGGCTGCCTGAGGGGTGTGATCCCAGGGGGCTCCTGCCAGGGGCGGTCACCCCAAGAGTTTGTTCTCTACAAGAAACTCCTGGCAGGGATGAGGCCCAGGCCCAGAGCGAAGCACCGTGAGGCCAGGAGCCAGAGCAGGGGCGGGGGGCAGCTGGAGCCTGTGCCCAGCACACGAAGGGGTGAGCATCTTCTCTTGGTGGGGGATGTTGAGCAGCTGCAGTGGGCTGACCAGACCTGACTGGTGGAGGTGCAGGTGGCCGAGCGCCTGGGGTGGCGGGGGGCAGTGGGGGTCAGGTCCCAGGAGGTGGGCAATACTTGCTTCTCCCTTTATCTGCCCTCCTCAGTGATCTGGGCAGCTGCCTGCAGGCAGAAGGAGAGGGGACACCCCTCAAGGGTCCCCAGGCTGAGCTGTCTTTGCCCTGTGAAGCCTGAAGGAGCGTCCCTACCAGCTGCAGGACAGACACGCTCTGCCAGTCCCTGCGGTGGATCAGAAACCCCTTTGGGACCTCCTCCTGGGCTGCACAACCCATTTCCCTTTTATTCCACAATTCTTCCCAGAGAAGCCAGCTGGCCCCCTCCTGCTGACCTGGGCCCGTCCCTGCCCCAGCGTGGTGCCCAGCTGGGGTCTGAGACCCGGAGGGCAGAGAGGGGCACCCGGGCCTGCCCACAGCCCACGGGAAGCTCTCGCGAGGCGTGGTGGGAATGGTCGGGAGGCTGAGTCCTGGTTGGAGGTGCCAACTAGGCTGCAGGTGGCTGGGGCAGAGGCTAGAGCACCCTTCCCCGGGGCCCCGGCTCCTTTGCTAGCTGGGGGTGCTGGCCCCCCACTCCATTTCCCACTGTCCCTGGGAGACCCCTGAGTGTCATGCCTTAGTCTCCCCACTGGAGCTAACTGTAAGGGTCAGGACTGAGGTTGTGGGAGGGGAGTCCCAGAGGCCTGGACCTCAAGACACTCCCCTGCGACAGTCCCTCCGACCCCACCCTACAGGGCCAGGCCGGGTCAGGTGCTGGGCTAGCGTTCGCCCTGGCAAGTGGGGAGGTCGTCATCTGCAGCTGGGGTGGGATGGGGGGCGTTGTGTCTGGTGAGGCAGCCATGTCCCGGGTGTGGCTCCCAGAGGGCGGGGATGCCGGGGGTCCTGGCAGTGGGGGGGGGCAGGAGTCCAGGCTGCAGGTGCAGGTGGGGGAGGGGCGCAGGGAGGTGAGGGGTCCCGAGGGCACCAGCCCTCACACCTGCTTAGAGGTCAAGGTGCGGTGACTTCTCCAACTTCATCCCACCCCTGTCCCGTCCTCCGAGCCCTGCCTGGCCCCCCTTTACCTCCAGGCTTCGACTCTGCTGGAGGCAGGCCCCCTCAGGGCCCTCACATTGACCCCTTGCTCCTTCAGCAATGCCGTCCCCATTGCACCCACTGCCCTGGCACTAGGGTGCCTCTGGCCAAGACCAGAGTTCCTGACTGGCCTGGGGCGGCAGGGAGTGGGGAGGGCAGGCTCAGCAGGTAATTGACTCTTACTTATGTGCTCCGTTTGATGGGTTTTCCTTGGGGGCTCCTGCTTGGGTCTGGGAAGGCAGGGCTGAGGCCTCTAGCCGTGGGTCCTCGTGGGGCAGGAAAGAGTCATCACCTGTCTGTCCTGGTGTCGATCTGCCCGGTCCTGTGTGGACGGGCTGGGTCCCTGGCTTGTCTCAGTGAAGGAAACAGGCCCACGTGTTGTCACCAGGGCTCGGAGCTGGGGTGACCTGAGGCGGGGAGCTGGGAAGGCACAGGCCACCACCCAGAGGAGGAGAGGGACACAGGTGCTGGTGGCAGGGGCCCCTCAGAGTTCAGAGCCAACGGACCCTCAAACCCTCTCCTGCCTTCCCACAGCAGCTGGGGCCTTTGTTGGGGACAGACAGCTCCGGCAGGGACACGGTGGCCCTCTTCTGAGGCCTGCACAGGTGCTGGGCAGTGTAGGGCCAGGGTCCCCACGATGGGGCTGGGGGTGTCTCCCGGGAGCCCAATCCATGTTCAGTACCCAGGAACAGGTGGGGTGTACTGTGTGATGCCAGGTGCGGGGTGAGGGTTTGGGGCTGTTCAGGCCCCTACGGTGACAGAGATGGAGGCCCCAGGGTCCGGGGGGAGGAAGGAGGTGCTCTTCCTGCCCTTCCCCTGCTCTGGGGCAGAGGGCTCAGGGCTCCCCCCGGGGCAGTCTTGGTGGCCCGGGGGTGGCCTCGGGGGGGCGGCTGGGAGGAGGCGGGGCTGAGCCTGGCAAGGTCAGGGTGCTTCTGTGTCTCCCCCTTGGCCAGCTGCCCGACTCTTCCCAGATTCCGATCAGCCAAGCTGAGGGCCCCTCTCCTGCTGCTCCCCTGGCAGGTGTCCCTCCCTGCCCCCCTTCCTGCCCTAGGGCTGCGCACGTCTCTGCCTCTCCCTGCGGTTGTGGTCAGGGTCCCTCTGCATGGCTGGGGTGGGGGTTGGAGCCCTGCCTGCCTTTTCCTGCTGCCCAGGCCACCATAGGACTTTGGGTAAGTCCTGCCCTCCTTGGGGTCTCCTGGAGTCTCCCTTGCCCCAGCTGCACCCCAGGGGGGCCTGGATTTTCCCCTTTGATGAACTGCAGATGATGTCCGAGTGGGTGGCCTGAGTGGGTGGCTGTCACTGGCCCTTGGGCAAGGCTGAGACTGGTGGAGGAGAGGACACATGGTGGCAAAGGGCCCCGTAGTGCTGGGGGCCATGACCCCCCCCCCCCGCAGTCCTCCCTGCAGCTAGGAGGTCACAAGGCAGGGCCAGTGAGCGTCCCAGACCCTGTGGCTCCTCTCGGCCATGGCCTCCTGATGGTGCTGGGCGCGTCCCCATGTCCGGGCTCATTTCTTTCTGCGGTAGGGTAAGGCAGGGGTGGCCTGCTGCCTGCAAGTAGGGGTGGGCGGGCAGCCTTGCAATGGGCGGAGGGAGGGCAGGCAGATTCTGTGATGGGATTGGGTCTGGAGGGCACCAGGGAGCTGGGGGTGGGGGTGCTTGGCTGCCCTGGTCAAGGGTCAGGACACGCTCCTCCTTGGGGCCGGCAGCTGGCTGACAGGACAGATGGGGATTCGGGGCCCGGGGATGTTGGTCTGCTCTGTGGTGGCAGTATGGGTCTCCGGGTCCAGCTCGGCGACAGAGCCCTCCCTCCCACGGCGGGGGCGGCAGGCAGAGGTGCTGATGCTGGAACCAGGTGTGTGTGTGGCTGAGCGGGTGGCTCCCCAATAGGTTGGGGGTGGCAGCGGTCAGTTAGGGGGCCCCAGTGAGGCTCCCCAAGAGTCTCATGGTCCACCGGCTGAGCCAGCAGGTGCCCCTGCTGCTGTGGTTCTTATCTGTCCCCTGGATGACCCTTTGTGGTCCAGTGAGCTCCTCCTCGCCCTCGAGGGTGGACTTGGACCTTCCTGAAGCTGCCGGCCAGGGCTGTTCTGTTCCCTGCCCAACCCCTTCTCCGTGGACACTGGCTTCAGGGGGTCCTGTCCGTGGGGCTGTCTCCCTGATGGGCTGGGGCTGGTGTCCTTGTGTCCGAGCCTTGGGGGTCAGTGAATCGGGCTGATGGTGGTGCAGGGGCTTGCTGGCGTTTAAGAACATGAACGGCAGGCAGTTGCGTAGATTTTCAGCGAACGGCCAGGTGACACCATCCGGGCAAGGAAGGGAACATTTCTGTCAGCCCGGAAGGTCGCTGAAGCCCCTTTGCTCGGTCTCCCTGACTCCTGCCTTGGGGCCTGGCAGACACATTTTGCCCTTCCTGAACATGTACAGATGGGGTCCCCTTGTGGCTGTTCTCGGCTGGGAGGGGTGAAACACCTTGCCATGCCCAGCCCCCACCCCAAGGCTGTGCTGGCTGCCAGGCAAGGGGCTTCTGGGCACAGGCTTGGCCCCTGCAGGCACCCAGCCCTCCGCTGTGTTCTGAGGACGTGGCCAGCTGTCCCGCCATCTGCTGGCCGGAGGGGCAGTGGCAGAGGGCCACCTGATACCTGCCCCTTCATGGGCCTGGGGGCACGGGTGGCATCTCAGACCGTGTGGTCCCTATACCCCCAGCCCTAGGCCAAATCGAAAAATGCACAGACAAGAAAAAAGGACAGCAGGGATGGGGGGCCACAAGCTAGGCACTGGGCTGGGGCTGGTGACAGGTGAGGACAGAAGGTGCTCGAGGTGCACGGGAGGGGCTCAGGGAGGCCACAGATGATGGCAGGGCAGGGATGGGGGTCCCCAACGGGAGGGCTGGGCCTGTCTCTCAGGCGGTCAGGGGGTCTGCTCCTGGGACCCAGCTGGGCTTTTGTGTGGCTGGGAGGAGAGTCCAGCCAGTGCCCCAGGCAGTGGGAGAGTGGGGCTGGACAGCCGTGGGGTTGGGGTGGCGTCCCGGCCTCCCAGGAACTTCAGCCCCACTTAACCTGTGTTTGATGTTCTGTGTCTGAGTCTAACGGGCCTTGTTTTTTTCCTGCACTTGGAGGCTGTAATTTTCCTGCCAAAATGTTTTAAAAGCTGCATATGCAGAAACATTTTCAAAATTACAGGTAATTTTATTAACTGTGTGCATGCATCCTGTTACTGTGTGTGTGTCTGAGTTTATGGTGACTGGTCTGTGCAAACAAGCTTGAACACAGAGGGCCTTGGGGCTTGTGGGCAGGGCAGGCCATAGGGCAGCATGTCTGTGACATGAGCCCGTGCGACACGGTGCCGGCGAGGGGTGCCCGTGGCGGCGGGGCGTGTGTGTGTCCCAGCGCGGGTCTCTCCTGACATCTCAGGGTGGAGGTGGGGCGTCGTGTACAGAGTTAATTAAGGAAACCCGTTTCCACCAGTGCCGGGGGTGAGGAGCCCCTTTCCCGTCCCCTGGAACCCGGACTGGTCCCCACCCGCACAGCCGCTCTGCTCCCCGTGTCCTCCCCATGCCCTTCCATGTGTCCCCGTGGGATGAGGGAGCTCAGACGGGCTCATTTTCCTGCTGACAGGAGCTGTCCGCCGAAGTCCTTCGGGCAGGCAGTCCGGGTGTAAAGAACGAGTCATTGTCTGCTCTGCTCAGGGACCTGCCGCAGGAGACGGCCCCACCCACCGCGGCCCCATCCTGGGGGCTCCGCTCGGAGCCGTGACTGGCTCAGAGTGGGGGCTGCGTGAATCAGTGGGGGACAGGCCGGCGTGAGGCCTGGGCGTGGCAGCCGGTCACTGTGTCCTTCCACACAGGGAGGTGGCGCACCCTCACGCCCTCCCTGACCCGGGTCCCTCCCTGGTCCTCGGCCACGGTGTCCCTTCTGTGTGCAGCACCCCACTGGGCAGCCCCAGCTTCAACCTTCCGCTGGGGCTTTGGCGAGCCCAGAGGCAGTGGGCACACTGTGGGGATGCGGTGTCCCTACAGGCATGGGGGGGCGCATAGCTCCAGAAAACCCCCCGGCTCCCGGTTTCTCACCTGCAGGTTGGAGGATCGAACGAGCCCGAGCCTGTCCCAGCCTCTTCTGTGCCCCAGGATGTTGAGTGGTGCCCCCCACAGGTGGGCGTGGGGTGCCCAGAGGTGCTGCGTGTCCCCCGGGCCACCCTGCCTGGCGTCAGCACCTCGGACAGTGCCCGCGCCTTTGGTGGAGGGCCTGCCTCCATCCCGCAGGTGGGGCTGCACACACATCTCCATAACTGCCCCGGGGCTGTGCCCAAGCCCAGCTCTGCAGTGAAGACCTCACCTGTCTGTGTCCCCCCCCGCCCCCCCCGCTGGGCAGCTGGCTCCTCACACTGGGTGCACACCCAGGGCCCAGAGGCGATCCAAGCCACTCCTCCGGGTGGGTGCCCCTGCTGGCCTCCCACCTCTGAGCCTCGTCTGGGCAGCCTCCCCTGGCCCCCTGGCCCCTGGTGTCTCGTCATGGCCCTGGGTTTGGTCACTGCATGGAGATGGCCTCACAGGAGGCCATAGGCAGAGGCTTTTGTCACCGTCCATGGTGGGCCCTCTGGGAACTTCCAGGGCCATGTGGTCAGTGCCCTGCACCAGGGTCCCCCTAACCTGGTACCCTGCCCCTTGCCTGAGCTGCAGACCCCCACCCTACTCTGGGGAGGGGCTCAAGCAAGCAGGACGACCCCAGCTTCCTGGACCCTGCCCTGAGCCAGCGGCATTCGAAAGAGGTGTTGTTTATAACTTTTAGACCTCAGTTTTTGTTTCTGTGGAAGGTGCAAAGAGGGGCAGGGGGGCCAGAAAGGGCCCGCATGTTCACCCTGGGCTGACTGGACCCCCACTGGATGGTGGTAGGCATCTCCGCTGGGGACTCTCCTGCCCTTGGCAAGGCCCAGAGGGATCCCAGATGCTGGTAGGCCTGGGCCAGAGCCCCTGGTGTCCGCCCACACCCCCGGGAGCCATAGCCCCTAATGCCCTTGGGCTGGGAGCTGCATCCGCCCCACCCCCATAATTGCAGTCTCCTGCCAGCCTGGCTTAATGCATGGTGTGCACACTCCCCAGCGGGTTAGGGAGAAACGAGTGGTGGCCCCACCCCCACCCCAGGGCCAGGTTGCCTGGCCCGTGGGGGGAGGGGCGAGCATGTGCATATGGGAAGGTGTGGCCTCCTTGGGCCCGGGTCTCAGAGCCTGTGGGGCCTGGTGAGTCATGGGGTCCCTGCCAGGCTTGGGGAGCCAGGCCAGTTGTTGGGGAGGCATTGTGTGTGGATGGCCCTGGCTCCCTTTGGCTCGACTGACTGGGCGGGAGGCTCATTTCCCAGCCTCGGTTTACTGGTCTGGGAAATGGGGTGGGAGTCTGGCCATCTAGGCTCAGGAAGCTTTTGTGGGTGATGCAGGGCTGGATGCGGTATGCCCTGGAGTCTGTGACCTAGCCTGTCCTGGGCACGAAGGGTGATCACTCCAAGGGCTGGGTGTCGTGCCCAGGAGAGCCCTTGGGGGCTGAGGCCGTGGGGGCCGGGCCAGATGGGGAGGAGTGGGGAGGGTTCCCCAAAGCGACCTAGCTTTCCCCAGAGCCCAGCAGGTGTTGGTCACCAAGTGGTCTCATTGAAGCCCAGGTTTTGGGGGACCAGGTCGGCGTTTGTGGGGCTTGCTGCCCCCAGCCCGCACCTGTTTATTCCTGAGACCACCCAGAGCCCTGGCCCACCCCTGCTCCCCCAAGGCCGGGTGTCCCTGTCACCAGGCGAGGCTGAGGGCCCGCACTTGGGTTCTTCACCACTTTGCCTTCTCGCCCTTCTTCCTCTCATTTTAATTGTGTTTGTAATAAGGAACGACTATGAAATACGGTAAAGGTTCCGGTGGTTGAGAGGGAGGGGCAGCAAGGGCCAGGGCTGAGGTTCTTTGTCTGCCCTGTGCTGGCGTCCGTGCCAGGGCATGGTGGGCGCCCTGGGGCTTGTGTTTAGACGGGGACGGCTGGGGACGCCAGGGGGGCCCATGGGGATTGTGGTCACCCACCGGAAGGTGGTTTTAGGAAGAGGGGAGCGTGTGGTCCAGCAGGGTCTCCAGGGGCCATCTCCCTGACTCTCAGGTCCAGAGAGGCTGTGGGGTAGGTGCAGGCCAGGCTCCGGGGGAGAAGGGGGTGCTCCCTGAAGGGTTGGTGTTTGGGGGCGCCCTAGGCCCCCTGCCCAGGCTGCCTCACCATGTCACTGGGACAGGGGCAGGCACCCCATTCGTGACCCGAGTGAAGGGTGTCCTCAGACCACATCCTCCTCACGGCCATAGGTGTGGGCCTTGGGGTCCCCATTACTGTGGCTGTGGGGCTCACGGCCATAGGTGTGGGCCTTGGGGTCCCCATTACTGTGGCTGTGGGGGAACCGCTGGGGGCTAGACAAGAATGGGGGGGGTGACTGGCCGTGGAGGTTGGCAGGGTGGGCGAGGGCGCACGGGCCGTGGGACGCCCCTCTGGGTGGCCGCAGGGGTCTGCTCTGGGGTGGTCTGGGGTGCGTGGATGGTGGCCTCACTGCCCTCTCTCCGCACCCCGGCGGTCCCAGCTGGGAGGCTGCGGCATCCTGGGTGTTGGCATCTGGCTGGCTGCCACCCAGGGGAACTTCGCCACCCTGTCATCCTCCTTCCCGTCCCTGTCGGCCGCCAACCTGCTTATCGTTACCGGCACCTTCGTCATGGCCATTGGCTTCGTGGGCTGCATCGGGGCCATCAAAGAGAACAAGTGCCTCTTGCTCACCGTGAGTGCCCCCCCTGCACGTGGGCTTCACCTCTGCGGCCTCTGCTCCCTAGCTGCGCTGACCCCGCGGGGCCAGCAGGTCATGGCCTGTGGCAGCCCCGGGGGGCCTTGCTGGGGCCTTCCAGACCAGGCTGGGGCTGTGGTGGGTCGGGGGGGAGGGCTGCTCGCCCAGAGCTTAGTGGAGGCCTCCCTTGACAGGACACATGTCCTGTCACCCCCGACACGAGTGCCAGGCGGGACCCCTCCAGCCAGTCCTGGGCCTGTTTGCTCTGCAACCACCCTTCCTGGGAACCCCTCCCCAGCTCCTGTCCCAGGACCCTCTGTTGAGAGGCTCACAGTCCCCACCTCTGCCTTGGAGACAGATTTACAGGCAGGATGTGTTCCCATCTTTAGGAACGTTAATCACAGATAATTGAGAAGGGGAAGGATGCCCGGGGTCAGGCTCTTCACCTATTAATATGTCTGGCAAAGGCCTCCAGCAGCGTCAAGTCCTAAAGCACCCCTTCAAATGGATCCTGAGGAGCCCCTGCCCAGGGTGGGGCCTCGGAGGGCATGTCCCCCAGTCCGTGCAGCTTCCCCAGGTGTTCAGCACGTTCCCAGATGCTCCCATCAGGGCCTGGGGCTCCCATCCCTTGGAGCAGCAGGTGGGGGTGTGGCTGGGTCCCCAGCTGCCCCGGGGAAGGAAGCTGTAGTGTGTGTGGGGGGGCCCAGCCCCAGCCTTCCCCACAGGGAGACTCGGGAGTCAGAGCCTGGGGCCTGCTGGGGGCATCCCGGGCCTGCGCTGAGGGAAGGACAGATCGGGGGCCCCAGGAGAGGCCAGGGCGCGCTCCCTCTGCCCGGGCCCCATGCCTGTCTGCAGGAAGGGCGGGGTGGACACAGGCCGTCTCTGCTGCTCCACTGGCCTAGGACGTCTATGGCAGGGTCGGGGCTGTGCCTTTGGGGGTGCTCGAGTGGGAGGCTGTCACCCAGCAGGCAAGGTTTGTGCAGTTGGGTGGGGCTTCTCAGGCTCCTGGTGGCTATCCCCTCACCGTGGTCTTTCCCGAGTGGCTGTGCTCTGGTGGCTGTGACCCCCAGGGCTCAGGGTCATCACAGGCTGACCTCCTCCCCGCCCACCACAGGGACACAGGCACAAAGCACATGTGTGCCGGCCGGTGTGAGGCTTGTGCTCTGTGGTCAGTCGAGCAAGAGCCCCTCCGGGGGCTCTTCTGAGGGAGGTGGGGCAGCGTGAGGGTGGTACGCTGCTCTCTGGGGGACGGAGACCTGGTGTGTGTCCCGGCAGCACTGGGGCATCTGCCTGCGGTTCGCGGGGGGCTGGGGGGCGGCTGGGGGGCGGGGCGGCCAAGTCACTGAGGCTGGGTCTCCTCTGCAGTTCTTCGTGACGCTGCTCTTGGTGCTCCTGCTGGAGGCCACCGTCACCACCCTGTTCTTCGCCTGCACTGACCAGGTTCGGCCACCCCGCCCTCCCCGGCTTCGGGTGTGGGGGCTCTGATCTCACCTCCCGGCTGGGGGCCACTGCGCTGTGGTGACAAGGGTGCAAGGCGGGGCTGGGAATGGCGGTCACAGGCCCCATGCGCGGTGCGGGTGGACAGCGGCCCCTGCCATCCACTCACTGGAAGACCCGGCTTTAACCACAGCCCCCAGGGGCCGGGCCCGGAGGGGGACACCAGGGGCCTGGAGGTTCGGGGAGGTTTCTGGCCCTCTGAGAAGTGGGGGTGCAGGGGCACGGTGCTGTGCTCTGGCTGAGCTCCTTACTGTCCTGGACTGCGTGTCTCCTGGGCAGGGAAAATCCCGTCCCCATTTACTTACTAACATGACCGATGGCTTGTTTACATGTGTTTTATACCCTGGGTTGTACCCTAGACCTGTGTTCCTTATCTTGCTCACATTTTTGCACCTCTGCCCGTTGGGAGCTCTTGCTTGGCTCCTGGGCCCCTTTGGCATCCTCCCCTCGGTGTGCATTTTGGCGCTAGACGGCCCCCAGACCCAGCTGGGCATCTCCTGCCCCAGCCCTGGAACCAGCCTTTTCCCCAGGAGCCCTGGTTCCTTCACTGGAGGACGGTCTGGGGAACCAAGTTCCGGGGGCCGGCGTGCTCCTCGCCACTGGGGCGTCGTAGCTTCTGGGCCCCTCAGCGGACAGACGGAGCCGTGTACTCACAACCCGCATGTACAGACCGGCTCGGGGTTTCTGTACGTGTCTGTCCGTCTCTGTACCTGAAGCTGAGGGGGCGGACTCACGTGCCAGCCGGTGTTCAGCACCACAGAGGGCCCAGGGGTGGGAACAGGCAGGGGCAAAGTCCTGGGCCTGGGCACAGGGACAGGGGCTTCTGGGAGGAGGGGGCTCCAAGGGGGGGGGGACCGTGGGCACAGGGTGCCTGGGGGGTCTGGGTGAGGCAGGTGGGGCTGGCCGTGGGGGTGGCCCGGCTGACCCCGCTACGCTTGCAGATCGACAGGTATGCCCAGAGGGACCTAAAGAAGGGTCTGCACCTGTACGGCACCCCAGGCAACGTGGGCCTCACCAACGCCTGGAGCATCATCCAGACTGATGTGAGTCTGTGTGTGCGTGTGGAGGCAGAGGGGTCGCGGGTGTGCCAGGTGGGGGCAGGGCCCACCCGCCTGCTCCCCAGCCATCCCAGCCCTTGCGCCTGTCTGTAGTTTCGCTGCTGTGGGGTCTCCAACTACACCGACTGGTTCGAGGTCTATAACGCCACTCGTGTGCCGGACTCCTGCTGCCTGGAGTTCAGTGAGGGCTGTGGCCTTCACGCACCTGGCACCTGGTGGAAGGCGGTGAGCACCTACCCTCCCCATGCATCTGGGACCCAGGGGTGGAGGGGGTGGCCTCATGGCCCCTGTGACGTGTGCCCTTCCTCCAGCCATGTTACGAGACCGTGAAGATGTGGCTCCAGGAGAACCTTCTGGCTGTGGGCATCTTTGGGCTGTGCACGGCGCTGGTACAGGTACGCTGGGTGGGGCCTGCCTCAGGAGCCACCTGGACCCACCCCAGCCCCCCACCTAGCCGCCTAGCTCACCAGCACCCGGGTGGAAGCGCCTTGAGCCCACGTGGCTGAGAGGTGGGGTTTGAGGGATGGTCCAGGGCTACTCCACGGGGAGGTGACCTCTGACAGGTCAGGGACAGGCAGGCCAGCCTTGTTCCTGCGGCCCAAGCCTGGCAGCTGTGGTGGGTGGTGGTCACGGGATGGCTCGGTGCAGAGTGAGGGTGGGCAGCCCAGGCCCTGGTGCCCCTGGCCCTGGCTTCCCAGCCCCCATGGAGTCCTGCATGTCAGCACCCTGGGGGAGCTCGAGGCCAGTGTGTCAGTAAACTCGACGTCAGGGCAGCCCCGCTCCTGGGCTACAGAGGTAGATGGGGGTCACAGCCAGAGCACACAGACACTGTCAGAGGCTATCACAGTTGGATGACAGGCAGGTAGGGAGGGGCATGGAGCCGATGGGCCCTGAAGCCACCAGCAGAACCACAGTGGCCACGCTGAAAGGCAGGTCTGGGGGCCAAGCCCTAGGAGGCCCCAGGGTGCCCCCTGTGCCAAGGCTCAGGGGGATGTGGCTGGGCTGGACCTGAACTGCCAGTCGGGGGAGGCCTCCCGAGAAGTGGGGTACAGGCCGTCCAGGGAGGAAGCTGTGGGGTGGGGGCCGTGGGCAGGACCCCTCTGTGCTCGTGGTCTCCTGGAGCAGTCCTGCCCAGCCCCCTTGTGTCCCCACAGATTTTGGGTCTGACCTTCGCTATGACCATGTACTGCCAGGTGGTGAAGGCGGATACCTACTGTGCGTAGGCTGCCCACTGCCTGCCACCTCTGCCTCACAGCCCATGGGGGAGGTGACCATGTCCCCACCTGCCTCTCCTGCTCAGGACTCAGCACCAACCCTGGACGCCCCCGCCCCCGGACCCTCAGCCAGCCCTGCGAACACCGAACACCGTGCTGGAGGAGGTCGCCAAGTGCTAGCAATGTGGGCAGGGCTGGGGGTGGGAGGAGCTTTTCATCCCCATGTATTCTCCAGAGCAGCGCTGCCCCCGGCTGGGGTCATTCACCGGTGGGGGTGGGGGTGAAGGGCTGACCGCTGGTCCTGGTGCTCAAGGTGGGGCTGTAGCCCCACCGTCCACATTCCACAGCCGAGCCCGTGCAGGCTCTGGGTGCGTCTTAATAAAGTGCGTGGGCAACAGCCCCCACCCCAGTGTCTGTTGCTGCCCTGAGCCTCGGGGGGGGTGGTGCCCAGACAAACCGTGTGTGGCCGTGGGCCCCCCCACCGTATGCCCAGTGCCTGCAGCGGGGCTCCTGCACATGCGTGGGGCCAGCCACCAAACCTCCGTGAAACCAGACACAGGAAGTGGTGCAGAGGTGCCTCAGGACGGCCCTGCGCCTCTGACCCCCCTCCACGTAGCCCCAGGGCGTTGCCTGCCCCCAGGGGTCCCTGTTCCTGTTACCTTGGCCCCCGAATTGTTCATCTGTATGGATTCTACAAATAAAATGGGCTGTCAGGAGTGGAGCAGGTACCTCTGGTGCATAAACACTGGGGTCTCCTGAGATAGGACTGACGGGATGAGGAAGCTGTGGGTCTGGAGCTTCGGGTTGGAGGATGGGCCCCTCCCAGGAGACTCACTAGCCCCCAGCCTCGATTTCCAGCCCTCCTTCCTGCCGGCTCCAAGGCGTTGCCCTCCCTCCGGCCCACCTGGGGATGCCCAGCCAAGCACTGACCATGGCCACAGACACAACCCAGACCGCCAGTGTGCACCCAAGCCCACCACCACCACCTGTCTTCACTCCATGGAAACTACCAGATCACTGCAGTTAGTGATCTCAGGGCACATGGTTAACGCCCCCAGACCAAACTGTTCCTCACCTACCAGCAGCAAACTGGAAAACCGGCAGCAACGGTCGCACGTCCAGCAGAGCAGTCCCCATGTAACGCCCACCAGTGTCCATAGAGCCCGCCTGCTAGGACCTGGGCCCCCCACTTCGTGCTTTTCTCCAAGCATGTGTGACCAAAGACAGACCTGCCCCAGGCTTGGTCGCTCCTATGTACCCGACGTGCAAGCTCTCACTGGACCCATGGGAACGGCTTGCAGACCTGGGACCCTTTCTGCCCACAGCCTCCTATGTGACCCCTCAGAGTTCAGCCCTGACTCAACTTCCACCATGGCCCTCGAGCGGCTTTTGTGCCCTGGTCCACCAGGGTCCCTGCCCTTCAGTACAGACCCCCACCTGTTGCCTCTGCTTGCTTCCCAGGCTCACTGTTCTCAGTGTGGGTGCCCCCGGGCGTCTGGCCACCCTCCCAGCCCCCACCCCCTTTTGCTGGTCCCACCTTCCCATGCACACCCAGCATCTGTCACCTGCTCGGCTCCCCATCTAACACTGACTCATACTGTGAGCACCCCAACTCCTAAACAGACTTCCAGACGCACTAGAGCCCAGCACCCCAGCCCTGGTGCTAGGGCTCCTGGCTCCCTTCCTGCCCCAGCCTCTGAAGCTGGGACAAGAGGCGTGCTGGCCTGTGCCTACAGCTCCATCCTCCGCTCCTGCCCACTGCCAGGGTGGCCGGTGTGGGGCTGGGGGAACCCCATGCTGTGGCCCCACGTGCCAACCCACAAGCCAAGAGGCATACACACAAACACGTGCACACACGTGCTGAGCGTGCACACACGCATCCATAGTGGCTGCGCACTCGGACTTCTTGTGACGGCTCTGCTTCACCCCCACACCCCCTCTCCGTCCTTCTATTCAGGCCCAGACGACTCACCCACGCCAGCAGGCCGTCCCGCCCACCCACCCCCAAGAGCAAGTCTGCGGCTTTGGGAGAGGGGGTGGCTGGCAGGGCCTGTCCCCCTCAGAACAGCGGGGTTCTTCCGTGGGGCCGCTCCAACAGGGCACTAGCGGGCCCTGCCCCTCAGAGCCCTTCCCGCTTCATGTCCCACAGCAGGAGAGCAGGGAGCATGGCCTCCACCCCAGGACTTGCAGCGTGGAAGCTCAAGTGCTTTGGGCAGGGCCCCAAGCTCACACACAGGAGCTGAGCAGTCATTTGGGGCTGGCTCCGCGGACAGCACCAGGCCCTGGACTGGCATGCTTACCGAGGGGGCTCTGCTGCTCACAGCCTGCAGGCCCATGGAGCTCAGTGGCTGGGAGTGGGGGCCGGCAGCCCTTCTGGCCAAAAGCCTGGGGGGAGGGGGCCAGCTGTCTTTGGCTACTCATTCATTAAGATGCACCAGAGTCTCTCCTGATGTTTTATCCCGGGAGCCTGGCTATGCCCGTGGGCAGAACCCGACCGCCCAGCCCACTGGCACCCACGGGCTCGCAGGGTTCCTTCTGCGGGACAGGAACAGCTTCTCTGAGTCGGGCTTCGCACAGTGGCCCCCACCCCCTCGCTGGGCAGGCCGGGCCAGCATGGGCAGTGAGAGGCCGAGGCCCCTCGGCACAGCCCCAGGGTCCACAGGGGAGGGGAGAGAGCCCGGTCCTGCCACTACCCCGCCAGGCAGCAGGGGCCTGCGTCGTCTGGGCAACCTGGCCAGGACGGCCCCACCCCACATCACTGGTGAGGAGGCCTGGCTCCCAGGACCCCTTGGCCACCTCGAGGACCGCAGCAGAAACTGAACGGAAAACAGAGAAGAGTCTGTATTTCACACGTGAACTGGTCACTCCATCGCTCAGGAAAGCACACATCCGCTCGCAGCCAGGCCTAGAGCAGGTCGTAGAAGTAATCCAGGCCCTGGCCCAGCTCCCACATGGACACTCCGACGCCCAGCTCCCGGGCCAGCTCCAGCCGCACCTGCACAGACTGCGGGCCCACGGGCAGGCGTTAGCCCCACCTCTCACCCCTGGGGCAGCCCCAGTGCCGACACTGCTCACCAGGGCCTCACTGAGGACAAGGGTCCTTGTGGGGAGGGGTTGTACCCGCTGCCCCCACCCCCAGCATCAAGGCTGGCCCACACATACCTTCAGAGTTGGGTAGAAGACCATGTGCCTCCCACCGCGGCTTCTGCAAAACATGATGAGGCCTTCTGCCTCCTCCCAGCCTCTGCTTCTCCCGGCCCCCCCCCCACAAATGGAAGGGCGTGCCGGCCCCGCCTCCCCTTCCAGCAGAGGGTCTCCATCCTGTTGGGAAGGGCCCTCCATGGGTCCCACTCCTTGGGCTGGCCCAGCCCTCAGGGGCGGTGCTTGAGCTGGTGGCCCGGGGGGCCCTTGGCCAGCCTGGGCAGGCACACCCCTCACCTAGGGCTTCCTCCTGGACACTCACTTCTTGTACTCGAAGAAATGCTCTGCTGCCTGGCTGTCCCACATGATCCGGGGCCTGTGGTCCTTCAGCATCTGGATGTACCTGCGGGAGGCCGGGCATGGGTGTAGGGTTCCCGAGGCCGCCCGAACACCTGGAGGGGCACGGCACCTGAGGCTGTCACAGGCAGGGCAGCGGGACTCGGGGGGCCACCCCCCCCGGTGCAGGCAGTGCCCGCAGCACGCCCGGCTGTGGGAGGGTCACGTGTGCACCCTGGACAGGGGAGCATAGCACGGGGCCTGGGACCCTCAGCCCTGGGCCCATGTGGGCTGAGGGCTCGTGTCCTCCCTCAGGGGTAGGGGAAGGACAGACGCTGACAGATGGCCCCTGAGACTGGGGCAGTGGCCCCGGCGGCACCTGTGGACTGTGCAGCTGAGTGTGGGACGGCACCAAGGCTGGGTGTCCCGACCAGGCCTCCTGCTGTGTCCTCTCTGCCCCACGAGTGTCCACGTGGACGGAGTGAGGGCACGTGCATTCGGAGGCAGAGCAGGTGCTCATGGGGACTGCTGAGTGTCACAGGAGGGGCAAACTCAGAGCATGTGGCTCAGCGGTCACTGGTCACCCGGGGAGGTGGGGGCTGCCAAGAGGGTCCAGGGTTTCTTTTTGGGTGAGGAAAATGTGGAATTTGAGGTGCTGGCTGCACAACTGAATGCACAGAACGCCCTGCATGGCAGGCTTGGCCACGCTGAGTTTGTGGGGTGTGAAGGATGCCTCCCCCAAAAGTGACAAGGCCTCAGATTGGAGGGTTCCGGGAAGGCCAGACACAATCAGGGTGCGTGTGTGCAGGACCCACCACAGCCAGGCAGGGAGGACCCCAAGGAGGGCGGGAGGAGCGCAGGGGCCCCCTACTCCAAAGGAAACTAGCCTGTGGCTTCTCACCTTCCGTGGCGGGGCCTGAGGTCTCCCTGCACGCCACGCCGGGACCCCCACCCCGAGACCAGAGACACGCAAGGGGCTGGGTCGAGTCTAAGCCACCCATGCTGGACTGCGGCCGAGCTGCCCCAACCTCGGGAGGGGTCCCTGCCAGCCCACACCCCTGACCTCCCACTGGCAAGGGGGCCTGGGGCCTGACAAACACAAAGGGTGGGACCACATGCCCAGTGGCCTCTCCTTGTTGCTGTTCCGGCTGCAGCCAGAGCCACCGTGCCCCACCCCCTGCCAACCGATAGCCCCCTCGGAGCGGCCCCCTGACCCGGCTTCCCCGATGGCCCTGCGACAGTCTTCTCGGGCTGGGGGTGGGCAGAGCAGGGTCTCTCTGATGTAGGCCCCCGCTCTGAGTCCAGCAGGTGCTGGGCCAGTTGCTTCTCGGGTGACATGAGGACCCTGGCCTGCAGGCAGCGGGCCCCCCCCCAGGGCTACCTTTCATGGGCAGGACACAACCACCACAGCAGAAGGCACCCGGAGAGCCGAGCCGTGACCAAGGGTGCCCTGAAGCCAAGCAAGGCACACACCCAGCAAAAGAAGGACGAAGACCGAGGCGCAGAGCTGGACAGGAAGTCGGCCCCGAGAAGCAGCCCAGGAAGGCCTCCCAGGGCCTGCTGGAGTGAGACGGGGCACAGCACAGCGACGCTGGCAGGAAAGGCCTCGCAGGGTGGGGGCTGCAGGCCCCAAAGGTTCAGAAGAACAGGTGCCCACCTGGGTTGGTGCTGGGGATATTGTGGGGCCAGGCCAGGCCCTGGGGAACATCCTGGCTTGCCAGCGAAGCAGGACTTTGAAGGCACGGGGCCCTACAGATCAGCACCTAGACCCACACCACCTCCTGGGGGTTTCATAGCTGCCCAGAATCCCCAGAGTTGGAGACTGACCAGGCCACACAGAGGAGCCTGGCCACAGTCATGACAGGTCCATGTGTTGTCCAGGGATGGCCAACAGAGACTAGTAAGTTGGGAGGGAAACTCAGGCACTGCAGAGCACGGCCCCCTCCAGGCCCCCTTGGCAGCCACAGAACCCAGGCCTGGCCGGCAGAGGCCGGGAAACCACGTGCCAGGCCTGAGGGAGCTGGCCTCCTGCCCCCGCCACGGGCTCCTGGCTCTGTCTGGGGCCGAGCAGATGGTGAGGTGGCTGATCCCACACTCCCTGGAAGGGGGGACCAGGGACACCTGCCACAAAGGGCCCAGGGCTCATCGTCGGAGAGGCCAAGACAGGCACGGCAGACGGCCCTGAAACAGGCTGCTCGGGCTTCTGTTGGTGTGAAAGCTGGCGAGCCTGAGTGACTGTGGGGCTCCCCAGCACCCCACGCTTGGCCCATCGTCAGCTGCATGGGGAACAGGGTCCACCACCGCAGGTTCCTGGGGGGGCTGGCGAGGGTGTGCATCCTGGTGAACTGTGTTTCTAGGGTGCTGGACTGGAGCCCACCCCCCAAACAAAGGCATCAATCTACAGCCTTGCTGAGCTCCTCCGTCTGGCTCACGGATCAAAGAGATGTGGCCCTGAGAGGGGCACACATGTCAGGCCTCCTCTGCAGGCCAGGAGGTCTGCCTGGAAGAATCAGGCCGGAGGTGGAGTAAGACCTCTCAGGGCCTGAGGGGTGCCTCCCAGTTGGTGTTACAGGGGTGGGGAGGCACTCTGGTGTGGGAGGGCTCATGCCAGGTGGGGGAGGGTGCTCAGGCCACACTGGGGGGTCATGCTGGCACACAGCCCAGCGCCCATCACCCCACTCTGTGTGTGTCCTTTGTTCTCATCAGGAAAGACAGCAGCTCGCACCCCAGGACCGTGGGGGGGGGATGCGACCCCCTTCCTAGGCTCGACTGCCCTCTCGTGGAGGGAGGAGACGTCCCTCCTGATCCCCATCAGCCCCGTGGGCCCCTCCACGGGGCTAGCTCACTGTGATGCGAACGCCAGGGAAGGTGCTGTGCCGGGAACCGTGCTCTGCTTGAGACCCTACTTTGGCAAAGGTCCCCTAAATGTGAATCCGACTCTACGTGGGGGCCTGTGGGGAGTGACCACACCGAGGGCCGCGTGTCTGCCCCTCCACAACTCGTCTGGGGCTTGAGGCTCAAGGGTCCCTCGTTGGAACGGCAGCCTGCCACTGGGCCAGTCAGAAGCCCTTCCTGGGGCTCCTCACAGGGCTCCGAAGCCAGCCCCCCAGGTGCCCCAGCCCTGGACAGTGGGCACCCACACACCACGGCCAGGAGCATGGCCTCTTCTGCCCACCGAGGAGGGTGTGGCCCCCAGCCTACCAGGATCCGGAGGGGGACCGCCAAGGGAGGGGAAAGCCAGGCAGGAGGCGGGCACCTGCTCCTTTCCTCAAGCATCCCTGGGGGCCAAGGGCACCCTCACCCACCCGATCCCACGGCCCAGGCACACAAAGCATGACGGCGGAGTCTGTGCCGTCAGTCCCTTTGGTCCCACAGCCCGCGATCGCCCGGGGAACGTGGGGGAACGTGGGGGGACGCGGGGGGACGAGGAGCGTGCCGGGGGCCACCATCAAGACCAGAGTCTCTGGCCTGGCCCCATTCTACAGCGAGGCGGGAGGAGGCCTGGGGTGGGGGCGACTCTGGGGCAGCCCTACACCACAGCCCTCCCCAGAAGCAGATGGGACCCCTCGCCTGCCTCAAAATCCTCAGGCCGGTCAGCACCTGGTGCCTCTAGGCTGTAGTACTGACCCTGCCTGCCCGCCGCAGCCCTGCCATCCCTGCCCAAGGCCCTCGGCCCCTCTGCAGGACACACCCACCAGGCGGGCCTCCACATGCCCTTGAGGTGCGTGAGCCGCAGCACTGTGCCCGCCCTGACCCACGGGAGGCCCCGCTGAGCTGTCACCTGCTCCCGCCAGGGTCAGGCAGAGGACCGGGCAGGGTGGCAAGCGCTCCTCCCTGACACACAGCCATACCCCCTGGGCCCACAGACCACTCTCCAACCAACCCCTGCCCTCAGGCAGGCCGCAGCCGTGCTGCCCCCCTCCTCGGCCTCCCGCCCGCAGCTATCAGCGGGGCGCGGCTGGCGGGGAGGCGGAGGCCAGCAGCCTGGCGGGGGGGACACCTCAGAAGAAGGTGGGGAGCAGGGTGGGGGGACAGCCAGAAGCCCCCGCGTCTGAGGACAGGTGGCATGCGGGGGCACGCATACCCACACACACCATCATAATCGCGGCTGTGTCTCCCCGCCTCCAACAGTCAGGGGCCAGATGCTGGCGGCCAGTGAAGGCCGTGTGGTGCCTTCCATCGTGTGACCTGGGCTGGTCGCGTGCGGGGTGCACTGCCAGGCTGGGGCTAACAAGCCTGAGAACGCACTCCACGTGCTGCTGTGGGCCCACATGGAGCGTATGAACAGTAACTCTCCACCCTTGAAGTGGTGGCAGAGATGAACTGTGTCCCCCAGATTCCTATGCTGGAGTCCTGGCCCCCAGCACCCCAGGGTGTGGCCGCATCTGGAGATGGGGCCTTCACAGAGGGGCTGGAGGTAACACGGGGTCACTGGCATGGGCCCTGATCCCGTGTGACCGGGGTCCATACAGGAAGACGGAATCAGGACACAGACCCGCATGGAGGGACGACCCCATGAGGACCCAGGGAGAGCAGGGCTGTCCACACACGAGGAGAGAGGTCTCAGGGGACCCCGCTCTGTCCACGCCTGCATCCTGGGCTTCCAGTCTCTGGGACCGGCGGACGGTGAGCATCTGCGGTGTCTGTAAGGAGTGCAGGCTGCCTGAGCACCACAGGGCTAACATCTCCTGGCCCCCACAGGTCCAGGCCAGCAGAGCCTGAGGCTGGAGTACAGGCAGGTGGGTAGGGGGCACTGGGGCCCTCTGACCTTACACAAGTATGCTCCTACTCCCAGCTGACTGGTCAGCAGACACATGGCAAGGCTCCCTAAAGGCCTGGGGCTGGTGCTGGGAGCCCAAGCTCTGGACGCGGCTCTGCCCACTGTTTCCTTGAGCCGGGCACCTGGTCAGGGACAGGGGCAGAACAGGGGCACCAGCAATACTTCCAGAACTTTCTCAGCAATCCCGTCAGAGAGGGGCTGCGGTGGGGAAGGGGCAGCGTGCGAGGAGCACAGAACAGCCCTGGCCAGAAGGACAGGGAAACAGGAAGGGGGAGCTCTCGGGGATGGGGCGGCCAGGTGCCGAGAACCCCAGTCTGCTGCAGGGAGACAGGGCAGCGCCCCAGCAACCGACCAGGCACCATCTCAACCCCCCAGGAGCTGGGGAGCCACTCCTTGGCCTCCCTGCCCCAGCTCCTGCTGTCTATGCCACGTCCACGCCACTTCCCAGCAGAGAGGGGCAGGCCCTGGTTCAGAGACACAGAGTGTGCCCAGTGCCAGGGGCCAGGCGAGGGGTGCCTGCAGCAGACCCCAGCATCGGCTGTGCAGACATGGGACGTGGTCCTGGAGGGGCCACCACCTGCCCATCCCCACCTCAGAGCACGGCAGATCCTGATGTCCCACCCACGGAGGGGCCCAACCCAAGGACAGCCGACGTGAGAGGTGGTCGTGGCCCCTCATGGGCATTCTCCCTTGTCCTGGTGGCCCAGCCCTCGGAGCAGGAGGGGCCTGGAGGAAACAAGGAAGCCCCCCACCCCTCTGGGTAGGTGGCTGGTAGCAGCCCCTCAGAACCCTCGAGTCCAGCCAAGGGCCAACCAAGCAGCTTCTGTCCCCCCACCATGGCACAGCTGGAGGGGCTCACCACGGATGACAGGTACGGACAGGCCTGGCGGCAGCAGGCACTCAACACCCACCCCCCTGCCTAGGCTGACACAGTGTCCCTGGCAGAGGCAGGCCTGCGGGTCACCCGCAGACACCACCCCTGCAAGGACGGCAGGCTGCAACAGGCGCGCACCCAGGTCACAGCATCTGAACCCAATCTCCACCGACAGGACAGGTCTCTAGAAGAGCGGCTGGCTCACACGGTTTCCAGACACCCCAACCGAAGGTTGAGAAGATTCAGGATTGCCAAAACACCCAGCGCCCAATAAGGCAAAATTCACAACATCTGGCGTCCAACCAGATGTCTCCTCCCTCCACGAGAGGACAGTCAAGCCTAGGAAGGGGGTCACATCCCCCCCTGCTCAGTCCCGGGGTGCGAGCTGCTGTCCAGGGAAGGCCAGCAGCTCCTGATGAGAACAAAGGACACACACAGCTCTGCAGAGCTGCAGCCAGACAGGAGCACAGGAGGAGAGCCGCCGGCTGACCGGACCCAGGACGGGCCTGACTCAGGGCGCAGCTGTCGCAGCCGAGCCCCCACGTGCGAAGAGCAGGCGACGCGGAGGACACCCGACACAAACTTCTGGACGAGAGCCCAACACGTGAGCAGGGAAGGTGGGGCGGGGACAGCGCGCGAGGCACGGGCAAAGAAGCCAATGAAAACCGAGCGAGAGAGAAAATGACACGAGTATCAGGGGGCGGGGACAAGTCCACCGACCCGACACATGCGTCTGAGGGCCTGAAGAAGAGAAAGAAAGGGGCAGAAAAGACGTTTAAAGAAACTGGCCAAAATTGTTCCAAATTTCATGAAAAGTATAAACACACGGGTCCCAAAAGCTCAATGAAAACCAAGTGCAAAACACATACAGAAAACCACATGAAGGGAAGCCTGAGCCAACACTGCGCTGGGCACTGTCCCGACGGACAGGTCACAGCAGAAAGATGGACACAGGAAAACCCAGGATCACACACTCAGCAAAAATATCTTTCAAAAAATCAACGCCAAATGAGGCTTCCGTGCCACTCGTGCTGGGAAGGCGGTCTGCGCGCCTGTGGACGGGGCGGAACTTCAAGGGGTGTCCTGCCCCCCGACCTGAGAGGCTCAGCCCTGCCCAGCCCCTCCCCAGCTCTCAGCCACCACCTCCAGGAGACTCGCAGACCCCTGGCAACGAGGGCCTGGGATGCAGGACAGCACGGGGGGCCGCGCTGCATGGTGGGGAGCCCTGGGCTCACCTGGCCCCAATGACGGGCTCACGCGCATCCCTGGAGGCTGCATAGTCCATGCCGTAGAGGTTGAGGCCCAGGAGGATCTTGCTGCGCCACTTGGACTTGGGGTCCAGGACCTGGACGCAGGCTCGAACCCAGGACAATGGTGCATTGGGGCCAGGCCTGCGGGGGGGAGGGAGGAGTGGGTTTCAGCAGTAGGCAGAGGCCTCAGGCCACGCACTCTGGGCACCTCAGGCTGTGGCGTGGGGAAGGGAGGGCAGCAGACACAGGCCTCCCGCATGCCTTCTAGCTGGACCCAGGCCTCTGCGGTGGACAGAGGCAGCAGTGAGTGGTGCTGCGACCCCGCCCACAGGGGCACCTTCTCGTTGGCAACACGGCGGGCCCAGTGTCAGCGGCCACTATGCTGGCAGGGATGGACACCCCAGGATGGTGTTCCCACGAGGGCTGTCCTCTGCCCTCCGTCAACCGCCCCGGAAATGTGAAGGCTGCCCAATGCAGGGGCAATTGTGGGCCAGGCCCCCCATGTCCCTGGAACCAAGTGCTGACAGCAGTGTGGCCCCAAGCATGCTGGTGGCAAACCAGGCCTTGCCCCTCTGCCTGTCCGGTGTCCGGGCCCCAGAGGAGGCAAGCATCTCTGTGCCAGGTCGTGGAACCCGCTAGGCCCTTGGCGCCCACACTCACTGCTGTGCTGTGGGGTAGTCGTAGGTCATGAGGCTGAAGCCGTCCAGCACGGGGGCCAGCTGCTCAAACTCCTTGTGTGTGAACATGCCCAGCTGGTCCGTCCTGCAACAAGATACACATGTCCACCACTACGCGTCTCGCACAGCCCAGCCAGCCCCGTCCCCAGCTGGCACCCGAGTCCACCTGAGGACCCAGCAAGCTGGCTGTGGGGGCACCCAGACCATGCCCCTCCCTCCCTCCGCTCTGGGAGGGCTGCAGGTCACTTTCCCTGGAAAGTAACTGGTCACTCAGTTACAGGGCACAGCCTGCGGCTAAGTCAGGGCCACATTCCAAGAGCAGGGATGGGCTGAGAAGGCCAGCAGATCGAGCCCAATGTTGGCGGTCAAGCAAAGGCTCATTTCTCTCTGTGTCCCAGCCCTCCCCACCATGCATCCGAGGGCGAGAGCAGCCTAGCTCCGGGCTGGCCTCATTCCCCCAGGTGGTCTGTCTGCTAGCCTGTCTGCTCTGCCTGCAGCAGCCCCTAAGACTGCCAGATCCCCAGGGGGACTCTCCACATCGTGAGTAGAGACAGGACCCCTCTTCTTAGCCTGCATCCCGGAAACCCTGGGCAAGTGTGTCCCACTGCAGGGACCTCAGAGACGGTCATCCATTCCATGGGACCCAGGTGACCCTGAGATACTCTGTGTCAGGGCAGCCCCACTCAAGCCCAGAGCAGAGCCTCTCCAGCTGCCTTTGGGGGGAGCAGGCAGGATGCCAGGCCCAGGCCCCGCAGAGACACGGGGCACCCACAAGACCTGAAGATAAGCAGTGCCAGCAGACAATGGCCTCAATGAGGAGCATCAGACACAATGGGGTGCTCAGGGACACATCTGGGGGCAGATGTTTTGCTGGGCCAGGACAGCCATACTCCCTGATGGGGACAACCCCCCGGAGTGGGCCGGAAGATGCCAGGCCCCAGTAGAAAGAAGATGGGCCACAGGTGGCTTGTGGGTACACGTCTCGTACCCTCCAGGCCTCAGCCCTGGGGAAGCACAAGAACAGTGGGTACGTGGGTTCTGGGAAAATGCTTCCCATTTCAAAGGCTCACCCATCTCCAGGTGGGACATTCGCTTAAGAACCCAGACACCTAGGCCTGCCATTGCCGGACTCAGTGGCTCAGGAGGGGAGGCAGGGTGTGGGCGGCAGTGAGGCAGTCTAGTGGGGGGGGGGCGCACCCCTTAGTCCCATGTCTTGGTCCCTGCAGTGCCCGGTGGTTTCCGCAGAGCATTTGGTGCCAGAAACCTTCCCTGCTCAACTGGGAGAGGGGACCCCAGCCAGGGTCCTGGAGGGGCCAGGACCAGGTGTGAAGGAAAGGCCAGCTGGGGGCAGGACTCCGGCAGGCATGGGGCAGCAGGAAATGAGCTGGGGGGAGGTCCCCAGGAGGCCCACTAGCAAACCCACTCCATGAGGCAGAAGGCCTGCCTTCTCCAGGCCCGCTGGTGCTCAGAGCAGACACTCCTGACGAGGGCCATGGGGGTCGGGGAGGCCCTTCTCCCGTTAATACCCTGCCCTGAGAAGTCCCAGTTTAGGGAGGGCTGCTGGAGAAGTCTGGACCAGGCTCACGTCAGGCACGACTCCCTGAGCCTCTCCTCCTTTGCGAACTTCAGGGGCTGCCCTGTCAGAGGCGGTTTCCGCTTTGTGGACCCTATGCTACAATCCCACCCTCCCCTGTGCCCACCACACCCTTCCTGGGGCATCCAGCTCTTCTGGGCCCATCCTCCACACGGGCACCAGCCTCCTGCAACAAGCCGGGCTCCCACACCCCTCCTGCTGGGATGGCCCTGGTCTGCCGGATGCTTCTGGCTGAGTCACCTTCTCTCCAGCCGCGGGCATCCCTCCTTTCTAGAAGGCTGGCAGCCACGCAGGCCCCTCTACTCTTGAGAACCCACTGCTGCCAGCCTGCGTGCCTCCAGGGCCTCTGCCCTCCCCAGGACTCCCAAACCTCCATCCTCAGCCCCTCCTGCTTCACCCCCACATGGTGGACGCCTCCCTCGTCCATCACCCTGACCGGCTGCCATGTCTGGGGCTGAGCCCCACTGCCGGTCACCCCACCTGCTGGGGACCCCACCTCTCATGGTGCCGACTGGTCTCTTCCCCAGAGAGGGTCCTGTCCCATCTCCCTAGTTCCGTGGCCACATGCTTGTAGCTTGACGCTGCACCCCTCTATCTTCCCCCAGACACCAAAACCGGCCACCTATTGGTGGTAAACCCCAAGTCCTACCCCTGACCAGCCCTCTTGTGGCCAACCCCCGTGGGGTCAGTGCAGGCTCTGTGCGTGGCCACTGGCCCCTGCCACCAGCCACAGGGCGGCCCCCAGTGTGTGCAAGGCAGGTGTCACTGACCGTACTCTATCAGGGCACCCACGTCTGCTCCCCACAGGCCTGGTGGCCCAAGCCCCTGACAGCCTCTGGAGCCCCAGACACAGGCCCACAGCAGGAAAAGGCATCGCATGCATGCTATCGTCCTGCGTGCCACAGCCGTGCTGAGGTGAGCAAAGAGCCCGACTGCGCCCTGCTGCAGAAAATGCCAAGAGGCATTTACGGGCTTGTCTGCTGGGGAGCTGTTAGCAAGAGTGTGTGTGTGTGTGGGGGGTCAATGTCGTCAGTAAACTGAGCTCCTGTGGGGCACCACCAGCCAGAGCCTCGGGGGAAACACTGGGCGGGCGGACAGCTGGGACAGCCCAGCCCAGGCCCACACCCCGGTCGCCAGGAGGGGCTGGCCCGGCCATGCCCACAGCCCATCACACCCAGAGCCCCCACCCTCAGCCCTGACCACACTGGCCACGGTCCCCCCGCCTCTGGACATCCACCTCAGCTGCCTTACGAGGGTGCATCCTCCCTTGGTGGCTGCAGGGTGAGGGGCGGGCCGTCTACTTCCTGCCTAGGTGCCAGGAGCTCGGGGTAAGAACCCCTGGGCACAGATGCACCCCACCGCAGTCCACTTGCCCTTCCAGGCCAGGCCCAGGGGTGGACCTGAGGGGCGTCCAGCCCCCGCACCCTCCCACACTCTCCAGCATATCCTCTGCACCCCCGCCCTATGCATGTGCCGAAGCTGCTAGGTTCTGTGCAGAGGGCTGCAGGTGGGCGCCCCGGCCCTGCCTCTGGCCGTGGGACTGCGCAGCACCAGCCCTCAGCCTGAGGAGATGCCCCCAGCCTCTGAGGATATTACCTCCACTTAGGGCACCTCCTATACCCATCCCACAAACGGATACTGACCAGAAAGGATGACAGGGTCTCAACCCGGCCAGGCATCCCCGGTCCCCAAGCCACCCACAAAAACTGGGAGGAAATGGGCACCAAGCACCATGGCCAAACCCACAGGCTCTAGAGGGTCCACGCCTTGGCCTTCCCAGAGGAAAAGTTCCTCTTCCAGTCCCAGTCCCAGCCCCAACCTCAGGCAGCCACGAGAGGCCCCGCCCTGGGAGCAGCACAGCTCCCCACCGGAGCCAGCCCCAGGACACATGCGCACCCCACACACATTCACCAGTGTTCACAAATACATCCGTATGTGTGGGATGAAGGACGACAGACAGGTGGCGCTCCGGGTGGGCTCCCTCCCGGGTTGAGCAGCACCTGCCCTGCTCCAGGAGGGAGGTGTTGGCCTGTGGGACCCTCCCCACCCACAGTGGACTGAGGACCTTGAGAGTGTGGGGAGAAAACTCAGATAGCAGGCTGATGCCCAGGTAATGCAAAGGGCATGGGGGAGCACAGTCCACGGCCTCTGGTGGCACACAGCGGGGACTGTGGGGCATGAAGGCCAGGCAGGCACTGTCCCCAGGGAACTTCTGTCATAACTGCTGGAGCGCCTCGCAGGCTCCGTGGGCCAACTGGTGCTTCTGTGAGCCCGTCAGCCTGGGAACCACAGCTGGACATCACAGCCCCAGAGGCCCACCCATCCTGCTGCCACTTGACAGGGTGGGCCAGCTGCTTCGTCCCAGGGCAGCAGGTGGGAGGGAGCCCAGTGTGCACCTGTGGGCCATGGGGCTGGGCTGGCAAAGGCCAAGCAGAGCCCTCAGTTGGTCCCACCCAGACCTCTGTGGCCGCCTCCCCAACAAAGCCCTGCCATCTGACCTTGGGTCTGCCCCTGGTCCCCACAACAGATCTGGAGCATCCATGGTGCCCAAGCACTGGGTGACACCCTGGGCAGAGGGGACATGGCTCCAACAACTAGGGCCTGGGCTGCTCGTCCTCCCTGTGCCCTGGGTTCCAGAAGGGCTGCCTCACTGGGCTGGGGAGGGTGAGCAGCCAGGCCAGGGAAGAAGGTGGTGTGACCACACAGCCCGGAACTCCCAAGGATGCGGCAGGTGTGGATTCCCTAAAGCTCTGTGTTGTGGTGAAGCTCCAGGGCTATACCTGAGAGTGAGTAGAAGTGTCTAAAAGACGCAACCCCTCAAACTGAGGAACTCCTAACATCTTCCAACGCTTGGCTGGAAGGGCGTAGCCTTCTGCTGCTGATGTGCGAGGAAATGCCACCGTGGCTGACATGGATGCCCAGCCCCAGCTCCCACGGCATCTACCCACCCAGGGCTGCTACTGACTGGGACAGAGCTGCCCGCCCCCAGCAAGCAAGGCACTTACCCAGGAGTGACAGCCGGTGGGATGACCAGGATGGCCAGCAGCCGGGCCTGATGCAGGGCCTCAGCCAGGTGGGTGAGCATGTGGATGAGGCCCCTGCAAAGAACCAGATCAAGAACAGTAAGTCGAGGGGCCCGACCCAGACCCGCTACAGGGCAGGCGCCCCTTCACGGGCACTTTGTGCCCTGGAGGGCTCCAGTGTGGCCCTGCACCGTGCAAACGCTTGAGCACCAGGGCAGCCCAGCAGGTCCTGCAGGGGTCACCCTCCACCCAAACTGGGCCTGCTCAGAACTTGGCTGGTCCCTGTCCTTCCTCGCTCAGGGTCACCGAGAATGGCATGGGGAACAAAGGGGCATCTGGGCAGCACCCCATCACCTCTGGACTCTCCCAGACACACAGCCTGCCCAGGGGGTGGAGAAGGACCTACATGTGCCCAGCATGCTGACCTGCTGGTGGCTGGGTCAGCCCAGGCCACGAAACACCACCTGACCTATTGGGTGCCACACAGCACCTGAGAGATGCCCCAGGACCAGAACAGTGAGGACAGCTCCACCAACCAGGCCTTGTGCTGTGGGGGGAGTCCTAGCCTAGTACCCAAAGCACTGGCCTCAACTACCCAGCCCCCTCCTGTGGCCACTCCCAGTCTGGGAGACACCCAGACACAGCCGTCTGTCTCAGTCCTAGGCAGGGGGGCATCCTCAGCCCTAGGACACAGAAGGAACACCTGTAGGTGGGCATCAGGTGTGACTCTCCACTTGTGCATGGGCATGTCTCAACAGGAAGCGGGCCACCAGGTGGGGGACTGAGAAGCTGGAGTCATGGACTCCTCTGGCCCTAGAGACGTGGCAAGTATGCCCAGTGGAATGGAGACTAACCCGGCTCCAGGCACCACCTGGGAGCACCTGTCAGGCACCCCTATCCCCCTCATGCCATGTAGCAAGGACCACCAAGTGACAGGTGCCCAGGAGCCCTGCAGGTGGCTAAGCTGCGCTCTGTGTTCAGTCTGGCCTGGGCCCAGTCTGCAGAGCCCAGTGAGTCCACCCCTCACGCACAGCGCAGATCAGAGGGGCTAAGGCACGGGGATTCTCACCAGCACGGACGGTAGGGCTGTCCTGGCTACCCCTGCACGGCCAGGGCACGGGGCCCAGTGCCCACCTCCAGTCCCCACCCCACACAAATGTGCAAAAGAAGGGTGCGGCCCCGGCTGTCCTGACGAGGGTGGGCCGGGTACTGACTGCTGGAGCGCGGCTCAGGAGTGAGCCCTGGCGCGCGGAGCCTCTCCGGCAAGGAGGCGGCCTGGGCTCCAGTCAAGTTCTTGGGGAGCACACGCCCCTATCCACTCTGCAGCACCCCCCGGCACTGGCTGTCCTGGCTTTCTGGACGGCCCCAGGGCTGTGTCTTTGTGAGAAGGGAAGGGTGGTCTTGTGCCTCTGGGGCAGCACCCACCAGCTGGGGACCTGGGGTCACCTGTGTGCCCTGGGCATGTGTGGAGGGGACCGGGCCACTCACTAGAGCTGGGCACCATCCCTGCGTGCTGCAACTGCTCAGACCACCTGCTCCTCCGCAGTGCACCTCTGTGGGAGGGAGGCCCGGGGGACCCGTGTCCAGGGCGTCAAGGCGATGCTGTGCCACCGTGCCCACCACACCACGCAGGCCATGTGCCCCACAGCAACTGCCGACAATGGCCTTACCAGGCTGACCTCTGGAGAAGGAACGGTGCCCTCGGACACCTCGTCAGACACCCCAATGAGAGTGACAGGTGGGGACGGCCTCCTGAAATGTTTCCATCATGCCTCGCTGCTGCCAGGCCCATTCCGTCCTGGGAGCCGGCTCCCAGGTAGCGATGTGCCCAGAGCCACCTGTCATCCTGGCTGCTCTCTGCCCCGCTCCACCTGGCCCCTGACTGCCCTGCTGGCCGCCCCCTCATCACGGGCCTGCTACATCCTGGCTGCGGCTCAGGTAGGCGCCCACCCTCTGCAGCGAGCCGGGGCAGAATGAAGCTGCCTGGTGAGAAGCTGCAGGGGAAGGTCTCCAGCTCCGCCTCCAGAAGGTGCTGGAAGGCCACCTTGTCAGGTATGTTGCCTGGGAGGAGAAGTGAGGAAGGTCTCTTGGCCAAGAGCCAGGACCCCAGGCACACTGGCCCTGTGCCAGCTCCCGATAAACACAGGAAGCCTCTCCACTGGGCTCGCACTCTCTACCCATCCTCCCCGCCGAAACTGGGCTAATGGCCCTCCTAGGGCTAGGGGCTTGGGCCCAAGTGCAGTGGGAACCACAGCTGCCCACACAGGCCTGTCCCTCCAACCTGGGCAAGGAGCCCCCGGGCGTGCCTGGCTCCAGGCACAGACGAGAGCCAACAGCATGCCTTCCACCTGTACTCGGGCACTGCCTCTGAGTGGGCAGAGAGTGGCCTGCAGTTGCAGGACAGAAGGGGGGCCGCCCTGGGGGCAGCCCTAGCCCAGTGCTCCCTGCTGGGGCAGGCGGGCGCGGAGAAGCGGGGGCGCGGGGCGAGGACGGAGGGACTCAGGCTTTGAGCTGGGACTCCTTCAGGCAGAAAAGGGAGGGGATGTTCCAGAGCCAATGGTAGTTGGCTGACAGCTCCTGCCGTCCCTGGCACTGTGCGGGCTACACCAGCACTCTGCCACGCGAACACCCGAGACACTCTGCGCAGCACAGCTCGGGACTCCCTCGGCCCTTCGTGGAGCTGACCCCCATGTCCCTGATGGAAGTGGGTGGTGGTTGCTGCAGGCAACACGTGACCACTCCCGCCCGGCCTGGTCACTCTGGCCACAGACAGGGTGGGTGCCACCGTGAGGGGAGCACGCAGAGCCTGCGGGCCTGGGCAGCTGACTCTTGCCCTAGACGACTCGGTGGCCAGAGTTAGCGGATCTCTTCTCAGCAGAGGGGCTCCTGCTCATGTCCAAGCCTGACCCTGCCGTCACCACCTGGGCCAGTCTCCCCCAGCGCACTCCTGGGGGATGCTTATCACATTCCCTTCACCATCCACGCAGGCGTCCAGGCGGGCAAAGCAACAGTGCAGCCAGAGCCGGACGCTGGCCCTCGGCTGCTTCCAGGGCCATCCCTGCCCCTGGGTGTAGACCGTGGGAAGAAGGCCCTCCCCGCGATGGGCCTCCCTCAGTCCTTCCTCTACCCCCTCCAGGACGCCGGGGGGACAGGAAGAGCACAGAGCCCACTCACAGGTGCTTCTGGCTCAGCAGCTGGCTCCAGACCTCCACCACGAAGCCGTCCAAGTGCTGGCTCTGAAAGGCACAGGGCAGATGGGGAGGGTCCAGTGAGCCCGGAGTGGGGGGTGGGAAGGTACAGAGAGCCAGCCACTGCCACCCACACAGTGAGGTCATGGCAGGCCCCGAAGCCCCTCTTTGAAGGGTGCAGTGTGGAGGTCCCCAGAGCAGCCAGGAGCAGAGGGGCTTGGCCTTGTGTGTCCCGTCCGCTTGTGTGCCTCTCCAACCCCATCCCCTGGGGGCCTGAAGGGCCAGGAGGGCAGTGGGCAGCCGGATATCGCCCAAGGGCAGCCTCCCAGCCCAGAGGACCTCTGTGGTCAAGAGGAAGCCTAGGGCGGCCTGTGCTGAGCCCATGCAGTGCCAGGCCTCACCTTGGCCACCTGGACCACGGTCTTGCCAAGCTCTTCTATCTCGTCCTCGCTGTCTAAGACATTCCGGAAGTCCTCATGAGTCCAGTCCTCAAACAGGAGTCGGGGCACTTGGGGAATAGACCCACACAGGGATTGTGACCCCTCTGTACTTGGCCCCGCCCTCAGGGCAGCCCTTGGCCACCACAGCAGAGTGACCACATAGCTGAGCGCCCACATGGCCTACCAAGGGAGGGGCGTTGGGTAATGCCGACCTCTTTCCCCCTCACACACTAAGTTTCTGGGTGCCCGCTCCTCACGCCTGGCTCCTGCCGGAACGACTTCCACTCTGATTGGTCCCTAGCTGGCCCCACCCCCCAGGGCTCCTCCGGTTCGGCCATCACCTGTCCCCTTGCTCCAATCCCCAGCCCCTGCTAAGCCCACTGTACTTTGGGAGCACCCGTGCCAGCTGTGAGCTCCAGGACTGGGCAGGTAGGGCCGGCATCACTCTCAGCCCGGTCCTGCCAGGGCCTCTACCTCACAGTATGTGGCTTAAGGGCTGGGTGCCCTGACAGCCCAGGCCCAGTGGACTTACCAACACGTAAGCCCTTGGCCTGCTTCCTGACTGCCCGCATCCACCCTGTGGGACAAGGAGAGCCCAGTCAATGCGGGGACACATGAAGACCCAGCCCACCCCAAGGAAGAAAACGCCGGGGCCCCTGCAATGGATGTGCAGAGGGGAGGCAGCAGGAGAGAATCTGTGGGTCCAGCCCCCTCCTCCTCTTCATCCCCCTGCAGAGCAGCCAGGGCAGGTCAGACCTCTAGGTCACTGGGGAGAAAGTGGTGGCATCGGCCACATCTAGAGAAAAGTAGCCTCCAAGGCGGCTAGGACTGTTTCTTGGAGCTAAAGGGTGCCTGAGGGCCAGGTCCCAGGGCTGCCCAGCCTGTGTCTTCCGACACTGCCCTCCCAGCATCGAGGGATGACTTCAGGTCTCAGAACACCACAACTAGCTCACGCGCCCTCTCTCCAAACCCCAAAGGAGGACGGCTATGTGAACTTGAATGCATGCTCACAGAGGTGGCTGCCAAGATAGCCGGGCCCTCCTGGACACCTCCTCCCTGGACCCTGTGTGCAAACTGCCACAGGGACAGGCTTTGGGCCAATGCCAGACGGTCTCACCTCGTGCACACACACTCAGCTACACACACACTCCCGGACATACAGGGTCCCACCCTCACACTCACACACATGCACTCACACCCTCTGGGCCCTCAGGACGAGCACAGATGGGCAGCAACGTGAGAACCTTGGTCCACATCGTGAAGGCCGGTGACCTCAAACATCTCCCGACCCCGCCGCTTCAGCTGCAGCCACACGGGCGAGATGTGCGTGAACTTGCTCCCGAAGACCTTCGCAACATTGTAACCATGGCTGTTCCACTGGCAGAAAATGGAGAACAGGTGAGTGCACTTGCAGCTGGGGACAGAGGGCCCTAGAGACACCAGAGGACCACCTGTGCCATGTGGGACAAGTCCCCAGAAAACCCTTGGGATGGCTGTCAATTCTTCCGGAGGCCTCTCTCCCCATGTACCTGCATGGCAGCAACCCCGGGAGGCGAGGACCCCAGTGGCCACCTTGCCCTTGGGACCTCCCTATCTGCCCCAGGGCCTGGCTTACTGGAGTGACGTAGCCCAGGACGTCCCCAGCAAAGTGCCTCTCCCGGGCCTTTGCTGAGCAGTAGCTACGATGCTCCAGAACCACATCCTCAGCCCTAAGGTCGGTCACCACCAGACCCCGGTCTTGGACAGGCTTCTCTGAAAACTGTGTCTGAAATAAAAGCAACAGGACAAAGTGGTCAAGGCCTGCTGTCCACAGGCAGGACACGGGACCCCGAAGAACAGCAACGGTGCTCTGATCAGCCAGGCGCTGTGTCCTGGGATCAACACAGTGCCGCTGACCGGAGACCACAGGGAAAGGCCTACCCTTGAGGAGCTGACAGTCCCTGAGGACTCACTCTCCCATCCCAGAAAAATGGCGCAGAGGCATGGCATGTCTCTTGTTTGATCCACTCGACCACCGCTAATATCATAGAACTCCACAAGGCAGGACAAGAGTATGGCCATGGGAAGAAGCAGAGGCAGGGTGAGGGCCGAAATCTGGGCCAGTGGGAGCAGGCACACCCTCAGCCCCTTCGCCAGAAGCTGCTCCCTCTCAGGCCATTGGCCAGAGCCCCGGGCAACACTGGCCAGCTGCCTGAGGAGGCCCCAGCCTCCCAGCTTACAGAGCACTGCATCACAGGCCTCGGCACATGACTCCAGGGGGCAGGAAGAGGTCAACCCCCAGAACACCCCTACCTTCTCCAGCAGCGTCTTCGAGGCAGCCTTTTTGGCATCTGACTTTGACAGAGTAGTATGAACAGAGCTGCAGGCCAGAGCAAGCCAGAGCGTGCTGAGCAGTGTCCTCATGGTGGGAGTATCACAGTGCAGTCCAACCTCGGGGGCCAGGGGGCTGTAGAGAGAGCAGGGCACACATGACCACCAGCAGTGTAGGGTGTCCCCTCTGCCAAATGGAGCACCTCATAGGGCTTGGGTTCTCGTGGCACTGGCCTGGGCACTGGCCCCAGACAGAGCCCTACCCTGGGCCAGCCCTAGTGGCCTGACTAGCCTCTGGCACTGCTGGGCCCCTTGTTCCTCAGATGTCCAGAAAGGGGCCTCCCTGCTGCTGGTCAGAAAGCCTTCCCCCACTGCCTCAGGGCTGCCCTGACCACGGGTGCCATCCAGGAAAACGGTGGCTGCCCCCCACCAACCCAAAGAAATCCAGGCTACTGGAGGCTTAAGTGTAAAACAGCAGCGCCATGGAAAGACCTAGAAGAAAATATGGGTGCCCGCTTCTGTAAACTCAGGGAGGAGAAGGCCCTTCCAAGTACATCAGCAGTGTGGAAGTTAGGGAAGAACAGGCCAACGGAATTCATTATATAGAAATGTGACAGGGGCGCCTGGGTGGCTCAGTTGTTAAGTGTCTGCCTTCGGCTCAGGTCATGATCCCAGGGTCCTGGGATCAAGTCCCACATCCGGCTCCCTGCTCAGCGGGGGAGTCTGCTTCTCCCTCTCCCACTCCCCCTGTTTGTGTTCCCTCTCTCTCTGTGTCTCTCTCTGTCAAATAAATAACATCTTTAAAAAAAAAAAGAAATGTGACACTTTCATTTAGGAAAAAAGCAAATTTAAAGAAATAATAAACCAGAAAAAAATTAGAACGTACTTCACAAAGCATTCCTACCCATTATCTATCCATAATGAGCAAAGAACTTTTACAAATCAAGAATAAGAGGCTCCAATAAAAAATGCCCCACTATAAAAATATAGGAAAACGAAGAAGTGTAGTCATATCTCTTAGTACACAAAACCCCAAACTCCCTAACACACAGCTGCCCCATACAGACATGCTATCACAGGTACCCTGTAAAGCCAGGCATACCCCATAATAGAGATACCCCATAATAGATATACTGTGTAATAAAGACTCATTGTAACATAGAGATATCCCACAATGCAGAAGTACCCCACGTTATACACGCCCAAGATGCAGAGATGCCTGTAATACACAGAGATGCCCTGGGGTACACAGAGACACCCTGAAATACACAGAGATCCCCCCGGGATACACAGAGATCGCCTGGGACATGCAGAGATCCCCTGGAATACTCAGAGTTCCCCTGGAATAGGCAGAGATCCCCTGGAATATACAGAGATCCCCTGGAATACACAGAGACGCCCTGGAATACACAGAGATCCTCTGGAATACACAGAGATGCCTTCAGCCCCAGAAACAGCACCTCGGCTTCACTGGCAATTAAAGGAGTAGACATGCAGTGTTGGTGAGGACTACAGGGTATGATGCTAACGGTGTGGACTTGGGGCAGCAACAATTCTTGCAAGCTGTTCCTGGGAATTCAATTTGTGAAAATCTTTTGCATGACAATCTAGTCATAAGTATACTTTCCAACACGTGTTTCCTTTCACAAATTACACTTTGGGGGACTTCTGCACTTATGTGGAGAACCCATGAGGAGGTTCATCACAGTACTGTTGAAAGAGAATAACACACATTTCCATATGCTGGAGTATGGACAGGCACTATGATGCTCACAGTGCACTGGTCGGTGCAAATGTGACAAAGTGCACACATGCAAAAGGATCTCAGCTTTATTTAAGAATTCCTATGTGTATACACACCTACAGAGAAAAATACAGAAAGGGTGATGCTAAAAAGTAAATGAGGAGGCTATCTGGACTGCTGATCATTCTGTATCTTTTTGGCTTTAGCTGTATTTTCTGGCTTTCCTGCACTGGACTTTTATGAGCTTGCAGTTCTCTTTTAGGTTCTGCCCCCACCCCTCCCCCCGCCCAGCAATGCTGACTCCTTGTCTTTCACTCTCAGGGCAGCTGAGTAACAAGCAGGCCCAGGCTGGCTGTAGTCCTTAACGAGGCTCTAAGGTGTGCAAATGTGTTGGTCCACAGACTCACGGCCCCGGTGGACTGCCCCCTCCAGACCAGCTAAGGAACCACTTGCTGGCAGAGCCAGAGGAGACCCTACAGGCCCTGGGGAGCCAGCCTAGCCTCCTGCCCAGCAGGCAGGCATGTGGCCTTTCCTCAGGCTTTGGGGTCACCAGAGCCCCAGCCAGGCAGGGTACGCCATCAGGTGCCGATGGAGTCCGGCCTTCCGCAGCACTCACCCCTCCATCTCCTCCACCCTGTTGACCTCCTGGCCAGGAGCTGGTTTGATCTCCTCCAAAACCCTCCTCTCCAGCTGCTTCTCTTCACAGAGCAGCAAGTCTGCACACTGAGGCACCGGATACTCCCACAGCATACCTGTGTGGGGCCATGGGAGAATAAAGCCCGGGTGGGCAGCCCTGGAGGTCGCTCCCCATGAGGCAGGGAGGTACAAAAGCCTGGCCCAAGGGCTTCACGGGAGGACAGAAGGGACACAGCGGCAAGGGCAACTCTGAAGGGGCTGTGGGGAGGGATACAAAGACCCAGGCCCAGATTGCCATCTTCTGCCCCCTCCCCTCCCCAGCAGCCCCTCTCCTGACACTTCCTGGCAGGAGGATCATCAAGGAAAACAGCCCCTGCCTCCTCCCACCTTGTGACCACAGCTCTGACTTGGGGTCTCTCAGCCACAGCAGAGGGCGGGTGGCACAGAACCCACACGGGCAGGCTGAGATCGCAGCTGCCAAGCTATGAGGGGCTAACTCTAGGAAGCCTAGCCACCAGGAGGCCAGAGAGGCACCTGAACAAACATGGGCTGCAGAGCCAAGAGGACAGCTGTGCAGGGACAACCCCACCTGCTGGCAGGAGCCACATGGAGTGGGACAGAGGGCCCACTCGGCCAGGCACCCCCACCTTTGACCCCAGCCCCTCTGGGTCCACTCCATGACCTCGGTCTCCTCCTCAGCTGCAGGGTGGAGGTCTGGGTCACAGAGGATGGAAGGTATGAGAAACCAAGCAGGTGGGGGAGGTCCTCAAGCAATCCACAGGGGCCTGGGGTGTGCCCCAATAGCCTTCTCGCCCTCTGTCCATGGCCTGTTGCCCCACCTGCTGCCCACCCACCCAGAGACCCCTCTGCCTACGGCTCACCCGCCCCTTGACCTATGATTTCACACTATGGGGAAGGAAGAGGAAAGGGTAGAGATGGGGCTCATCTGGGGGAAGGGAGATGGACCCTGCCAGGCTCTGTACACAGTGGAGGGAGCAACCAAGAGAGCCAGACTGAGCTCAAGGCCTGGACTGGCACTGCCACTGACTGACTGTGCCCAGTGGCCAGCCCTGGGATGAGGCACGATGGTATGAGAGGGTTGCTCATGAGTGCTGGGCTACCCCCTGACTGGCCATGAACTTTCCAGACCGAATGCCTGACATGTGGTGGTGAGGACACAGTGTGTGAGCTGCTATGACATGTGGGGCACTTGAGCAGCAGCAAGGCCCTTGTCTGCACCTCCCATGGCTCCCTGATATGCACCGTGGGCCTGGACATCCTACCAGAGGCCTGAGGGCAAATTCTCCCATCGTGCTCTCTGCAGAGCCCCTGCTCTCATGTCCATTTTTTCCACACACACCAATGACCTCCTTTAGGCAGCACAGCCCCCGCACAGTGTGGTGTGTGGAGAGCACTTCATGTCTGTGGTCACGAGAGGACCTGTCTGTGTCGTCACGAGAGGGACCTGGGGAGGATTGTTTCAGCAGTGTGTTGACCAAAGGACAGCAAGTCACAGCAGTAACTTTCAAATGTTTTTAGAGACCCACAGTTAGAGTGTATCATAGCCCATTACATGTGTGTATGCGCCACGTGTGCATATGCACTGTATATGTCGAGGGAGAGCCACTAACCAGAGCTAACCATGCTCTGTGATATACTGACAATTTTCCTATTTCATTTTTAAGAAACTGATTTTTAGGGGCGCCTGGGTGGCTTGGTGGGTTGAGCACCCGACTCCTGCTTTCGGCTCAGGTCATGAGATAGAGGCTTCGCGCTCAGGGAGGAGTCTCTTTCCCTCTGCCCTCCTCCCATGTGTGCTCCTTTGCTCACTCTCTAAATGGATAAATCTTAATTAAAAAAAAAAAGGAAATTGATTTTTACCCATCAAATTGGTCTCACTATTCAGTAATATGCCGTTTGAGAAATGCTAGCAGATGTGCCCTGAGTGTGTCACCAACATGCTGCTGGACCAAGAGCCAACTTTCTGGTTAACAGAGTTCAGCTGCTCCCGCACAAAGTGTAACGGCCAGTCACAAGCATTCTCGCCTTTGAGCACAAATCCTGGAACCAGCTGTACTCCTGGGTGAGGAGTGAGTGCGCTCTGGGAAGGAAAGGCAGCGTGAGAGGCAGGACAAGCACAGCCCTGGTGACATTTATTGACCGTGTGCTACACATCAGGCCCTGGGACACAGGCAGTGGAGTAAATCCTGCTCAGAGGCGAAGAAGCTGCAGTGTGTGGCCACTGTGCTACACTAACTCAACTGAGTGATGGACACGGGATGCCACAGATGGCTCAAGGCCCAGTTTTGCCACCAACCCACTGTCCCCTAGCTCTGTGGGAAGCACGGGCTGACAAGTTACCCTCCATCATGGGAGGTCTATAGCTTTCAAGGCACATGGCCGAATGAAGAGGGATCCACCCTAGCGCACCCCAACAAGCATGGGGCCGCCTGCCGCACAATCTGGCTTGGCCTCTGGGGACAGGGTGGCCACCACTCTCTGTCTCACCCACATTCTCACACCAGCCCCACACGCTCACACCCACCTCAGTCACACTAAGCATGTTGGTCACACTCACTGTCTTCACTCAGGTCCTTACTCCCACACCGTCTTGGACAAACTGGCTCTCACACCTCCACTCTCACACCCGCACTCTGCGCGGCCCCCCCACGCTCTCACCCGCACTCACACCCGCACTCTGCGGGCCCCCCCCACGCTCTCACCCGCACTCACACCTGCTCCCTCGCGGCCCCCACGCTCTCACCCGCACTCACACCCGCACTCTGCGGGCCCCCCACGCTCTCACCCGCACTCACCCGCTTCCTCGCGGCCCCCCACGCTCTCACCCGCACTCACACCCGCTCCCTCGCGGCCCCCCACGCTCTCACCCGCACTCACACCCGCACTCTGCGGGCCCCCCACGCTCTCACCCGCACTCACACCCGCACTCTGCGGGCCCCCCACGCTCTCACCCGCACTCACACCCGCACTCTGCGGGCCCCCCACGCTCTCACCCGCAGTCTCACCCGCAGTCTCGCGGCCCCCCACGCTCTCACCCGCACTCACACCCGCACTCTGCGGGCCCCCCACGCTCTCACCCGCACTCGGCGGGCCCCCCACGCTCTCACCCGCACTCACACCCGCACTCTGCGGGCCCCCCACGCTCACACCCGCTCTCTCGCCGGCCCCCCACGCTCTCACCCGCACTCACACCCGCACTCTGCGGGCCCCCCACGCTCTCACCCGCACTCACACCCGCTCTCTCGCGGGCCCCCCACGCTCTCACCCGCACTCTGCGGGCCCCCCACGCTCTCACCCGCACTCACACCCGCACTCTGCGGGCCCCCCACGCTCTCACCCGCACTCACACCCGCTTCCTCGCGGCCCCCCACGCTCTCACCCGCACTCACACCCGCACTCTGCGGGCCCCCCACGCTCTCACCCGCACTCTGCGGGCCCCCCACGCTCTCACCCGCACTCACACCCGCACTCTGCGGGCCCCCCCCACGCTCTCACCCGCACTCACACCTGCTCCCTCGCGGCCCCCCACGCTCTCACCCGCACTCACACCCGCACTCTGCGGGCCCCCCACGCTCTCACCCGCACTCACACCCGCACTCTGCGGGCCCCCCACGCTCTCACCGCCACTCAACCCGCACTCTGCGGGCCCCCCCACGCTCTCACCCGCACTCACACTGCTCCCTCGCGGCCCCCCCCACGCTCTCACCCGCACTCACACCCGCTCCTCGCGGCCCCCCACGCTCTCACCCGCACTCACACCCGCACTCTGCGGGCCCCCCCCACGCTCTCCCGCACTCACACCCGCTTCCTCGCGGCCCCCCACGCTCTCACCGCACTCACACCCGCACTCTGCGGGCCCCCCACGCTCTCACCCGCACTCACACCCGCACTCTGCGGGCCCCCCACGCTCTCACCCGCACTCACACCCGCACTCTGCGGGCCCCCCACGCTCTCACCCGCACTCACACCCGCTCCCTCGCGGCCCCCCACGCTCTCACCCGCACTCACACCCGCACTCTGCGGGCCCCCCACGCTCTCACCCGCACTCACACCCGCACTCTGCGGGCCCCCACGCTCTCACCCGCACTCACACCCGCACTCTGCGGGCCCCCCACGCTCTCACCCGCACTCACACCCGCACTCTGCGGGCCCCCCACGCTCTCACCCGCACTCACACCCGCACTCTGCGGGCCCCCCACGCTCTCACCCGCACTCACACCCGCACTCGCGGCCCCCCACGCTCTCACCCGCACTCACACCCGCACTCTGCGGGCCCCCCACGCTCTCACCCGCACTCTCACCCGCTTCCTCGCGGCCCCCCACGCTCTCACCCGCACTCACACCCGCACTCTGCGGGCCCCCCACGCTCTCACCCGCACTCACACCCGCACACAGCGGGCCCCCCACGCTCTCACCCGCACTCACACCCGCACTCGCGGCCCCCCACGCTCTCACCCGCACTCACACCCGCACTCTGCGGGCCCCCCACGCTCTCACCCGCACTCACACCCGCTCCTCGCGGCCCCCCACGCTCTCACCCGCACTCACACCCGCACTCTGCGGGCCCCCCACGCTCTCACCCGCACTCACACCCGCCCTCGCGGGCCCCCCACGCTCTCACCCGCACTCACACCCGCTCCCTGCGGCCCCCCACGCTCTCACCCGCACTCACACCCGCACTCTGCGGGCCCCCCACGCTCTCACCCGCACTCACACCCGCTCCCTCGCGGCCCCCCACGCTCTCACCCGCACTCACACCCGCACTCTGCGGGCCCCCCACGCTCTCACCCGCACTCACACCCGCACTCTGCGGCCCCCCACGCTCTCACCCGCACTCACACCCGCACTCTGCGGGCCCCCCACGCTCTCACCCGCACTCACACCCGCTCTCGGGCCCCCCACGCTCTCACCCGCACTCACACCCGCACTCTGCGGGCCCCCCACGCTCTCACCCGCACTCACACCCGCTTCCTCGCGGCCCCCCACGCTCTCACCCGCACTCACACCCGCACTCTGCGGGCCCCCCACGCTCTCACCCGCACTCACACCCGCCCTCGCGGCCCCCCACGCTCTCACCCGCACTCACACCCGCACTCTGCGGGCCCCCCACGCTCTCACCCGCACTCACACCCGCACTCTGCGGGCCCCCCACGCTCTCACCCGCACTCACACCACTCCATCTCTCACACCCGCGCTCCCTCTCGCCGCGCCTCCTGCTCTCACACGCGTCCCCCGCGAGCCCACTTCGCCGCGCGGAACTGAGGCCGTGCGAAGAGGAGGAGGAGCAGGAGTCGAGACGCCGGGCGCGGACACCACCCCGGCCGGCCACCGCGGGGCTCACCTTCATGTCACAGAGGCCGGCCGGACCACCCTCGCGCGCGGCCGGAAGACGCTAGCGGGCGCCGCCGGAAGTCCCGCCCCAGAACGCTGGCTCGCCGCCGCCGCGCACGGCATGCTGGGGTAGGGGCGGGGCCGAAGCCTGGGGCGGGGCAGGACAGGGGCCGGCTCTAGTGCCCGACTCGGGGCAGGGGACAGAGGGCAGGGGGCCCGGGACAGGGCCAGGGCAGGGGCCGGAGGGCGGGGCAGGACAGGGGCAGGGGCCGGTGTGAGGCGGGGCTGGGGGCGGGGTCAGGGGGCAGGCTCCGTGCCGGACGGGGGACAGAGGGCGGGGGCCGGGGGCGAGGCCCCGGTAGGGGCAAGGGGCGGGGCCGGGGGAAGGGACCGCGGTAGAGGCAGGAGCTGGTGCAGGGCAGAGAGCGGGGGGTATCTCTCCCTGGGAGGCTGGCGCCTCAGCCATGCCGCGAGGTGACCACACGGGGACCGTCGGGAGCCGCCTCTCCCGGCCCCCTTCTTCCCCTCTGGTGGCCACCCTCCACCCTGGCCCTCCCCGACATCCTCCACAGTACCGAGTAAGCGCGGTTCAGTCCTCCGCCTCAGGCAGCGTCCGTGGGGCCCCTGGACATCGAAAACCTCTGCGCGTAGCCGAGACCCTGGGCTCTGTCCTGCCTCCAGGATCTGTGGCACCAAATTACAGCTCTCACAAGCTGGAGCCCCCCCCCCCCGAGGCAAACAGAACCCCTCCATCTCAGCGCAGGCAAGAGGACTGGGCACCGCTGGGACAGAACACAACGTGGCCAGCGATTTTCATCGCAAGGCATTTTACCCTGGATACAAGCTGACAGACACCCCCCGCCCATCCCTATCTGTTCCCAGCAGTTTCCTGCAGAAAACCACACAACCGTCCCCACCCCAGCTCTGCCCCTCCAGCCCCAGGACGCCCTGCCCGTCTTGTTTCCCCATTTCTGCTGATTGAGACGCTTCTTTCTGAACTGACCTTCGTTCTCTCTCCTCCTAGTCATGTTTCCTTCTTTCTCTTCCCCATATTTCCTTTTTTTTTTTTTTTAAAGATTTTATTTATTTATTTGACAGAGTGAGAGAGGGAACACAAGCAGGGGGAGTGGGAGAGGGAGAAGCAGGCTTCCCACTGAGCAGGGCGCCTGATGTAGGGCTCGGTCCCAGGACCCTGGGATCATGACCTGAGCCGAAGGCAGACACTTAGCGACTGAGCCACCCAGGTGCCCCAACTTCCCCATATTTCCTGCCAGCTGACCCTCCACAGTCTTCCCAGAGAGGGCTGGAGCCTGCTGTGTGTGCTGAGGCACATTATGTGCCAACTGTCAGTGGCAGCTCTGTGTTCCTGGCACCCCGCCCCAAGTGTACTTGGTCAGCCTCGCATCCCTAACCTGAGGCTGCCCCTCTGGGACAACTTCAAAAGTGTCCCTCAGTAAGGCGCTTGGCTGACTCAGTTGGCAGAGCATGTGACTCTTGCTCTCAGGGTCATGAGTTCAAGCCCCATGTCGGGCGTAGAAATCACTTAAAAATCAATACTCTGGGGTAGTGACCCTAGATCAGGCAGAGCTCTGGAGAGGATCCCAATCAGCTCTGCTAGGGGCCCAGGTAGCTGCTCAGTCCTAGGAATGCTAAGGAGACCCCAGCAGTATCAAAGGTCTAGTGAGAAAGTCTTTCAGTCATCATTCAGTGACTAAATGAACTGTTGAGTTCAGAGGTCTTCAGAGCTGAAGAACGGCAAAGTCCACTTGGGATTCACTCTGAGCCAGCATTGCCCGAAACCCAAAAGCAGGCAGGAAGGAGGGACAGTGCAAGACCTCCACTGGGCAGGGTTCTGGGGTGTCAGGCTCCCTGCTGGTGGATGCCAAGAGGCCCTAGAACCTGGATAGAAAACTGACTTCTTCAAATGGGTACACAACTTTCAGCCACAGTAAGGTTTAGAGTGACGCATAGAATAGTCTAAGAGAATCAAAACCAGAGTGTTAGCACCTACATAATAAGTGAATCCTGAACACATTTGGCCTTTCATGTTTCAGGAACATTTGAGACAACTTGGCGTTCACCACATTCAAAATTTTAACCTATCGAATATATGAATCCTTTTTTTAAAAGTATTTATTTATTTGACAGAGAGAGAGAGAGAGAGAGAGAGCCCAAGTAGGCAGAGAGGCAGGCAGAGGGAGAGGGAGAAGCAGGCACCCCACTGAGCAGCGAGCCTGATGGGGGCTCGATCCCAGGACCCTGGGATCATGACCTGAGCCAAAGGCAGATGCTTTACTGACTGAGACACCCAGGAGCCCCGAATACATAAATTCTTGAAGCACCCAAAATTTAGTTGTCAATTCAGACAAGCCAAACCACTTAAAAAGGAAGTGAGAGAATTGAATTTATAAATTCAGTTTGAAATGTTGAAAATGCTTAATGCACTGAGTTTGTAGATAGGACCAAATATTTTGAGAGGTCCCTGAAAAATAACTATAAATCTGCTAGGCTTATAAAGGGAATAACAAAGTTCATGAAATTGAACTTAACAGGTTAAAAAGTTAAGTTTTGAATTTGTAACTTCAATAAATCAAATCCTAATTATTTAAATTTAATGTTAATTGGAGTATAACCCCCTTGCCCAGTCCCTAAACCCAGTATCCAGGCCCCATTCCTGGCCCTCTTGCCTTTGAGGCAGCCCACCCTACCTGGGCTGGGTGTGGGGTACCCAGGCAGAAGTTCAGGCTCTGAATTTCAAGCCCAGGTCTGGCTCTCACACTGTCCTCCTACTTGTCTGCAGTGGGCACGGGAAGACAGAAGAGGGCAGGTATGCGCCCACGTGTAGCAAGGGGGGCTGCTGGGACAAGCCCTCCTGCTGCCAACTGAACGACCCCCCATGCTCTGGGGACACCCTCAGAGCCAGAGCACCCCGCCCCAAGTGTACTTGGTCAGCCTCGCATCCCTAACCTGAGGCTGCCCCTCTGGGACAACTTCAAAAGTGTCCCTCAGTAAGGCGCTTGGCTGACAGTTGGCAGAGCATGTGACTCTTGCTCTCAGGGTCATGAGTTCAAGCCCCATGTTGGGTGTAGAAATCACTTAAAAAAAAAGTGTCTCCAAGTAACTATGGGGAACTCATTACACATCCCAAGAGCACTTGCACCTGGTAGCTGGAGGTGCCTGGTGGCTGTTGGACTTCTGGGGGCTAGACTTGTATGTTCCTGGGATGTGGTGAGGGTGGGGTGAGGGTGGGGTGAGGGTGGGGTGTCCTCATCTTGCAAGTGGCCCCGGGCCTCTCCTTGTTGGCTAAGTCAGCACAAGACAAGGCCCTTCCCAGCAGGGGCAACCCGTGACTCGTCCTATTTAAACTGGGGGAGGCCTCAGCCAGCGGTTGCACCAAGGGCAGGGCCCAGGCCACTATCACTGACTGTGTAATGCCCCTCCTGAACCTCAAAACATTCCAGTTATGAGGCCGGAAGCCCAGGAAGAGGGACACACGTCAGGATTTCCTGCTGCTGAGCCCTCCCCTGCTCACGGATGGAGACATCCTCCCTGGGTGCTGGAATAAGCAAAGTCCAGAGCAAGAAGGAAGGAGTGGGGCACACTCACGTGCAGTGGAAGCTTTCAGATTTAGCTCCAGAGCCAGCGCAGCAGATTTTCTGTCTGTGTCTCACGTGTAAGCCCCTGCCAGCCCATCTGGCATTGGCCGGGGTGAAGGCTGTGACCTGGGTATCATGTGCCATCTGGTGTGTAGGTGTGCAGTGAGAGGCCCCAAGGCAGGTGTCTGCGGTGGGCAGGTGGCCCTGCATAGGGCTGTGTGCTTCGTGGTATCAGTGCTTCTCATCATCCCACAGCCAACCTTAAAATACCCCTGTACCAAAGGAAGAGGCAGGATGTGTGTGATGAGACCCAATGGGCAGAATTTCTTGGTGGTGTAGTGGGGCAAATGGTGGACCCCAGAAGGTTGTCCATGTCCCAAAGCCCAGCACCTGTGAAGGTGACCTTGTTTGGAAATAGGGTCTCTGCAGATGTGATTAAGGATCTTGGGATGAGATCATCTTGGATTTAGGGTGAGCCCCAAATCCAATGATGGGAATGCTCATAAAAGGAAAGAGGGAGATTTGAGACACACAGACACAGGGGAGGAGACCTCAAGATGACAGAGGCACAGAATGGGGTTACAGAGCCCTGAGCCAAGGATGCTGGCAGCCACCAACATCTAGAAGAGAGGCGAGGACAGAATCTCCCCCAGACCATCCTGGGAAACCCTCTGCTGACCCCTTCATCTTCAACTTCTGGCTTCTACAACTGGGAGAGAATCGATTTTTCCTGTTTTTAAGCCTCCGGTTTGTGGTCACGTGTTACGACTGCCCCAGGACCGTGATGCGGTAGTGCAGGGAGGCCTGAACTGATGTTGGGGGGCATGTTTTCTTTCCTGACACCGTTTTTCCCAGGCCGATCTTAACATGGACATATATTCCATCAGCTCATACTTGCTGGGTGAATATTGGCCTGGATGGACGCCCTTGCCACACAACACCCAATGCCATGAGGTGATGGACTGCTGGCTGGCTGCTGGCATGGTTGGTCTGGCCTTTAAAGTCACAGGGTGGGGACGCCTGGGTGGCTCAGTTGGTTGGGCATCCAACTCTTGGTTTCAGCTCAGGTCATGATCTCAGGGTCGTGAGATCGAGCCTCGTGTCAGGCTCTGCGCTCAACGGGGTGGGGGGGGCTGCTTGAAATTCTCTCTCCCTCTCCCTGCCCCTCCTGCTTGTGCATGCTCTCTCTCTCTCTCTAAAATAAAGGCACCTTGACATGCCTCAGGCCCCCATAGCCCCAGAAACTTCAAGGACACCAAGCCCTCAGGTGTGAGAAGAGGTGTTAACTAGGATCTTGATCGGGCGGAATGCAACAGAGCCCCCAGTCTCAGTAGCTGTAGTGTAAACATGGGAGGTTTGCAGGCTGGTGCAGTGGTGAGTGGAGGGACTATTGCCACCGTCTGAGATGGAGCTCCAGCGATCAAAACCATGTTCTAAGTAGCCAGGATAGAGAAGGGGGCACAGACTCAAAATCCTGTCCCCACATGTGCTCACATTACCAATGTTATGGGGTGTACCATGTCTCCTAAAAGTTCATACGTTGGAGTCCCTCAGAATGTGACCTTGGGTCACTGCAGATGTAATTAATTGAGTTCATACTGGTGTAGGGCAGACCCTTTATCCAGTGTGACTGGTGTCCTTATGAAAAGGGGAAATTTGGACAGAGAGAGAGAGAGAGAGGAGCACAGAGGGAAGGCCTCGTGAGGAGCCACAGGGAGAAGACAGCCACCTCCGAGCTGAGAGGGGCCTGGGCCTGATCCTCATCCATAGCCTCAGGAGGCACCAGCCCTGCTCACACCTTGACTTCTAGCTTCTAGAACTGGGAGAGAAGAAATCTCTGAATTCCTTTCTCTGCATCATATCCTGGAATTTCTGGCATCTCAACCCTGTTTTAACATGGGCCCCAGGAGTCCAGCTTTCAGGCTGTTGGTTGTTCACGCTGGCTCAGCTGACCCAGATAGCTGGGTGCCCCGTGGGACAGGTCCACTCTCTCAGAATTCATCCCACACACGTTCAGAGTTCTGCTGGCATAAACCTAACTTCCTGTGGGTCTCCATTCTCCTGGTGGCGAAGCCTTCCCCATTGCAGTGCAGCTTTATGTTGGGGACCCGACTCTCCCAGGTTTCAGGGGTGGGGCTGGGCCAGGGGGCTTTGAGGGAAACAGACTTTTCTCTTACAAAGTAACTCCTTCAAGGGATGTCATTACAGCATCTTCAAGGGCGGGGACAGCTTCATCCAATGTGGGGAGAGGGGCCATGGAGGCTGGCAGAGGGGCTTTTGGCAAGGAGGGGAAGGGGTCCCCAGCTTATGCCGTTTACTCCGGTCCAGTTCTCTGGATCCTACACGTGCCACCCCAGCACTCCAGCGTTCCCACAAATTTGGGGAGGTTGTAGATTCAACTTCTTTGGTTGTTTTGCCACAACCCAAATCCAGCCATGTGGTTTTGGGCTCAGTCTGATGGCTATAAAAAACGAGCTCCCTGGTCACAGGCAGCTTCCTGCTGCCCCAAGAAGAGCAGTCAGGAGTTTGAGTCCATTACTTCCCTTCTCTAGTTGGTCTGTTTCATTCAAAACACCAGTCCCTCCAGAGTTCTTGAATTCCTCATGCTCAGCTGTTGTCCATGGCAGGGGACATGCTTGCTTCTAAGAGCCTGGCCTTCCCCAAGCATGTCATTCCTGTGACCAGGTGCCCAGGAGTGCCACATCCCTGTCCCTGCACCCTGATCAGGGCCTCTAGCCACATCTGGACCAGGCCACCAACCCCAATTTTCTCTAAGGGTCATTGTCTGCAACCCACTCCAGGGATTATGGGAAGCATCACTTGCAAAAGTGACCGGAGGGCTGGGCAGGCTCAGGTGTGGGAATAGCCAGCTAATGGTGCAGGATGCCCCCAGACACCGTGGCCATGCTGCAGACTCTGGGCTCCCCAGCTCTTTCCCAGTAGCCACGGATGCTGGAAAGAGACTTTCAGCTCCACCCTTGCCCCTAGAAACACAGTTGTGGCAAGTGGTTAAAATGTGACAGATGTCCAATTCACACAACCTAAGAAATGAAACTGTTTCCAAGTCACTTCATACTCATAAAATGTCCCTTGCTGAGGAGTGACCGTGGTTAGGGAGGGCTGAGTGGACTCAGGCCTTGCTGAGGAGTGACCGTGGTTAGGGAGGGCTGAGTGGACTCAGGCCCGAGGTCTGATCATAATAATGACCTGAGGGCTTGTGTGTCTGGCAAGGTGTGGGAGCTGGGAGGAAGTGTGGGGTCTTTCTCATGGCTGCCTGTGTGTCTCATCAGGCTCTGGGACCCCCTCCCTAAACACACATATACTTTGGGAAATGCCAGGAGGCTTGGGAGGCCCAGAATCAGCACTGAAAGGGGGGTGGGATGTCTGTCCAGCTCCAAGCCCCTCCTCAGAGAAGCCCTCCACTTCGGCTGAGCTGCCACTCTGTCTGTGCCCCACATGGGCCCTGCAGCCTTTGGGCATTGTCCTGTTCTGTGAGTGGCTGCTGGGGGCGGGTCAGGGTCTGCTTGGTCCGAGTCCCCTGGCTTGGCCGTGGGAGGGTTATCTCCAGGTGTGGGGATGTGTTCTCTGGGGATCTCCCCTTCTCCAGGAAGCCCTCTGCTGGCCCAGCTCTTCGGAGGGTCTGGGAAGATGGTGAAATTGCTGCCGTATAGGGATTCCGGTCTCCCTAGCTCCGGTTTTCCCCAGGAGGTCTTGGAGGCCCGGAGCCTGGGTGGGGTGCCTGGTCTGTGGGAGGGGCCCGCCCCTTCCTCCTCCTGGCCAGGGTCCAGCCTGGCCTGACCTCTCACTGGGACCTGAGGAAGTGAGCCAGGGTGGGACAGAGGTCTCTTTTGTGGGTCTGGGCTAGTACCTGGAGGCGGGGCCGGGGGGCGGGCGGGGGAAGATAACCCCCATCTCCCCATAAGGAGGAAGCTTCCTTTTCAAAGCCATCTGGCTCCACAAAGGCGAGCTCAGCAGGGCCACCTGCTCTCAGAACAGACTCCCTGGGGTGGGGAGAGGCCTCTGCTGTGCACCGTGGAGGCTGACCCATAGGGGCATTCCTGCCCTTTCACCGCTGGGGAGGATGCAGAGGTGGGTGGGGGCAGAACGGCAAAGGGCCCTGGTTGGGCATTGAGGGATCCAAGTGTAGACTGGGCCCTGTAGTCAGCCGGTGGGGTCATGAGGTGGGGGTGACAGTCCTTGCTCTTCACGCCTCAGTGCCCCCTTTTGTTAAGGAAGGGGCTTGGTGGCTCTGGAAGGCGGGTGATGTGCAGCAGGCCCTCAGGGGCCCCTACGGTGGGCAGCAAGCTACCCCAGAACCTGGGCTGGGTCAAAGCCGTGGAGGGCGCGGCTGCGCAGCGTCGTGCGGGGGTCGTCTGGGGAGTCCGGAGACACGAACCCAGGGCTCGCAGAGCGCCCGTGCACGCGCGTCGGCCTGCCGGGGGCGTTCCCGCGTCTGCTTTTATGCCCACGCGCTCGACGTGCTCGTCCCCGCGCCGCCCGCCGGCCGCAGCGCGAGCGAGCGTGCGCGTGCTCGCGACAGCGAGCGTGTGTGCGTGCGCGCGCGCGCGGCGGCGGCCCTGAGAGCGGCGCTCTGAGCCTGAGGCGGCTCCGGCTGAGGCGGCTCCAGAGGCGGCAGCGACCCGCTCCCCGCTCCCCGCTCCCCGCTCCTCCTCCGGGCCCGCCAGCCCAGCCGCTCCCTGGGGCACGAAGATGCCAGCTGTGTCGAAGGGGGACGGGATGCGGGGTCTGGCGGTCTTCATCTCCGACATCCGCAACTGTGAGTGGCCGCGGCGCGGGACCCGGCCTGCGAGGGGCGGCGGTGCGCGGCGGGGGTCCGGGGGCGCGGGGCGGAGCGGGGTCCCGGGTGCGGCCCGGAGGGCGGGGGTGGGGTCGGGGGGGGGGGGGTGGGGGGGGGGGGGCCAGGGGGGGTGCGGGGGGAGCGGGGTCCCGGGTGCGGACCCGGAGGGCGGGGGTCCAGGGGCGCGGGGCGGAGCGGGGTCCCGGGTGCGGACCCGGAGGGCGGGGGTCCGGGGGCGCGGGGCGGAGCGGGGTCCGGGTGCGGCCCGGAGGGCGGGGGTCCGGGGGCGCGGGCCCGCGGTGCGCGGGTGCGGGGCGGGGTCCCGGGTGCAGACCCGGAGGGCGGGGGTCCGGGGGCGCGGCGGGCGGCGGGGTCCCGGGTGCGGACCCGGAGGGCGGGGGTCCGGGGGCGCGGTGCGCGGCAGGGGTCCGGGTGCGGACCCAGAGGGCGGGGGTCCGGGCGCGGGCCCGCGGTGCGCGGGTGCGGGGCGGGGTCCCGGGTGCAGACCCGGAGGGCGGGGGTCCGGGGGCGCGGTGCGCGGCAGGGGTCCGGGTGCGGACCCAGAGGGCGGGGGTCCGGGGGCGCGGGTGCGCGGGTGCGGGGCGGGGTCCCGGGTGCAGACCCGGAGGGCGGGGGTCCGGGGGCGCGGGTGCGGGGCGGGGTCCGGGTGCGGACCCGGAGGGCGGGGGTTCAGGCGCGAGGCAGGGGCTGCGAGGGTCCCGGTTGGGGACCTAGAGGGCGGGGGTCCGGGGGCGTAGCTTTGGGGTGCGGGGGTGCGGGGCGGGGGTCTGGGTGCGGACCCAGAGGGCAGGGGTCAGGGGGCGCAGGTCGGGGGTGCGAGGGACCTCCAGGGCGGGGGAGGAGGGCGCAGGCTTCTGGGAGGCAGGGTCGGGGGCTCTGACTGGGGCCTGCGGGTCAGGGAGCGGTGGGACAGGGGTCGCGGGGTGCAGGGTGCAGGGCGGGCGGTGTTCTCCACCCGCGTAGGGGGCTGTGGCATCGTCGACCGGGTTCCGGCGAAGACCCCCCCCAGCATGATGTCATCGCGAGCACATTGCTCGTCTTTCTAGTAATGGAGCATTTAACCCAGCGTTTTCCAAAATAGCATGGATCTTCACTTTGGGAGTGGGAAGAGCTCTGCCCGGGTTCTGGCGGCTTATTACGCCCTGATTAAAATGACTCATTTCCCGAGGGAATCCAGACACTGGGGCGGTGGAGGGTGGGATGGCTTTGGGGTGACTGCTCTGTGCGTTCTCAGGGACACGCGTGTCTCCTCACAGTGGAAAAAATCCACACCAGAAGGGAATCAGGCCAGGAGGCTGGTGGGGGCAGCGAGGGTCCACCAATAAATCTGGCTTGGTCTGTAGAGAAACTACAGTGTTCAGAGAACGTCCTTTTTATTTTATTGAAGAAATTGAACATAAAACCAGTTTCCCATCTGGTGCGTTTTATTTATTTTTTGTTATCCACCAGGTAGCTGACTGATTTTTATTACCTTAGGTTTAATGTATATTTTGAAGAATGTAACTTCACCTGCTGGTAGATGCTCTTGTGTTGAGCCTCCCCCTGAGCCCCTCACCTCCTTAGACTGGAGGACCCGGATGCCAGCCTGGCTCCCCCCCAGACTGTGGAAGCTTAGATCTTCTGTCCCTCTCCTTCCTGTGCGAGAAACCCAGAGATCCATGTGGTAACACTCTCTCATATCGGAGCTTTTACAAGTAGGCAGTATTCTTTTTCTTTTCCTTCCTTTGCTGTTTAATGTGATCTCCAAGTCAGTAGCGCTCATAATCAGAATGCATCTTGTAATGCTAAGTGTTTGTGTGCTAGTACTGCAGGGGAGCCCTTGGCCAAAGGGTTAGCAGCCTTAAATTAGGAGTGATGTCAGTCCTTCCTTTTTGGAAGAAAAAAATGCGGTGGGCAAGAAAGACACCGAGATCGAAACCCATTTTCTTGGACAGCCAGTCACCTGCATATTAGACATGTGTCCTGTGCTAGGTCTGCATTCGAGTGGAAGGTAGGTGCCTGCCACATACTGAGGACTCGGCAGATACTTGTTGACTGACTGTAGAGCAGGCTTTCTCCACCCCCACACTGTTGAGAGTGGGGCCAACCATTTGTTGTGCAGAGCTGTCCAGTGGTGGTGGATAGCAGCATCCCTGGCCTCTGCAACGAGATGCCTCCGTTGTGACAACCAAAAAATATGTCCAGACATTGCCCTATGGGGCAAAGTTTTCTCTGGTTGAGGGCCACTGGTATAGACCAACGAAAAAGACCGGTCTCCTTCCCGAAGGAGCTTAAGGAGGAAGGGGTGCCTCGTCCTTCTTGGGCGCAGGTCTCTGTTTATTATGGCCCCTTCCTCAGAAACACCTTTCTGACCTCGCTGTGCCCTTACCTTTGTCAGTCATCATGCTGCGCTTTTCCTGCAGAGTGGTGTCGCTGGTGTGTGGCGCTGTGCCCTCACTGCACTGTAAGCCCTGTGAGGTGGGCACCACAACTGTTCTGTTTGTCATGTCACTCGTCCACTGCTTGCACAGCATCTGGCATGAGACATGTGCCCAGTAAATGAGTAGATGAGTGAGCTAGAGAGGACTTGATAGAAGATGATTTTGTCTAAAGGGCACTGCAGGTAGGGAGCCAAGATGTGCATGGAGCAGCAGGGAATCAATGTTCTAAGCACGCGTGGGCCGGTGGCTGCAGATGGGGTTGGAAAGCTAACCCTGGCCAGAGCCGGTCTGATCTTAACCCCTGTGGGGCAGGGAGAGGGGTCTCTGCGTCCCCTTTTCGCTGCCGACTTCTGATTCTGTGTGCTTAGTTTCTTGTTGTGAGTGTGGCGGATGTAGCTAGGCTCTGTGCAGAGAGGGCACCAAGCTGGCAAGGGCCCGGACCCTGACTACCTCTCACCTGCTTCACGACCCAAAGCCAGTGGCCACTGAGCTTCAGGTTTCTCAGCTGATGGAGAGGGGTGGGTTTCGAACTAGACTATCACTAAAGTCTGTTTCAACTCTAAAATTACAGCTCTCTTTTACCTTTTGAACTAATTTTTTAAATTTCCCTCTTTAAGGCCTTCAGGAGTGGGCTCTGCATCTCTTTGCACCTCATGTAAGTTGTTCACTTCAGATGCCTGGCTGGGAACATTGCTCCTCTTAGCATAGGCAACAGTGAATATGCTCCAGGATTTGAAAAGGTGCTCCTGACATGCGGTCTTCCCCAAGCCTGTAGCTTTTGTGGCTCAGGTAGCAAACTAATTCAGTGCCTCATAAAATTAACTTGATCCTTTTTGATTAACTTCAACCCAGGGCCACTGAATTTGGCTAATGTGAGTTCAGTGTGTGGGAGCTAATGAACTGTTTCTTTATTTTTTTAAATTGGTATTTAAAAGAATCCTAATCCTTTTATTTAGTCCCAATTTTTAAATAATCTTTGTTTTGATATGTAGATTCGTAAGAAGTTGCAGAGAAATGGACAGGGAGGTCCCGGCACCCTTCACCACATCTCTTCAAAGGGGGATTTCTTGCATAACAGTACAGTTTCAACACCAGGAAACTGATGTTGGTACATTCCACAGGGCGTATTCACATTTTATCAGTTTTACCTAACACTGGTGTGTGTGCGTGTGTGCAGGTCTTTGTACTTCTATCACATGTAGCTTCGTGTAACCCCCACATTAATCAAGATATAAAGCTGTTCCATCGTCACAAAGCCCCCTTGTGTTACCCCATATAGCCCACCTTCCCACCCCCAGTTACTAGTCTGTCCTCTGTCTCTACATAACATCTCAAGGGTGTTGTGTGAATGCGATTGTACAGTATGTTGAGATTGTCGTTTCTCACTCGGCACAATCCCCTTGAGGTCCATCCAGGCTGTTGCATTGATGGTTATCATATCCAAGTGATGGATTTTTTTTTTAAAGATTTATTTATTTGAGAGAGAGAGCATGCACACGTGCTTGTGTGCATGCGCGCGCACACACAAGCAGGAAGGGCGGAGGGGAGAGGGAGAGAGAGAATCTCAAGCAGGCTCCACACCCCGCGCCGTGCCCCAACATGGGGCTCGTTCTCACGACCCTGAGATCATGACCTGAGCCGAAACCAAGAGTCTGGCCCTCAACCGACTGAGGCACCCAGGCGCCCCTCAAGTGATGAGTTTAAGGAAAATGAAAGAACTGCTGAAATTGGGAAAATAATAGTATTTGCTGTTCAGTTATTTTGGAACTTTTGTTTACTTTTACACGTGTGCTTTATTGGCAGACAGTCATATATAACTTAATTAATGCACGTCTTTATTCATTGCCATTGACATGTCAACACTACAAAAGTGTTGAGAATATAAAACACTGGTGAAAATGTCAGACTCGGAATTGACTGCAAAATAATCAAGACTGCTATGAAAGAGAAGTGATAGGTCTTCATTCTTGAGAGACCAGTCATGTTGCCAATGGGCAGGAAATTGCCATTTATTCCTCCGTGCACGAGGTGGCAGGGGCTGGGGCTGTGCAGATGGGTTAGGACACTTCCATCATGCTTGGAGGCATTTTATTTAATCCTTCCAGGCACTCACTTAAATGTAGGGAAACAAGTGGACAGATGTAATTAGCTATTTGGCAAAAACCAAATTTCCCATGTTCTTGGAGAAAGCATTCAGTTTTGCTGCAGGTGCGGTGATAAACTAGTAGAGTAAGTATCAGTGCTCTCTTCATTGTGTTGGTCACAAAACTTTGTCCTTTCTGTTTTGTTAACTTTGTTGAAATTGGGCATCCCTTTGAATTATATTTTAGCATGACTAAAGTTTAAAACACTTATTTGTTCATAAAATTCCATTTGTTATGAGTCATAAATTGGATGTGGAGAACCAACATAAAATTTTAATTCAGCTTAAGCATCAGCGTAGGAAATTAAACATAAAGTTGGTACTTGATTTTCCTGAGTGATAAGATCAGAATCAGAGTTTGTCAGTCTGCTTTTTAACTTTTAAAGTTCTTAAAAAAATTAAGGTTCATTTTAGTCTTGCCTGGACATTTAAAAAATGCTGACTCTTTGAAAAAGAATGCTCTTCTTGCATATTTTCTTTTGCACTCTTCTGCATAATTTATATTCTTTAGAAGCGGATTTAGGAAGTGTGTGACAGAGAGTATAAGGAGGGACGAACCGCCATGCTGGAGAAGGAAGGAAGTCTTTGATCCAGGTTGAATTTTTCTGCCAAGGTTGGTGATTACTGCTTCGAGGAAATCCTTATGTATTCTTCCCTGTTTCCCTTCTGGCTCCTCTGAAGAGGGGGGGTATCCCTCTGTTTCTTTTATGACAAGTTGAAATGTCCTGGTGATAAGTATATTCTCATGCCAGATACTTAGCATTACTTCTCTTTCCTCTTAAAATGATTTTTACTCTGTTGTTTTGGCAACATATGTGTCAGGATTTTGTAGTTGCAGAATTATTGGAAAGGCTGTCTTTGTGAGATTAAATAGCATTATCTTGGCTTTTAGAAAATCGAATAGAATCAGAGCAGAGGGGAGGATTCCAGTGTGATGGTGCCCCCAGAGAAGGTGGCTCTCTGGTGTGAGCTCCTGAGTGGGCGGGGCTCTGAGCACCTTGGAATTTCTCAGGCCTGAGACTATCTTCCCTTAGCTCAAATTTCAAAGCTTATAAGACTCCCAAAACGAAGTCTTTTTTGTAAGTCTTCGGTGAACTCATTTGGCAAAAGCACAGCCTCGAAGCTCTGTGTGGTCTCCCTCCTTCGTGAGTGTTCGCAAGTGTGTGCTTCCAGGACACAATGACCGTGTGCTGTGCTGCATCCTGAAGTCTTGAGCAGTTCTGGATTCTGGGACACATTGGGCCTCAGGTTTTAGGTAAGGGATGGCATCTGCGCCTGTTATGTGAAATTTGTGGGGTTCACAGAAATAGAACATGTGGTCCCTGTCCCCCTGAAGAGTTTGCAGACAAATGGGGGGATGAGTTCTCACCAGTGCATTTATCTTTATTGAGCACCACCTGTATTCAGGACTCTTGAATGCAGAATAAGGGGAATAAGCAGTTGTCAGGTGGACAAGATGAGTCCTTGCCCTGAAAGCAAGGTAGGGAGGTCCTAGAGGGCAGACGGAATACTAGAGGAACACCAGGTGCTCAGGCATCTACAAAAGGTAGTTCTAAGTCAGACTTTGGAATGTTTCATATTTACCCTTGACCTTACTGAATATTCTTTTTTTGTTAAGGTGTGTCTGGTCCATTCCCTCCCTGGATCCAGTGTGATGAAATGAATGTTGGATAGATACATAGGAATGGCACCCCTGCTGTCCTCTTTCATTTTGGTCAGCACAGGGGTTTGATATTGACACCACAGGTTTGATGGGACGCCTGGGTGGCTCAGTCGGTTGAGCCTCTGCCTTTGGCTGAGGTCATGATCTCAGGGTCCTGGGATCGAGTCCCACGTTGGGCTCCTAGCTCAGCGGGGAGTCTGCTTCTCCCTCTCCCTCTGCTGCTCCCCCTGCTTGCATGATCTCTCTCTCTTACAAATAAATAAATAAATAAAATCTTAAAAAAAAAAAACCACAAGTTTGAGAGTTAGAAAGTTGATGGTTTCTGTCATTTTCCAGAGCAGTATAAAGTAGATTAAATAATTTTGCCTTCACCTTAACAAAATGAAAGGTACTTTTTTTTTTTTTTAAAGATTTTATTTATTTAGTTGACAGACAGCGAGAGAGGGAACACAAGCAGGGGGAGTGGGAGAGGGAGAAGCAGGCTTCCTATGGAGCAGGGAGCCCGATGCGGGACTCGATCCCAGGACCCTGGGACCATGACCTGAGCCGAAGGCAGACGCTTAACGACTGAGCCACCCAGGCATCCATGAATGATGCTCTTAAGCAAATAGAGATGAACAGTTTTCACTAGGTCTTGTGATGTCTAAGATTTAGATTATAAAACTGCATTTACTGATTCTGGCAGTGTCCTTTTTCAAAATAACTGACTTTTGTTGACATGGTTAAAATTTCATGAAAAGTTGTATGTGCCATTTGCTTAGAAGTTCAGGGCAGATAGGTTCAAGTGGGAGTTACCACAGAGAGGTGGGAGCTGAGGCTGAGCGATAAGATTAGCTCTTGCACTCTGTGGTGGAGAGGCCCAAAAGGGTTTAACCACGGTGCATGGGATAAATAGCAGGCAAGGAGGAAGTGGCCTTGTTTTTAGAATAGTGCCCTGGTGACTGAGTTGGGAAGGAGACCAAGAAGAGTGTGGGGACGGTGAGATGCATGGGTACCCAGTGCCAGAAAGGGAGACGAGAGTCCTAGCCTCGCCCAAAGGGTTGTGACTGCTCGTAGGATGCAGTTTAAATCTGTGGTGACATTCTGGCTCCTGCCTGCCTTCACACATCACTTCCTGCCAGCTCTTCATTCTTTTTCCTTCACTGTTACTGGCAAAGAGGGTTAGGACTGTGGCCCACAATCGTCTAATAACGAGAGTGTGGGAAGCGGAGTTAGGAAAATTCTGTGGGGGGTGGGAGCCCCCAGGTGGGCAGGTGGGAGGCACATCAGGCGGGGGGATGGGGCCTGTGGGCTGGCCCTTGGAGTTTGTATCTCTGTTAGTGGGGGTGCAACAGGTTGGAGAGGGCAGTCACGTGCCCCACAAGGAGAGGAAGGTCTTTGCAGTGAGGCTGAGACCCACTCCCTTTGCCAGGTTCTGGCCCTGAATAGCTCCCTCAGCTTCCTGCTGCCTCAGGAAACGGGGCCTTGAGTGAATGACTCTGCTGGATATGTTCATTTAGGGAAACAAACATTTCTGCCTGGTGGTTTGGGTCAGATCCTGATCCTGTTTCCTTTTCTTTCTCACCTTTGCAAATTGTGGCTCTGTAGAGTCTGGAGTCTTCCTTTTGTAAAATTTTATTTTATTTATTTATTTTTAAAGATTTTATTTATTTATTTATTTATTATTATTATTTATTATTTTTTATTTTTTAAAGGTTTTATTTATTTATTTGAGAGAGAGAGAGAGCACATGAGGCGGGGAGGGTCAGAGGAGAAGCAGACTCCCCACCGAGCAGGGAGCCCGATGCGGGACTCGATCCCGGGACTCCAGGATCATGACCCGAGTCGAAGGCAGTCGCTTAACCGACTGAGCCACCCAGGTGCCCTTATTTATTTATTTGACAGAGAGAGAGACAGCGAGAGAAGGAACACAAGCAGGGGGAGTGGGAGAGGGAGAAGCAGGCTTCCCTCTGAGGAGGGAGCCCGATGTGGGGCTCGATCGCAGGACCCCGGGATCATGACCTGAGCCGAAGGCAGATGCTTAACTGACTGAGCCACCCAGGCACCCTGGAGTCTTCCTTTTTGCCCCAAATTTGAACCCACTGAAAGCTGTGGTGCTTTTGTATATCCCTTGTATTCGGGATGTTTCCCATTTACCTTATCATGTGCCCCAGGATTTGTTGTCTGTACAGCTAAAAGTGTGGATATCAGCATCCAAGTTGTGTTGCCTGGTTTTTGTTGTGCATCCTAAGGTGTTTTCCTTGCCTTTTTTTTTTTTTTAAAGATTTTATTTATTTATTCATGAGAGACAGAGAGAGAGGCAGAGGGAGAAGCAGGCTCCCAAGGAGCAGGGATCCTGACGCGGGACCCGATCCCAGGAGTCTGGGATCATGACCTGAGCCGAAGGCAGATGCTTAACCATCTGAGCCACCCAGGCACCCGTTTTCCTTGCCTTTAAAATCCCTTCTGGTGGCAACTCAGGAGTGTAATGAGGAGTAGTTATTTCGTGTACCTAAAGCACTTGGAGCTCCTTAGGGCAGGCAGTGCTGTATTGGGATTTGCATTTTGCTTTTTTTGTGGCCAGCCTGCCTTCATGTGATGTGTTCGAGAGAGCAATTACATGTTTCTAATACAGTTTAAAAAGTATTGAGAAAGGATACTCAACTGATGCTGTTTTAGAAGACTATTCAACTGATAGAAAAAATATAGCAGGAAAATGAGTATTTTGGAACACTTTTTTTTTTTTAAGATTTTACTCATTTATTTGACAGAAAGATTGAGTGCGAGCACAAGCAGGGGGAGCAGCAGGCAGAGGGAGAAGCAGGCTCCCCACTGAGCAGAGAGTCCGATGTGGGGCTCGATCCCAGGACCCTGAGATCACGATCTGAGCCAAAGGCAGATGCTTAACCAACTGAGCCACCCAGGCGCCCCAGTTTTGGATTGCATTTATTGCTACTGAAAAATACAGTTCTGTGCTTTTTTTTTTTTTAAGATTTTATTTATTCGAGAGGGAGAGTGAATGAGAGAGAGAGCGAGCGCACACACGAGCAGGGGGAGGAGCAGAAGGAGAGGGAGAAGCAGGGCTAGACCCCGGGACTCCAGGATCATGACCTGAGCCGAAGGCAGACGCTTCACCGACTGAGCCACCCAGGCGCCCTCCCCCCCGTTTTTTTTAATGTCACGTACAACACAACCAGGTCAGAACCTGAGTTTGAACCTTGTTGTGCCTATGAGAATCAGAGTCCTCTGTGATTGAGTTCATGCTGGACTGTGCCGGGGGATGTGGTGGAAACATGCGTCCATCCATAAGTCTTCAGTAGGCCTTTCTTCCATAGGACACATTCCTCACAATCTCAGTTATTTCTTTTAATTGGCTTGTAGCTTCTGTTCATGTAATTATCTTTTTAAAACTCTTGTTGCCTTATTATTTAACCACAATTAGAGTTGTCCTTCCATAACGTAGTACATCTAGCTTTCCCAAATGCTGAGAATGTGGAGGAAGAGGGAGGTGGGAAGGTGATTGTCTGAGGGTCTGTTTGTGCCAAGTTCAGTTCCTGAGGCCTGGCCTTTTTGAGATTGTCATCCACGGGATGGAGGTGTGGACCCCTTGCACAGATGCTGGTCATAGAGGGACAGGAGATGCTCTTCTGTTGGGTGCTGATGTCTGATGGATATTCTCTAGTGCAGCATTTGCTATAGATGTAATTTAAATCTGTTTAAGTAGTCAAGAAAACGAAGTTCTTCATACAGTGTTCTTATTGTTTTGCCATACTTTTGGTGCAACCGCAAGAGTGAAGTGTATTTTGAAGGTATATATTTCAAAATTTATTTAATTTTCTGGATTCTGTTTCCCTTTTTTTAAAAGATTTTTATTTATTTATTTATTTAAAGATTTTATTTATTTATTTGACAGAGAGAGACACAGCGAGAGAGGGAACACAAGCAGGGGGAGTGGGAGAGGGAGAAGCAGGCTCCTTGCTGGGCTCGATCCCAGGACCCTGGGATCATGACCTGAGCCGAAGGCATTCGCTTAACGACTGAGCCACCCAGGCACCCCTGGATTCTGTTTTCTGATGTAATTGTACAATTCATTTGTTCGTTCATTTGAGAAATCTATTGAGGGCCTGCTATGTGCCAGGCATTTTTCTGTTCTAGGCACTGGGGATTCAGTGGTTAACCAAATGGACAAAATTCCTGTACTTTCAGAACTTAAATTCTTGGGACACCTGGGTGGCTCAGTTGTTAAGCGTCTGCCTTCGGCTCAGGTCATGATCCCGGGGTCCTGGGATCAAGCCCCGCATCGGGCTCGCTGCTCCGCTGGGAAGCCTGCTTCTCCCTCTCCCACTCCCCCTGCTTGTGTTCCCTCTCTCACTGTGTCTCTCTCTGTCAAATAAATAACATCTTAAAAAGAAAAAAAAAGGACTTAAATTCTTGTGAGAGTAGGCAGACAAAATAAATGAGAAAAACATGTATCTATCTCCATCCATTCATCTTTTTGTTGATCTGTTGTGGACAAAAAGTAGGGAAGAGGAACAGAGTAGGGAGGGTTCTCAATGTCAAAGGATGTGGTCATGTCAGGTAGCCTGGAGAAGGTGTATTTTTTTTAAAGATTTATTTATTGGGGCACCTGGGTGGCTCAGTCGGTTAAGCGTCTGCCTTGGGCTCAGGTCATGATCCCGGGGTCCTGGGATCGAATCCCGTGTTGGACTCCCTGCTCAGTGGGGAGCCTGCTTCTCCCTCTCCCTCTATCCTTCCCCCTGCTTGTGCTCTCTCTCTGTCAAAATCTAAATTTTGAGAGCGTGTGAGTGGGGAGGGGCAGAGGGAGAGGGAGAGAGAATCCTAAGCAGAATGCCTGCTGAGCCTGCAGTCCGATGCGGGGTTCCATCTCCATGCGGGGTTCCATCTCGAGATGCTGAGATCATGACCTGAGCCGAAACCAAGATTCAGTTGCTTAACTGACTGCGCCACCCAGGCGCCCTGCATATCTGTAATTTTTTACTGGATGCCGGACATCGTGAATTTCACCTTGTTAGTCCTGATTATTGTTGTGTTTCTTTAAATATCCTTGAACTTTTTTCTTGATGAAGCTGAGCTACCTGGAAACCGTTTGATTCTAAAAGGAGGACCCAGAGCAGCCTTTAGTCTGGTGCTGATTTCACCCTACTCTTGAGGGGTAGTGCTCCTTCTCAGAACTCTGCTCCATGCCCTGTGTTTTATGAGGTTTCCCTCTGGCTTGCTGGCCCTGTGCTACCTTCCATGGTTTACCCTCTGGCTTCTTTCCAGTGGCTCTTTCACAGCCTCAGCAGCTTCCTGTCTTGCTTGGGCAGATCAGTAATGAGAGCAAGACGCCAGGACCCCTCTGCAGCACTCTGGCACTCTGCTCTCCCTGCCGCAGGCTCTATTCCAGGGTTCTTTTTTTTTTTTTTAAAGATTTTATTTATTTATTTGAGAGAGAGAGAATGAGAGATAGAGAGCACGAGAGGGAGGAGGGTCAGAGGGAGAAGCAGACTCCCTGCTGAGCAAGGAGCCCGATGTGGGACTCGATCCCGGGACTCCAGGATCATGACCTGAGCCGAAGGCAATCGCTTAACCAACTGAGCCACCCAGGCGCCCTCTATTCCAGGGTTCTGCCCCGCGCATTCTAGCCTCCTTAGTCTGTCTCCTCACTTCAGGGAGACCTTAGGGCTCTGTGTGGGGTCCCCTCCCCAAGCAGTAAGCTGGAGCAGTGGTAAGACTCATCTTGTTTATTTTCTCTCAGTGAGCACTCTTGTCCATAGTCTGTTATCCAGTTTCTGAAAACTGTTGTTTTGTCTAGGTTTTTAGTTGCCTGAGGTGGGAATGTAAATCATGTCCCTGTTTATCACCATTAGGTTTTGGGGAGAGACGTTGAATCTGCAGTTGGATATCCGAGACTGGAATTCAGAGAAGAGGTCTGAGCTAGAGGTAAAAATACAGGGGCATTCGTTGTAGGTTTTGTTTAAAGCTGTGAGACTGGGAGCGCACCGAGGGAGTGAGTGGAAATCATCAGAACATAGCTCTTACTCCTGTAGCTCTACTGTGTGCTTGCCGTGCTTCCAAGCCCGCTGCCTTCATTTACATGTCTGATTGTCAGGATAATCCTTTACAGTAGGTACTCTGGTCCTCCCTGTTTCAGAGATGAGGAACCTGAGGCCCTGAGCCTAAGGCCACGTGACTGCTTATGAAGTAGGAAAACGGGGATTCAGACTCAGGCTACCTGGCTCCAGGTCTTCTCCCCCAAGCACAGTGCTGGCCCAGCTCTCTAGGAAGATGGCTGGAGCTCCAGGCATGCAGACCTGAAGCAGTCAGGGAGAGACATGTCCAGGTGGGAAGAGCACAGGGCAGTGTGGGGGAAGTAGTCTGGTGGGTCACTTGAGTGGGCTGAGCAGAAGTGAACCTTGTGGTAGTTTAAGGGAGACTAATTGGGAAACGTGAGTGTCAACCCTCAAGGACTTTACCCTCTGTAAAGAGGAGGGAAAGGAGAGTGTGACTGCAGGATGCAGAGAGCATGTTAGCTTTCTCTTGCTGCTGTGACAAGTTAACACAGGTTTAGCAGCCTAGACCGGCACTCCTGCGCTCTCTCGTGTTTGTAGACAGAAGCCATGCAACGGCCTGGCTCAGCAGGGTCCTCTGCCTAGAGTCTCACAGGGTTGAAATCAAGGTGTCCCTTCTGGAGACTCTGGTGGTGACGCTGCTTCCAATCAGTGCTTGTAGCGTGGGGCTGAGGTCCCCTTTCTTTGTTGGCTCACCTCCTAGAGCCTGCCCACATTCCTCCTCAAGCCTCCCATGAGGCCCCTCCAGTGAATCCCTCTCAAAATACGAATCCCTCTCAAAATATGGATCCCTCTCAGAATAGGATCTCTCCGACTTCTTAGCTCATCTCTTGCCTCTAGGCAGAAAGAGTTCTCTGCTTTTAAGGGCTCATGTGATTAGATTGGGCCCATCTGCATGATCCAGGATATATCCCCTATCTTAATTACATCTGCAGGGTTCCTTTTGCCATGGAAGATATCCTACAAGGTCCTAGTATTAGGGTGTGGGCATCTTTGCACGATGGAGTGGTGGGGTAGAGGTGGTATTCTGCTTACCACAGTGGGGTCAAAAAAGATTTTTTTTAAGTTTAATTCATTTTTTTTTTTAAGATTTTTATTTATTTGAGAGAGCGAGAATGAGAGAGAGAGAGAGAGAGAGAGAGAGCACATGAGAGGGGGGAGGGTCAGAGGGAGAAGCAGACTCCCCGCCGAGCAGGGAGCCCAATGCGGGACTCGATCCCGGGACTCCAGGATCATGACCTGAGCCGAAGGCAGTCGCTTAACCGACTGAGCCACCCAGGCGCCCCTAATTCATTTTTTTTTTTAAAGATTTTATTTATTTATTTGAAAGAGAGAGACAGTGAGAGAGGGAACACAAGCAGGGTGAGTGGGAGAGGGAGAAGCAGGCTTCCCATGGTTTAATTCATTTGTTCATCAGTTCACTCAGTGCCAATTTTGCACAGTGAGCAAAATAGACAAGAATATCCTCATGTGGCTTACATTCTAGTGAGGTAGACATAAGTCTAATATAGAGTGCGTTGCATACTACATCAAGGGGAAACAAAGCAGGAATAGGGAATTGCGGTTTCGATAGTGCAGCTGGGGGTCAGGCATACCCTGCAGTGCTCGTGGACAGGGTGGCTGGACTAAGAATTGGGGAGAGAGCCGGGACATGGAGTTGGGTGCAAGGTGCAAGGGAGATGATGGGAATCCTGTAGGCTCTTCCGAGAGCTCTGCCTTTCACCCCGAGCGATGGGTGGAGCCAGTGCGGGGGTGGGGGGGTTGGTGGTGAGCAGAGAAGGGGCTTGCTCCACGTGCAAGGCCAGCCCAGTGATTGGGTGTGTGGTTTCACCAGGCACACTCAGCTCTCCAGGCTGTGTGTGGTGCCGGTTGGCCAAGAATTGGATTCAGCAGGGAGGGCTTTTGCCAGGCAAGGGCACAGACGGAGAAGCAGGTTCAGGACTTAGTGATGGGATTAAAGCTGGCTGAGAGGAGCTGAGGATGGGCCAGGGGGACAGAGAGAGGGAAAGAGAAAGAAATCATAGGTCCTGGGGTCAGGGTGGCTCCTGGGTGTCAGAAGAGTTGGCTTACCTGATCGGGCTGAAAGGTTGGGGCTGGTAGGACGCCTGCAGTGGAGCGTGCATAGGAGGGTGACTGTTGGAGGGGTGGCTGTGGTGGGGACCAGATCATGCGAGGAGCTGAGGTCAAGGCCAGAGGGTTGTGTGGGGGTCATGTGCACGGACATTCATCACCAACGGTGGTGATCCTAGCATGGCAGGGAAAGAGGTAGTGTCATAGGAAGTAATTGGGCAAGTCTTCCCAGTTGTGTGCACTTTTGTTATTTTCTTGTCTAATCTTGTCCTAAATGTTTTACAAAGTTACAAAAAAGTTAAAATCAAGAATGTAGTTTAAGAAGTTAATTATAAAATACTTGACGTCTGCCTCATCTCCCCATTCCTAAACCTCAATTATTTTCATTTTACAGCCATTTTTTCTAATACTTGTTTTTAAAATAAAAAGTAATTACTAAATCACATGTTATACCATTTATGGGTGATTAGTTATGATTTATTGACTTCTTACTGTGGAAGATGAGGATTTAATTTACCTGAGCTTTCCTTCTCTCATTCTCTAATGTGCCATGATATTTTATTTAATTAATGTATAGCATTAATTAATATAATTATAATTATGTAATTAACATATAAATATAATTAATATAATTAATTATAATTAATGATTAAATATTTGAAAGAATATCTGAAAATATTCCCAGGTGAGAATAATAGTTCTTTTTAAAAAATAGTTTTTTACGGGGGCGCCTGGGTGGCTCAGTTGGTTAAACGACTGCCTTCGGCTCAGGTCATGATCCTGGAGTCCCGGGATCGAGTCCCACATCAGGCTCCCTGCTCAGCGGGGAGTCTGCTTCTCCCTCTGACACTCTTCCCTCTCGTGCTCTCTATCTCTCATTCTCTCTCTCTAATAAATAAATAAAATCTTTAAAAAAAAAAAGTTTTTTAAAAAAAGATTTTATTTATTTATTAGAGAGAGAGTGTGAGCATGAGCAGGAGGGGAGCAGCAGGGGGAGAGGGAGAACCAGGTTCCCCACTGAGCAGGGAGCCCGACATGGGGCTCAATTCCAGGACCCTGAGATCATGACCTGAGCTGAAGGCAGATGCTTCACTGACGGAGCCACCCAGGCACCTCAGTAGTTCTTTGGTGTTAATGATTGCCTTTGTACTTTTGTACTTTTACTTTTTTTAAAAGGTTTTATTTTTAAGTAGTCTCTACACCCCATGTGGGGCTTGAACTCACGACCCCGAGATCAGGAGTCACGTGCTCCACCGACTGAGCTGGCCCAGCACCCTGTACTTTTGAACTTTTTAATGCACCTTTTGCCTTTCAGCCCTAAGCTTCTGGACATGACTGTAAATCCCCCTTCAGGTGGTTGGACACAGCAGGTGTCTCTCAGCCCCTTCTTTCCATATTGGGCATGTCCTTCGTGGAGTGATCAGTTCTGCTGGCGTCTGGACAGGTTATTTTTGCTCATGCTGCCCTCCTGGGACTTCCCTTCACCATAGTCCTGAGGGTCTTGTCTCTGGCTGGACCTCTGTTCTTTGGAGTCCTCGCTCTGGGCTTGTGCTCGCTTGTGCTCGATAAGAGTGTATAGCAAGTAAAATTCTTTTGTATTTTTTACCTTTGTACTTAATTGAGAATTTGGCTCTGGTAGAATTCCAGCTGAAACTAACTTTTCCTCAATTTTGAAGGCATGGCTGTATTCTTAGTTTCTAGTGGTCTGCAATTTTAAGATGCTGTGCCAGGGGTGTGGCCTGTGGTGACCTTTTTCAATCTGGAAACTCATGTCCTTTCGGTTTGGGGAAGTGTTCTTGTTTTATTTCTTTGATAATTTCCTTTCACTTTCTCCTTTTTGAATGGTCCTCTAATAGGTGAAATTTGGACCTCTTGGCTTACGTTTTCTTATCTTTTTATCTCTCATCTTCCATTTCTTTATCATTGTGGTGTTTTATTTTCTGAGACTTTCAACTTTGTCCTTTAGTCCTTTTTTTGGACCTTTTTAAAAATTTCTGCTAGTACTTTTATTTTTATTATTTTTATTTTTTATTTTTTTTAAAGATTTTATTTATTTATTTGACTGAGAGAGATACAGTGAGAGAGGGAACACAAGCAGGGGGAGTGGGAGAGGGAGAAGCAGGCTTCCTGCGGAGCAGGGAGCCCGACGTGGGGCTCGATCCCAGGACCCCGGGATCATGACCTGAGCCGAAGGCAGACGCTTAGCGATTGAGCCACCCAGGCGCCCCTCTGCTAGTACTTTTATAATTTGAGGGCTTTCTTATTGTCTGAGTGCTCCTTTTTTGGTGGTATGTGGTTCTTAAAGCTGTATTTTCTCTATGTAAGAATATGCATTGCTTTGGAGTTTCCTCTTCTTTATAGCCTCTTTGCTCTGATTTCCTTTTCTGTAGGTTTGTTTTGGTTTCTGGCTCATGCTGTGAGACCTTCCCAGATGCCTGGTGGTTGGAGTCTCTCCACTCACATGTACCAGCATTGGCCAGCATGGTCAGAGCTTCGGTGGGAGGCCTCCCTGCATGGTGATGGATGAGGGGTCTCTGTCATTGGGGGAACCTATGTGTCAGTTGTCTCTTCCAGAATGACCCTTCAGTCTCATCTCTTGCTTGGTGAAGTAGGTGGGTATTGTAAGCCCATCTGCCATTATTCTGGGAGGCGGTGTTTCACCATCAGTCTGTCACTCAGTTGTGCTTTTCCTAGTGTGGCACCTTAATCCAGTATTCTTGGTGTCACCAGGGCTAGAGCTTCTGTGTTCCTGCTTTTCCAGGGAGGAAACCTCTAGTTTTCTGCTGGGATTGGGGGGGTGGGTTGCCAGGCTGCAGGGTCTGCTGGAGACTTAGCCCTCCTCCTGATGTCCACCTCCTGAGTTTTCCAATTCCTAAGCCTTTTCAGGTTCTCTGGGAAGGTTTGTTTTTTACTAGTTCTCCCTCTTGCAGGCAGCTGGGTTCCAACTTGCTCTGTTAGCCTGGGTATTTACCACTTGATCATCTCTTTCCAGCATCCAAAATTGTGGTGACTGCTCTTATCATACAGTCTGTTTCTTTTAAGTAAGTTTTGGACTAATTTTATATATATCTCTCTGTGTGTGTGTGTATGTGGGTGGGTGGGTGTATATTATTTTTTTTAAGTAGGCTTCATGCCCAGTGTGGAGCCCAACATGGGGCTTGAACTCACGACTCTGAGATCGAGACCTGAGCTGAGATCAAGAGTTGAATGCTTAACTGACTGAGCCAACCAGGCACCCCCTAATTCTATATATTATACACATGGACCTTCATGACCTTTATGGCTGTTTTTTTATACTTTGGATTAACCACACCTTGGGAAATAATAATTTGACTTTAGTATATTTACTTTCTAATTCTCAAATGAAGTATAATACCTTTTATTATTAAATCTAATTTTAGGGGCGCCTGGGTGGCTCAGTCAGCTAAGGGTCTGCCTTTGGCTTGGGTCGTGATCCCAGGGTCCTGGGGTCGAGTCCCGCATCAGGCTTTCTGCTCAGTGGGGAGCCTGCTTCTCCTCTTCCTCTGCCTGCTGCTCCCCCTGCTTGTGCTCGCTCTCTCGTTCTCTCTATCAAATAAATAAAAAGTCTTAAAAAAACCTAATTTTAGAAGATAGTTCTTACTGTAAAGCTTGTTTGGCATGTCCTTTTTTTTTTTTTTTTAAAGATTTTATTTATTTGAGAGAGAACAAGAGTGGGAGAGCACAAGCAGTGGGAGCAGCAGAGGGAGGGGGGAAGCAGGCTCCCTGCTGAGCAGGGAGCCCGATGGGGGGCTCAGTCCCAGGACCCTGGGATGATGACCTGAGCCCAAGGCAGACACTTAACCCACTGAGCCATCCAGGCGTCCGTGGCATGTGTTTCTAAGTGGAATTTATTTATTTATTTATAAGATTTTTATTGATTTATTTGAGAGCGAGCAAGTGAGAAAGAACACAAACAGGCAGAGGGAGAAGCCGACTACCCTGCTGAGTGGGGAGCCTGATCCCAGAACTCTAGGATCATGGCCTGAGCTGAAGGCAGATGCTTAACAGACTGAGCCACCTAGGCGCCCCTCTAAGTGGAATTTAAAGAGACTGTGTGATTCTGTGGCATTTTTCTAGTTCTTACCTGAAGCAGGCAAGCAGGGAGGATCTTGTTCTCCATTAAACAGAATGATACAGTATATGCAGTTTAGTTTGTGGTGCTCTGAGACCCAGAAATCAAAGCAAGGGAGACAGGCATCTAATAGGATTTTGTTCCATAGACATGATCTGTGTTAATGAGGCAGTTTCTTCCTGGTAATGGAATATAGTAAATGGAAATTTCTCTTTGTGGTGAAGTCAGTAGATTATCTTATTGGTAGTGATGACTCAATCCAGAGGAGTTTGGATACTTAAATTTTCCAAAGAGTTACTTTAAACTCTGAACTCAAACTTTAAAAATAGAAATAGTTTTTAGAGTATACTTCATCATGGTGGAGCCTAAGAGAGAGAATACTTAGGTAGAGTGTTCCTAGAAGGTCTCTCTGAAGAAGCAACATGTGAGTTGGGTCCTGAAATTGACCTGGGACCAGCCTCCTGAGGGCAGAAGGGCTGCTTCAGGACCTGAAAGACCAGTGCATCTAGAGTATAGTGAATGAGAGGCAGAATAGCAGAAATGAAAGCAGACTGCTCTGTGGAGGCCAGAACATACTGGGCTTTGAAGGCCCCGGCACTGAGTTTGAGTTTCTCTTAGGTATGTCAGAAGCTGCTGAAGAAAATCACGTAAATAACTAGGCTAATTATATTTAAAAGAGTACCCTGACTTGTGTGTGGAAAATAGGTTGGAGGAGGCTAGGAGAGGAAGGTGAAAGTTGTGAGAGTCCAGACAAGATGGTGGCAATGGAGAGAGTAAGAATAGAACATTTCCTTTGGAGGAGAAATGGAGAAGACTTGCTGATAGGATGGAGGTGAGGGAGGACCTGGAAGGAGAGTTTTCTTTTGGAGACAAAAACATCACCTGTGTTGGTGGCAATCTTAGTCCTTAATCAGTGTTCGTTCTCTTTCTTTCTTTCTTTCTTTCTTTCTTTCTTTCTTTCTTTCTTTCTTTCTTCTCTTTCTTTCTTTCTTTCTTTCTTTCTTTCTTTCTTTCTTTCTTTCTTTCTTTCTTTCTTTCTTTCTTTCTTTCTTTCTTTCTTTCTTTCTTCTTTCCTTCCTTCCTTCCTTCCTTCCTTTCTCTCTCTTTCTTTCTTCTTTCTTTCTTTCTCTCTCTCTCTCTCCCCTTTCTTTCTTTCTTTCCTTCCTTCCGTCCTTCCTTCCTTCCTTCCTTCTCTCTCTCTCTCTCTTTCTTTCTTTCTTTCTTTCTTTTTCCTTCCTTCCTTCCTTCCTTTCTTTTTTTCATTTTATCTATATCTATCTATATATTTATTTATTTTAGAGAGTGAGAGAGACAGAATGTGAGTGAGCGAGAGGGGCAGAGGGAGAGGGAGAGAGAATCTCAAGCAGACTCCCTTCTGAGCTCATGACCCTGAGATCCTGACCTGAAACCAAGAGTCGGGTGCTTTTTTTTTTTTTTTAAAGATTTATTTATTTATTTGAGAGAGCGAGAATGAGAGAGAGAGAGTACACGAGAGGGGGGAGGGTTAGAGGGAGAAGCAGGCTCCCCGCTGAGCAGGGAGCCTGATGTGGGACTCCAGGATCATGACCTGAGCTGAAGGCAGTCGCTTAACCAACTGAGCCACCCAGGCGCCCCCAAGAGCCGGATGCTTAACCGATTCTGCCACCCAGGCACCCCCCCCCCAATGTTAGTTGTTTCTTAGCTCAGTTGCGTAAAAGCCCTTGGGACAGTTTAGCACATTATAAGTACTCAGATGTATGCTGTTATTAACACATACTATATGCTAGGCATTCTTTCCTCACTGAACATCTACTGAGTGCTTACTAAATTCCAAGGACTGTCCTGGGTTCTGAGGCTATACCAGTGAATAAAACATACAACACTGCCTGCTCACATGGAGCTTACTTACATTCTGGTAGATGGAGATGGAAAATAAAAAGAAAATTATATCTTATGTTGGAAGACAATAAGTACAATAGAAATTAAGGAGAGAAGGTGGTGGGGAATATGGGGCTGTGGGGTTTTCAACTCCAAATAGGGTGACCAGGATTGGTCTTGCTATGAAGGTAACAGGTGAACAAGACCTAAAGGCACTGGGCCATATAGAAATTAGTGGGGAGAACATGTTGGACAGAGGGAACAACAAGTACAAAGGCTTTCATGGGGGGAAGATGACCAGTGTATGGAAGAAACAGGAGGCCTATGTGGCTGCAATAGAGCAAGCCAAGAGGAAGGGAGAGGAGGTTAGGTCAGAGTGGTAATGGAGGTGGGGAGACAGGTGACCTTTGTAGAGCATTATAAAGACTGTGGCTTTTGTTGTTGTTGTTGTTTGTTTTTACATACTAAACACTGGGAATAATAAGACATGGTCTCTGTCCTCACAGTTGCTCAAGCCCTTTGAATGCATAGAGTTAAGTGGTGTGAGATGGATAGTGAAAATGAGTGATGATAGCTTAGGAGAGAGTGATCAGGCATGGTAATACAGAGGTAATACTTGGGTCAGGTCTTGCTAAGCTCATGGTGTAAGAAGATGATCCAGGAAAGTGGGGAACACCATGCATCACACTGAAGAGAGGCATGAGTGGCAGCAGGACACACAGAGTTGTCTGTGTATGAGTAGTGTCTAGCGGGTGGTGGGGTTGTGGCAGTAGAACAAGATAGGAGAGACAGTCCGAAACCAGATCATGGGGAACCTCCTCGGTAAGATGTGATCCACTGATGTATTTTAAGAAGGAAAATGACACCATGCAACTTATTTTTTATTAGTGGAACAGTAATTTTGAGTACAGAGGATGGATTTTAGACTAGACTTAGAGACAGGAAAGTCAGGGAAAGATTAATTGCTTTGGTCTAGGAGATAGTGAGGGCCTGAATCAAGGGAGTAGGAATGGAAAGGGGTGGATTTTGGAGATACTGAAATCAGAATTGACGGGACATGAATGGTAAAGTATTCTTTTATCTGTAGTGGCTTTGAATCTATAGCAGAATTGCCATTTACTCAGAGGGGTGGAATGAGAACCTCCATAAATCCACCCCTCCATACAAGCACTGGAAACAGTGGTAAAAATGGTCAAAATCAACTTTGTCAGAGCTCTGGGAATTAACTAAAGGTTAAAACAATCTCAGGAGGATTTGCTCAACAAAACTGTTGAACCTCCAACTTGACCTGCTCCCATTCTCCTCTCCCATGATTTGTAGTGGCATTGAAAATAATCAGCTTCACAACCATGTAGCTGCGAAAGCCAGCAGCCTTGTAGCCACTGGAGAGGACAGATCAGGTTTGGAGCCCCTCAAAAAGTCCTGTTCTTAGAGCACTGTTGCTGTTTGGCCAGTCTTGCAGCTTTCTGGAAAAGCCCCGTTTGCAGAACTTAACATTATTTGACTTTGTTCAGTGGGAAAGCCCTGTCCCAGTGTGTTGTGGAAAATAGTGACAATTGTTTAATGTCATAGTTGGGGGCAAACAGGAGTCTGGCCAAAATCTTAAAAGGAAGACGTGAAGAAGGACGTGCATCAGGGGGCTTTGAAGAGCTCTGACAGATTGCTGTGGATCTGGAAGGCTGCACGAGGGCAGGACTGTATGTATGCCTAGGAAAGACCTGAGAAGGCCCCAGTCCCTCACCTCTGGCTAATCTTGAGTCCCTGTGCAAATAGGAAGTGAAGGCAAAGGCAGAGTTATAACCTGCCCCAGTATTGAAAGGCTTCAACACAGAGTTCCTTGGCAATATCTGGGACACTTATTCAAGGCACTTAAGGAAATCCCTGACCAATCATGAACTGACCGCTGAGTTAACTGAGCAAAGACTTTAGTAGCTGTAAACTATAAGGAATTACAGACTTTACAGAACTAGTTCAGGAAAGTCACTAAAGACACAAATGCAACAACAACAATAACAGCAAACAGTAACAACAGTCCCTGGGGAGGGGGGCATTTTGATTTCCAGAGTTGCCACATTGTATTACCTAAAATGCCCAGTTTTCAATAAAAAATTATGAGATGTACAAAGAGAAAGGAAAATATAATCTATACACAGGAAAAAAAGTAGTCAGTAGAAGCTATCCTTGAAAGGATCCAGATGTTGAACTTATTAGACAAGAACTTTAAATCTGCTATTATAAATCTGTTCCAAGAACTTAAACTGTGTCTAAAGAATTAAAGGAAAACACGAAAATGATGTCTCACCAAATAGAGCATATCAAAGAAGGGGTAGAAATTATTAAAACAAACAAACAAACCAAATAGAAACTCTGGAGTTGAAAATATAATAACTAAATTGAGAAATTTACTAGAGGGGTTTAGCAGCAGATTTGAGCTGGCAGAAGAAAGAATCAGTGAATTTGAGAATAGGTTTGTTAAGATAATTTAGATCAATATCAAGGTAAGTATAGATCCAATCTGAGGAACAGGAAGGAAAAAAGAATAAAGAAAAATGAACAGGGGTGCCTGTGTGGCTCAGTCTGTTAAGCGTCTGCCTTCGGCTCAGGTCATGATACTGGGGTCCTGGGATCAAGCCGCGCATCGGGCTCCCTGTTCAGCAGTGGAGTCTGCTTCTCCTTCTCCCTCGGCCCCTCCCCGCTCTGTTCTCTCTCGCTCACTCTCTCTCAAATAAATAAATAAAATCTTAAAAAAAATAAAAATGAACAGAGCCTTGGAGATCTGTGGGACATCATCTAGCATACTGATATATATATAATTAGAGTCCCATAAAGAGAGGAATAGAAGAAGGGTACACAAAGATTATTTGAAGACATAAACTCCCTGAATTTGGTGACAAACATTAATCTGCATATCCAAGATGACCTCCAAATAGGATAAACCTAAGGAGATCAATATCTAGACAAATCATAGTCAAACTGTTGAAAGACAGAGACGTAGGGATACTCTTGAAAGCAGTGATGAAAGTGACATCATTTTTGAGAGATCCTCAAGATTAACAGATCACTTCTCATCTAAAACCATGGAGCTCAGAAGGCAGTGGGCTGACATCTACAAAATGCTGAAAGAAAAAGATTCTCAACCAAGAATTGTGTATACAGCAAAAGCATCCTTCAAAAATGGAGAAATTAAGATATTATTAAATAAACAAGAGAGAGGGAATTTGTTGTTTGCAGACCTGCCCTACAATAAATACTAAAGGGAGTGCTTCAGGCTGAAATGAGAGGCATTAAATTGTAGAATATGTGAAGAAATAAAGAGCAATGGTAAAGACAACTATGTAGCTAATATAAAAGCATAGTATTTTTTAAAAAATAACTTTTTGTCTTTTATCTGGGTTAAAAGACAACTGCATAAGACAATCTTAATTTAAATACAGTTTAAATAAAACTGTACTGATGGGCTTATAATGTATAAAGATGTAATTTGTATGACAATAGTACAAAGAAGGGGAAGAGAACAGACGACATATATTGGAGTACAATTTCTCTATACTATTACATTTAAGTTCATATTAACCCAGACTGGATTGTTTTAAGTTAAGGTGTTAATTATAATCTTTAGGCAACTACTAACTAGCTAAAAAAAGTATAGCAAAAGAAACAAGGGAATTAAAGTGGTGCACTAAAAAATATCTAACACAAAAGAAGACAGTAATGGAAGACTATAGAAACAGAGGTACAAGATATACTGAAAATATAGCAAAATGGCAGATAGGAATCCTACCTTGTCGGTAATTATTTAGATGTAAACAGATTAAACACTTGAATTAAAAGGCAGAGATTGGGGGTACCTGGGTTGGTTGAGTGTCTCTCTTTTTTTAAAGATTTTATTTATTTATTTGACAGAGAGAGAGACAGCAAGAGAGGGAGCACAAGCAGAGGGAGTGGGGGGGGGGGAGAAGCAGGCTTCCCGCTGAGCAGGGAGCCCGATGCGGGGCTCGATCCCAGGACCCTGGGACCATGACCTGAGCCGAAGGCAGACGCTTAACAACTGAGCCACCCAGGCGCCCCTGAGTATCAGACTCTTGATCTCGTCTCAGGTCTTGATCTCAGGGTTGTGAGTTCAAACCCTGTGTTAAGCCTACTTAAAACAAAACAAAATAAAACAAAATAAAAAAAACAGAGATTGGCAGAATGGATTTTTAAAAAATCCCACTATACACTGTCTTGAAAAGACACTATAGATTAAAAGATAACAAGTAAAAGGAAGAAAAATAATGTGCCTTGCAAGTAGTAACCAGAAGAGAGCTGAAGGAGATATACTAAGATCAGACAAAGTAGACGTTAAGACAAAAATTTAGAGACCTAGAAGAAATTTTATAATGATAAAGAGTGAATTTCTCAAGATACATCAAATATAAATATAGCTACACCTGATAACAGAGCCCCAAAATACATAGAACAAAATATATGATGAACTGAAGGGGAGAAATAGACAATTATAATAGTTGGAGACTTCAGTACACTGCTTTCAGTAATAGATATACAATTAGACGTGATTAGCAATGAATAGGAGACCCAACACTATAAACCAACCAGACCTAACAGACATTTATAGACTGTTTCCACCCAATAAGAACAGAATATACATATTCTTCTCCATTGTACATGGAACATTCTTCAGAATAGAGTGTATATTAGGTCAAAAAAAAAGCCTCAAATTTAAAGGGATTGAAATCATACAAAGTATGTTCTCTAACCACAATGGGATGAAATTAGAAATCAGTAACAGGGGCGCCTAGGTGGCTCAGTCATTAAGCGTCTGTCTTCGGCTCAGGTCACGATCCCGGGGTCCTGAGATCAAGCCCTGCATCAGGTTCCCCGCTCTGTGGGAAGCCTGCTTCTCCCTCTCCCACTCCCCCTGCTTGTGTTCCCTCTCTCGCTCTCTCTGTCAAATAAATAAATAAAATCTGAAAAAGAAAGAAAAATCAGTAACAAGGAAATTTGGAAAATTCACAAATATGTGAAAATTAAACACCCTTCTAAATAACCACTGGGTCAAAGAAGAAAACACAGGGTGTTGGTTTGTAAGCTCCTTGGGAGCTTCCTGGGTGTAGTCTGAAACTAGGCCGTGTATTTGGAGGACAGGGAGAGACCGACTGAAGAGTCAGGCCACTCCAGATTGGTAGGTGGTAGGTTTAATAAGCAAAACTTACATATGAGGTTTGGCTTGAGTGGCTGCAAGACTAATAGATCTTTGTGTCTGCTCACTAAGTCTTCTTTTTTTTTTTTTAAGATTTTATTTATTTATTTGACAGAGACACAGAGAGGGGACACAAGTAGGGGGAGTGGTAGAGGGAGAAGGAGGCTTCCTGTGGAGCAGAGAACCAGATGTGGGGCTCGATCCCAGGACCCTGGGATCATGACCTGAGCCAGAGGCAGACGCTTAATGACTGAGCCACCCAGGTGCCCCCCTGCTCACCAAGTCTTTAAAAGTTTATATAGAGGCCTTAACTGGATTCAATCACATGTACCATCCAGATGGTCTCAGTACCACATTGCTCTCTCAAGGCTGTGTACTTGTACTCGGGGCAGCTTTTGGGAGAGAAGGCAAGTGGAACCCATATTCCAAGGACAGGATGGGGTGAGGATCTGCCGATTGCCTGCGTCTAGTTCACGGCTTAAGTGGGGATCACATCTTCTTGATGACCTCCCTCAACAAAGGGAGATTAAAAAAAGTACTTTAAGATAATGAAAATAACCCAATATACTAAAACCTAAGGGATGCAATAAAAGCAGTACTTGGGGGGAAATTTACAGCTGTAAATACCTATTTAAGAAAGAAGATCTCAAATCATTAACCTAATATTTCACTTTAAGAATCTAGAAAAAAAGCAAACAAAACTCCAAGCAAGCAGAAAAGAAAATAACAAAGATTAGATCAAAGATTGGTTCTTTGAAAAGATCAACAAAAGTGATAAACCTTTAGCCAGACTGACCAAGAAAAACTCAAAATTACTAAAATCAAGAGTGAAAGAAGGGACATTACTACTGACTTTACAGAAATAAAAAGTATTACAATGGAATGCTATGAATAATTGTATACCAAAAATTAGGTAAATAAGATGGAGAAATTCGTAGGAAGATACAAATAACTGAAATTGACTCAAGAAGTAACAAAAAATCTGCATAGATTTATAACAAGTAAAGAGATTGCATTAGTAATTTAAACATTTCCACAAGAACAAATCCTGGCCCAGATGGCTTCACTGGTGAATTCTACCAAAAACTCAAGCAAACAGTTCTCATCCTTTACAGACTCTTTGAAAAGAAATAGAAGGGGCACCTGAGCGCTCAGTCAGTTAAGTGTCTGCCTTTATCTTGGGTCATGATCCCACAGTCCTCGGATCAAGTCCCATGTTGGGCTCCCTCCTCAGCTGGGAGTCTGCTTCTCCCTCTCCCTCTGCTGCTCCTCCTGCTTGTGCTCTATCTCAAATAAATCAGTTAAAAAAAAATCTTAAAAAAAAAAAATAGAAGAGGAAGGAATATTCTCCAACTCATTCTGAGCTAATTACTACTCTGATAACAAAACCAGACAAACACATTATAGGAGAGAAAACTACAGTATATCCATTGTGAATATAGAGGCTAAAATATTTTTTTTAAGTTTATTTATTTATTTTTTTAACCCTGGGATCATGACCTGGGCCGAAGGCAGATGCTTAATTGACTGAGCCACCCAGGTGTCCCCCCAATACACTTTTATGATTAAAATACTCAACAAACTAGAAATATGAGGGAACTTCTTGATTTGTTAAAGGGTATCTATGAAAAGTCCACAGCTAAGGTCTAATTTAATGGTAAGAGACTGAATGTTTCCCTCTAAGATTAAGAACATGACAAGGATGTTTGCTCTTTCTGTTTAATACTGCAGATTGTAGCCTGGGCAGTGACAAAAGAGAAAAGAATAAAAGGCATCCAGGTTGGAAAGAAATAGAATGATCCCTATGTATAGCTGACATCATTTTGTATATAGAAAATACTAAGGAATCCACTAGAAAACTGTTACAATTATAAATGGGTTGAGCAAGGTTGTAGTATATAAAATCAATATAGAAAAATCAGTTGTATTTCTCTACACTAACAATGAAGAAAACTATTCTATTTATAATAGCATCAAAAAGAATAAAATACAGGGACACCTGACTGGCTTAGTTGGTAGAGCATGTGACTCTTGATCTCGGGGTTGTGAGATTGAGTCCTGAAATAAAATACATAGGAATAAGTTCTAACGAAGTATAAGCCTTGTACACATAACTACAAACAATTTTTGAAAGGGAGTAAAGGAGTCCTAAATAAATGGAAGGACATCCCATATTTATGGTTTGGAAGACAATATTGTTAAGATATCAGTAATTCCCAATTAACCTTTGGATTTAATGTGATAAAAAAAAATCCTGGGTGCCTTTTTTTTCCCCCTTGAGATAAGCTGATTCTAAAATTGACATAGAAATTCAAGGGACTCATAGTAGTCAAATCAGTCTTGGAAAAGATGAGCAAAGTTGGTGGATTCACTTTCCTATTCCAAAACTTAATACAAAGTAATCAAGACAGTGTTGTTATAGTATAAGGATAGGTATATAGATTAATGGAATAATATTGAGAATGCAGAAATAAACCTTTACATTTTTGGTCGTTTGACTTTTGACAAGAATGCCAAGACAGTTCAGTGGGGGAAAAGAATAGTCTTTTAAACAAATGGTGCTGGGAGAACTGGACATCCACAGGTAAAAAAAATGAAATTAACCCCTGCCTCACACCATACACAAAAATTAACTCAAAATGGATCATAAACCTAAATGCTAAAGCTGTAGAACTCTTAACAAGAAAACATAGGAGTAAATTTTTTGACCTTGGGAAATGGTTTCTCAGATAACATTGGCAGAAGTATAAGTGACAAAAAAAATTAGACTTACTCAAAATTAAGAACTTTCATGCTTCAAAATGCTATCAGGAAAGTGAAAAGACAGGGGCGTCTGGCTGGCTCAGTCAATGGAGCATAAGACTCTTAATCTTGAGGTCGTGTGTTTGAGGCCCATGTTGGGTACAGAGATGACTTAAATAAAACTTTAGGGGCACCTGGGTGGCCCGGTCCGTTGAGCGTAAGCCTTCGGCTTGGGTCATGATCCCGGGATTGGGTCCCACGTTGGACTCCCTGCTCGGCCGGGAGCCTGCTTCTCCCTCTCCCTCTGCCTGCTGCTCCCCCTGCTCGTGCTCTCTCTCTCTCTCAAATAAATAAAGTACTAAAAAAAAAACTTTAACCAAAAAAAAAAGTGAAAAGACAACCAAAGAATGAGAGAAAATATTTGAAACTCATATATTTGATAAAAGGCTTGTATCCAGAATACATAAAGAGCTGAGTAGAAGACAAGTCAATTAAAAATGGATAAAGTATTTGAATGTACATTTTCCAGAGAGGACATATGAATGTCCAATAAGCACATTAAGAGCCATCAGGCAAATGCAAAAACCACAGTGAGGTATCACTTCACACTCATTAAGATGGGTTATAATAAAAATAGGGGAAAAACGGTGGGCCATAGCAAGTGTTGGCAAAGTTATGGAGGAATTGGAACCCTCATTCTTTTCTAGTGGGGATATAAAATGATGCTGCCCTTTGGGAGAATATCTTGTTAGTTCCTCAAAATGTTAAACATAGAACTTTCATATGATCTAGCAATTCTCCTAGGTGTCCACTCGAGAAATGAAAACATATTCACACAAAAACTTCTACACCAGTGTTCATAGCAACATTATTCATAGTAGCCAAAAGTAGAAACAACCCAAAAATCCATCAAGTGATAAAGAGATAGCAAAATATGGTATATCCATATACAGTTGATCTTTGCACAACATGGTGTTGGGGGCACTGACCCTGTGCATTCAAAAAGCTGCATGTAACTTTTGCTCCCCCCACCAAGAAAAAAAACTTACTAACAGCCTACTGTTGACTGGAAACCTTACCAGTAACATCAACAGTCAATACGTATTTTGTGTGTTGTATGTACTATATACTATATGCTTTTTTTTTTTAAGATTATTTATTTTAGAGTGCATGCATGTGTGTGAGCAGGTGGAGGGGCAGGGGGGAAGAGAATCCTCAAGCAGACCCCCTGCTGAGTGAGGAGCCTGCCGTGGGGCTCCATCTTATCACCTGTAGATCATGACCTGAGCCGAAATCAATAGTTGGATGCTTAGCTGACTGAGCTACCCAGGCACCACTATATACAATAGTCTTATGATAAAGTAAGCTAGAGAAAAAAATGTGTTATTCAGAAAGTCATAAGGAAAATATATTTACAGTACTATACTGTATTTATTGAAAAAATTCACTTATAAGTGGACCTGCACAGTTTAAACCCATGTTTTTCAAGGATCAACTGTATTGCAATATTATTCAGCAATAAAAAGAGATGGAATACTGATTCATGCTATCTTGAAAACATACTAAGCAAAAGAAGCCCATCACAAAAGATCACATAAAGATTTTATTTCTCTGAAATGTTTAGAGGAGGGAAATGTATAGAGGTAGTAGATTAATGATTGCCAGGGGCTGGAGGAGGGAGGCATTGGTGAGTGACTGCTAAAGGGCATAGGGTTTCTTTTTGGAGAGATGAAAATTTTCTAAAATTAGATTGTGATTAATATACAACTCTGTGAATATATTAAAAGCCATTGAATTATCTACTTTAAATGAGTGAATCATACAATATATGAATTATGTCACAGTAAAGTCGTAAGATATACCATGGCCAACAGACACATGAAAAGATGCTCAACCTCACTCATCATCAGGGAAATACAAATCAAAGCCACAATGAGATACCACCTCACACCTGTCAGAATGGCTACTATCAAAAAGATGAGAAATCACAAGTGTTGGTGAGGATGTGGAGAAAAGGGAACCCTCGTGCACGGTTGGTAGGAATGAAAGTTGGTGTAACCACTATGGAAATAGTGTGGTGGTTCCTCAAAAAATTAAAATCCTGGGGTGCCTGAGTGGCACAGTCAATTGGCATCTGACTCTTGGTTTTGGCTTGGGTTGTGATGTCCAGGTCTTGAGATTGAGCCCTGTGTCGGGATCCATGCTCAGCACAGGGTCTTCTTAAGACTCTCTGCCTCTGCCTCTGCGCCTTTCCCTGCTCATGCGCATGCACTCTCTCTCTAAAATAAATAGGTGAATCTTTTAAAAAAAATTAATATATCATAGGATTCTGTAGTTCCACTTGTGGGTATTTATCTGGAGAAAACAAAAATATAACTCAGATCCCTGCACCCCTGTGTTCATTGCAGCATTGTTGACAATAGCTAAGACATGGAAGCAACTTAAGTGTCTTTTGATGGATGAATGGGTAAAGAAGATATGGCTGACACGTACTTGTCATGTACATATACATACAATGAATGTCCAATAAGCACAGTAAAAGCCATCAGGCAACACATACAGGAATATTATTCAACTATAAAAAAGAATGAGGGGCAGTTAAACATCTGACTTGATTTTGGTTTGGGTCATGACCTCAGGATCCTGAGATTGAGCCCCACGTTGGGCTCTGCACTCAGTGGGGAGTCTGCCTGAGATTCTCTCTCTCCTTCTCTAAAAAAAAAAATGTAATCGTACCATCTTCATCAACATGGATGGACCTAGAGAGTATTATGCTAAGTGAAATAAGTCCGAGAAAAACAAATACCATATGATTTCACTTAAATGTGGAATCTAAAAAACCAGGCAAATGAACAAACAAGACAAAACAGAAACAGACTCAAAGATACAGGAACACGCTGGTGGGGCACCTGGTTTGCTCAGTTAGTTGAGCGTCTGACTCTTGATTTCAGCTCAGGTCATGATCTCAGGGTCTAAGATTGAGCCCGAGTTGGGCTCTGCTCTCAGCATGGAGTCTGCTTGGGATTCTCTCTCTCCCTTTCCCTCTGCCCTTCCTCCCTGGTCACATGCACGCTTTCTCTCTTGCTCCCAAATAAATCTTAAAAAAGAAAAATACCAGGAACATAATGATGCCATGGAGGGGGTTGGGGCTTGATCAAAAAAGGGGAAGGGGATTAAAAGGTACAGACTAGCAGTTATAAAATAAATAAGACATGGGGATGTAGTGCATAGTTAATAATATGTAACCACTTTGTATGATGACAGGTGGCAGCTAGATTTATAGATTTAAAAAAAAATCTTTTTTTTAAATGATTTACAGAGAGAAAGAGCACATGAGGGTGGGAGGTGCAGAGGGAGAGAATCTCAAGCAGATTCCCCGCAGAGTGTGGAGCCTGATGTGGGGCTCGATCTCACCACCTATATACATTTGAATGTATATAAATGTTGAATCACTGTGTTGTATACCTGAAACTAACATAATATTGTGTGTCAACTAGACGTCAATAAAAAAAAGATAATCCAGTTGACATTTGTCAGAGTTAAGAGTGGCTTTATCTTCTATGGCATAACGACTTTTGATCTTTGACATCTTTTCTTCTAATTTGTTGTTTTTGAGGGTTTCTGTTCTGAGACCCATCCTTCCAATGTATTAGTAAAGAGAAAATGTAGAGAATATCCCTGATGATGGTCCTTATAGCCTTCTGTGGCCATACTGCTTTGTGTGCACATTTTACTTGTTATCTTGTGTGGTCCTCATCACAGCCCTTTGATGGATGGTATTCCCATTTAATGAAGGAGAAACTGAGGCACAGAGAGGTTAAGTTGATGGCCTCAGGTCACATAGCTATTGAGACATGGAACAGCATTCCAGTCCAGGCTTGATTGCAGACTTTGTGGACGAGTGTGCTGACACCTTCAGTGTAATTTTAGCAACAATATCTTCCTTCAAAAATGGGCTTTTGGGGATGCCTGCCTGGTTCAGTCAGAAGACCATGTAACTCTTTTTTAAAAAAGATTTTATTTATTTATTTGACAGGGACAGACACAGCGAGAGTGGGAACACAGCAGTGGGAGTGGGAGAGGGAGAGCAGGCTTCCCGCTGAGCAGGGAGCCCGATGCGGGGCTCGATCCCAGGACCCTGGGACCATGACCCGAGCCGAAGGCAGACGCTTCACGACTGAGCCACCCAGGCGCCCTGAAGAGCATGTAACTTTTGATCTCGGGGTTGTGAGTTCGAGCCCCACATTGGCTGTAGAGATTACTTAAAAATAAATGAACTTTAAAAAAATAGGTTTTTGTTTGGTAAATTTTGGGCTTTAGGTTTACTTAGTGAAATCATTTTATACACAGACTAAAATTCCTTATTTAGACCAAATTTTATTGTAAATTTCGTACTTACTACCTACAGATTTTAGTGGTTTGGTATCTTATAATAAGTTGTGATAGGCTCCTGTACTGTTTGTTTCCAAATTTAGGGTCACAGAACACTAATACTGTCAGTTGATTAGTTCAGCATGCAAACAAGAAGAAATCATTAACCAGCATGTTATTCCGGAAGAATGACCAGGGGCGGTAATTCTAAAAATCCAAGAGCTTTTATCAAAGCCTATCCGCACAGAGTGCATTCTTTGCTACTTACTGGGCACAAATTGTAGCTTGTTTTTGAGCGATGGTTTTCGGCTAGTCCAGGTTATTCATTAGCTAGCAGAGCTCCTAAGTCCACTGTGGGGATTGCCTATTATAAGCTCAGTGTCCTCAGTGGCTGACCGGCCTTCTGCAATTTAGAGACAACACAAGGCGGCAAAGACCAGGACCTCTTCCCTGTGGAACAAAGATCAAGCCCGGTGAGGCTTATCACTCTAGTCCAGTTACTCTTGTTGACAAATTTTCCCTTTCAAAATTAGTTTCTGAAGTCAGGGTGGGCAGTAAACCTCTCCCTGTCCTGAAAGCTAATGCTTCATATAAGAAGATAAGATTTTTGCTAAATTTGCTCCCAGCAGTGTGGGGTGGCTTGGTTGCTGTTGGGGTCCTCTGCCTGGAGAGAAGTATATTATGAGTGAGCATGAACTAGCCTTTGCCAGGAAAGCCCTTGACAGACCCTGGTGGACAGGTTGCTCTGCGTTGTCCTCACCTCATGGAGAATGGTGAATTGATGGCGCACCGTGGGAAGAGGCCTCCTACCAGGGCATTTTGGTAAATTTAGGTTTGAATGTGTTAATCTGCATATGGATTATCAGTGCAGCAGGTGGAATTCCCCTTCGGCATTTTCAGGGTGAATGCTGAGGGATAGCCTTGTTCAGTAGAGTCAAAGCAGCGAATCAAATTAAGGGCTCCAGCTGTGGGCTTAGGTTGTAGGGGCAGGCGCTCCTTGGCCCCCATGGTGGCATCTCTGCCATGAGATGGGGGCCCTGGGGCCGTAGTCCAGTTTGTGACTCGGGCAGTCCAGCCTAAACCTAAGCCCAGGTAGGCTCCCACAGCAGGCCTTCCACTGAGGTGTGTCTGCTCACCGTCTCGTGAGTTCCCCTCTTGCTAGGAGTTCCTGCGTGGCCTAACCGGCCCCTCCCCTTGGGAGGGAGCCCCACTCATCCTGTCCAGCCCCCTTCGTCTGTGTTTGTCGCCAGGCAGCCCTGTGGCGGGGGTGCCTGTGTCCTGTCCCCTTCACCTCCCCCAAACCTACTGCCATCGTTGGGCTCCTTTGCGTCCTTTACAGGTTTCTCCCCCAAGGACACATCCTGAATGCTGTGGTTTGGTCTTGCCCATTTCTAAACACTTCCTGTGCTTTAATCAGTGTTCCTTTCTTTTCATCACAACAGTCTGTTGAAGACCCAGGACACGTAAGGGACATTAAGTTGTGGAAGTCCTAGTGCGTTCCACCGTGTTCTTGGCTGTCTGGCAGCTGGGGATGGAGGCCAGGCCAGATCCCATATAGCTGACACCTTGCTGTTCCCTGGGGGCTTGTGATGCTAACAGCTGTCGCCTCCCTGCTCGGTTCCAGTCAGTCCTTCAGGAGGACGCCAAATGGTGATGTTCTCATTCCTTTTCATTGCTGTGTTGGAATGCTTTTACCAAGAGACCCTTCCCTTCCTGTGTGATTACTCAGGGGGTTGCTTCATGTGGAAGAGGCAGGAGAGCTGCTGGTTCTTTCCTTTTACTTCCCAGTTTTCAGCTTAACTTGTTCCTTAATATCCTCTCAAGGTGACTAATTAGGTGCTTTTTTTTTTTTAAATATAATTTTGAACTCATGGATTTAAATGTTTTTGTGATTTTTGACCACTGCACTTTTTATCCTTTTTGAAGCTCAGGCTGTCCCCCCTTTGGCTAATGGACTCTCTTCATTTGGGTGCTGAGTGTTCCTGACATGGCCCTGGTTGTATGTGGTCTTCAGTGGTCCTTGTGAAGTCCAGGCTTGTCGTGGGCCTCGCCCAGTCGTGGAGCCAGCAGTTTTACCAGGAAGCCTTGTTTCTTGTAGTGGGAAATGGTGCTCCCAGAGCACGATCTGGGGGTGGGAGTGCTCATGGCTACCAGACGCCATTGTTCTAAGCCTCCTCAGAGGACAGCTCTAGGAGATACACATACATGTAAAATGTCTCACGAGGTCATTGTGGACTCCAGCTCAGTTCGGGACAGCCAGGGTTTTCTGTTGAACCTCCCCCACACCAGGAATCTCAAGGGTGCTGGGGGTGACTGGGTAGGCTACCTCCTGATCACTTGTGACCTTTACCCTGTTGCACCCATGACAGGCTCTGAGCCTGCCACTGTCAGTGTGGTGAGTGGGGACACCTGGCCCAGCCTCCTCTCCTGTCCCGCAGCTGTGCTTTATCTGTGTGTGTGCGCCAATACCCGCATGCTCTCCTTCTTCACCCGCACTTGGGTGCTGTTCCTTTGATGTCCCCAGAAACTTCGGCTGTCCACTCATTCACATGGAGTGCCACAGGCGGCCTAGGGCACGCTTATGGTGCTCTGGGTTCTCACGTTGATCACGTTTGTGCTGGGCACACGAGGGGCTGATTGTGCTGGATGGAAAGTCCTGGTCTCACGTTTCCTTTCGGCACAGAGCTCAGATGTCACACCCTTTTCTTCTGTTGTGAAGCAACGCCGGAATCTGAGGGTATCTTCTGATTCTCCTTCTCATATAAGCTGCTTGCTCTTTCTTCTTAGATGTTCAAAGGATTTTTTTTTCCCTTTAAAGTCCAGTATTTTTATTAGAATAGGTGTTGGTTTGTGTTATTTGGGGTCAATATTCCCAGGTACAAGTGTGGTAATTTCAGGAAATGTCTTTTCAAATGACGCATTGCAGTTTGTTCTGCTGCTTAGTTGGCGGTCTTCCTCCTGCTGGCCATATGTTGTGTCTTTGTCTCTTTTCAATATTTGCTACTTTTTCTTGAATCCTTTATTTCATTCTTCATTTCTGTTTGATTTAAATGATGTTCCTCCTTGTATCTTCCGCCTCTGTCAAGGCCTTTGTTGTGTTTATTTGTTCTTGGATTCCTTCTAGGTTATTCTTCATTTCTGGAATGATTTTTTTAAATTTTTAATTTACTTGACTTCTGTTACCTAATATCTGAATTTTTCTAGTTGAATTTTAGATGTCTTCTGTATTTTTCTTAATGTCTCTCCACTTATTTTGAGAGAGAGGGCTCTGAGTTTGCTCCCTTCTGTTGGGGCGTCTTCCTGAGGCACTTTCTTTGTTCGTGGGGATAGTGTTCTCCCTCTCTTTCCCTTTGTTCTTATCGTCTCCTTGTGCGGGATTTGACCTCAGTCCTTGCCTGTTACTTATTTTTATGTGAAGTTGGTTTTCTGAGCTGTTGGTGGAGGCTCGGTCCAGGGTGGCTTTCCTGCCGCACAGCGCTCCCCTCCCTCTGCTGTCTTTACCTGGTGGCTGCTCCCAGAGTTTCCCAGGCCCTGTCCCACCTCTGTGGGCCTTCCCTGTCCCACTGGCCCCTCCTGCTCGGTGTGACTCAGAGCAGGCCCCTGGGCTGTGCTTGGTGGGAGACTGCTCCAGCCTCCAGGTCTTCACACTCAGCTTTCTGAGTTCACCTAGGTCTGCTTTGGGCTCTCCTGCCCTCCGGTCTAGCCGATGTACCACTTTCCTCTCTCCCTTCTCTCATGCCGATGAATTGCACGAAGTCCCATGGCTTTTGGTGGTTTTCCTTTTGAAGGAGTGTGCTCAGAGATGAAAAGTGACTTCCCCTTAGTTGCAGAGGTCACAGGGGCTGCTCTGGGATTCCAGCCTCACGTGCCCGGCTCTAAAGCCTGCTCCTGGCACATGCTCGTGCCTCGGCTCCAGGAGAATCCTCACCTGCCCTGACTGAAAAAAAAATAAGTCTTTGTGTGTTTGTTGTAAATTGGCCTCTTTAAGAAAACTTTGGGTACAAGGCCGCAGCTTCTTGCCTCACCCTTGGTCGTGTTCCACGGATGGAGCGTGGTTCCAGCATTTGTTTCTGTTTCTCCTGGTGGTTACCCCTATAACTTTATGTGCTTTTACTTTTATTTAGTGATTTTCCAATCTTGGGTAATATCTGCGGGTTTTATGAAAGCTCATTTAGCTCATTTAGCACTACTGCTTCTTTCCACTGCTCCCCAGTCTTTTCCTTATCTCTGCTGTAGATCTGACCCCTTTTGACTACACAGCGTCGGTTTCTGCCACTCGGGGTCTCTTTTCCTGTAAGGTTTGAGTAGGTGGAGTCGAGTGCCCACAGCAGAGAAGCAGCACAGAAATGGATTCCTGCGCACCTTGTGAGAGGCACACATGTCCACACATGGAGTCACAGGCGTGCACATACACGCAGATGCTCACACACGCATACACGGGAGCACACTTACACCCAGGCACACATCCATGCTCGCACAAACACAGGCACACACGGGCACATGCACACTCAGATGCACACACGTGTGCGGTGCTTTGTCTTCTACACTCAGTCCAGGCTGTGTTGTGAAGCTGCCTGCAGTCTTTGTGGGTGTGAAGCAGAAGGCTACCGAGATATCATTTGCATGGCCACTTGAGCCAGGTCCAAAAAGCCTACTTGAGGAAAGGTAACACTTTTTAAGAATGATTTAAGAAACAGTTTGCCCTTGACCTGCCACCCTGGGCCATTAAAACCCACTGCACTACCTGGTACCCCCTTTCCCTCCCCTTCCCTCCCCTTCAGGGAGCCTCTGGCTGCTCCTTACCTTAGCTACTGTGACTAGCTCTGGCCTGCATGACGTCAGGGCTGGTGAGGGTGCTTGGATGCTCCCTCCCAGCCTGCCTGCACCCCTTGTTCCCCACAGCTGACTGTGCTGTGCTTGTGGTGTTAAAGGTCTCCAGCCCCCCGCCCCCCCCCCCCCCCCCCCCCCCCCCGCCTGGAACGGTGACTCCCTAAGGGCAGGAAGTGTTGTTTTAACCTACGTCTTGGCACCTTAAATGGTGCCTGGTGAGTGAGCCTGCCATGTGGCCCTGTCCTCACCCCAGCTGCTCTGTCGGGGGCTTTCTAGGGCCCTATTTTTTAGCAAGTTAGTAGTAAAAGATAAATGATGTTCTGGGGGAGTCCTGGAGAGAGGGAGGTTGCTTTGCTGGAGGAGGAGGCGAAGGAGGGCTGAGCATGTGGGCAGCATTTCTGGAGGAGGACATAGGTGCGCCCTGTGTCTGGGCATCTGTTCTGGGGGGGCCTTTCCTCCCACTGCAAATACTGTCACTAATGCAAGGGCTCGCCTGGAGAGGGCACTTGAGAGTAAACTTGGTTCCTGCTTTCACAAAGTGGTGGGAATTTACAGAGATGTGTTTTCATATACAACTCACCATGCCCTGTGTGATGAATCATTTCTTATATTTTTACTGGACTTGTCAAGGTGTGTAGCCCTTAGAAAGTCTCCCACGCTCTCTAGGCCTTCGTTTCCACACTTGGCCAAGGTGGAAAAAAACTGAACATGGTTCGATCCCCATTCCACGTCTGACATGCTCCATGCACACAAATATTTGTTGGATTAAGTCCAACTTAGCAATCTAGCATGTGGTGAAAGTTTGACTGTCACGTATATAATGTACCTTCCATCTCTTTTACGTGTAAAGGAGAAAACTTCCTAGACCTCATCACATATGGTAAAGATGGATTTATCAGATTTTGTAGGTCGGTGATTTCATAGAGAAAGATTAGAAGCCTATTGTAGTTAAAACTTTATACTTTTAAAAAAATTATCCATGGCAGTAACAATCAATTTTAGGAGTAAACTATTAGTTGATAATGATTTATTGTGGAAAGTGTTTAGCAGGTATTTTGAGTGCTTTTAGTTCCAGAACTGTGGCAAAAGGTAGGATTAAATATGGCATTGTAGACCCCTCCCTTTCTAAGAGTGGCTGCTTTTCTGTGTGGTGCTTACAGACTTGCCCTGTTTTGACCTGGGGGGGCCTGTGTGAGGGCCCAGCTTCTGTCCCAGCCACCTCCCTACTGGTTTTGGCTGCTGGCAGATTGCTTCTTTCCTTGCCTCCTAAAAGCAGTGGTTCTGCCTTTGAGTCTGATGTGTTGGTCTTGTCAGGGGACAGGCGTTTGCTCAGAAATCAGTTAAAGTAAGAATGCATTTGTGTTCTCCCTTTTTAGGCAAAAGTAAAGAAGCGGAAATAAAGAGAATAAACAAAGAACTGGCAAACATTAGATCAAAATTTAAAGGTAAGTGTGTTCAATCTTTTTCATGAAATGGGCTTTTGTAAATTTTATACAGCGGGGACTAGTCTTCTGATGCCATTTTAATTCTTTCCACTTCAAACCAAAGTTCTGAGCACAATTACTCTCAGGCTCTGTTAGAATTAAAATGTGTTTAAAGATTTTATTTATTTATGAGAGAGAGAGAGAGAGCGCGCAAGTATGAGGGGCAGAGGGAGAGGGAGAGAGAGAGAATCTCCAGCAGACTCCCTGCTGAGTGCGGAGCCTGACGCAGGGCTCAGTCCCACGACCCTGAGAGCATGACCTGAGCCGAAATCAAGAGTCAGACGGTCAACTTACTGTGCCACCCAGGTGTTCCTAGAACTAAAACGTGTTTAAAGTCAAGCCATTGGTTGCTCTTGACTTTGACAACTCGTGTAGAACTAACCAGGTAGGGTGGCCCCTTCCTGGACCCGGCCTTTTCCCTGAGCTGGTTCAAAGTATGAATCTCAAAGAAATGCTCTGCCTGAGGTTGCTCGTTATTTGTTTCAGGTATCACAAAGTAATTAAGCACTTCCCGTAATGAAGTGTGTTTGGCTTTGTGAATGAATGTACCACATGACCTAATCCATTCCGGTAGACTGCCTCAGGTAGACCACCACTTTCCTTGACCACCCCCATTTTGAAGAACTGTCAAGTGTAGGTTTTCAGTCTTGAGCCTTTGTTTTTAAGCCTCTACTTTTTCCAGGTTTGAGATCTGGTTCAAGCCTCTGCACAGCCTGAGTGTGGCTCAAGTTGCCTGGAATCAGTGAATGGAGAGAGAGCTAGGACTGAATCCAGGGAGCTTGTAGGGATGGGTGGAGGGCAGAATTTCTAGGAATGGATGGTTTTTCAGGACTTGAGAATGGATATCCTATGTTATCAAGTGATGCAAAAACTAGTGGAATTTGGGTATTTCTCTTTTGAGCCCTAGGGAAAGTATTATGTTTTCATATTTTTAACTGGACCTAAGGATCTTTCAGAAGGTCTGTGAAACTTCTGAAATTGTATGTGAAAAGGTTTGTCTTTTCATATATATATATACAAAGACACATATGAATATATGTATATGTATGTATATTTTTTTTGTGGGGGGTCTATAACTTTCATTGCTTAGATTTTTTTTATTTATTTGTTTTTGTTATGATTTTATTTTTTAGAGCAGTTTTTGGTTCACAGCAAAATTGAGAAGACACAGAAATTTCCCATATACCCCTGCCTCCACACATTCACAGACTCCTCATTATTGACATCCCCAGCAGGGTGGTACATTTGTTACAGTTGATGAACCTACATGGACACATCGTTTTCTTTTTTTTTAGATTTTATTTATTTATTTGACAGAGCGCAAGCAGAAGCAGGGTGAGCTGCAGAGGGAGAGGGAGAAGCAGACTCTCCACTGAGGAGGAAGCCCGATCCCGGGACTCTGGGGTCATGACCTGAGCCACCCAGGCGCCCCTAGACATGTCTTTATCACTCAAAGCCCCCAGTTGACATTAGGGGTCACTCTTGGTGGTGTGCATTCTGTGATTTTGGACAAATGTGTGATGATATGTATCCACTGTCATAATACCATGCAGAGTAGTTTCACTGCCCTAAAAATCTTTTGTGCTCTGCCTGTTCATCCGTTCCTTCTCCCCAAACCCTGGCCGCCACTCATCTTTTTACTGTCTCCGTAGTTTTGCCTTTTCCAGAAGGTCACAGAGTTGGAATCCTATAGGATGCAGCCTTTCAGACCGACTTCCTCCACTCAGTCAGATGCCTTTAAAGTTCCTCCCCGTCTTTCCATGACTTCATGGCTCCTTTCTCTTTTGTCACAGATGCATAGGCCAGGGTTTGGATGGGCCACAGTGTGTTTATCCGTCCACCTACTGAAGGACATCTTGGCCGCTTCCAAGTTGCGTCAGTTACGAATGTCGTGGCTAGAGCTATAAATAAAGCTGCTGTGAACATCCCGGGGGTGGGTTTTGGGTGGACATAAGCTTTCAGCTCCTTTGGTAAAGACCAGGGAGCGTGACTGCTGGATCGTGTGGTGACAGTGCCCCCCGTGCATCCCCTTCAGCCACAAAAATGAGCATTCCTGTGGCTCCATGTGCTCGCCAGCATCTGGTGCTGCCGGTGTTCTGGATTTGGGCCGTTCCAAACGGCTAAAGTGGTTCAAAGATTTTATTTATTTAGAGGAGGGGGATCCTACTGTTGTTTTAATGTGCATTTCCCTGGTGACATGTGATGTGGAGCATCTTTTCGTGGCTCGTTTGCCATCTGTGTATCTTCTCATCTTCTCCGGTGAGGGGTTTATAATTTTCATTGTTTCTTAAAGGGAACATCCCGTGGTGGTTATGATACGGTCCTGACGACCTGCAGACGCGTCCCTGCTCTGATGCTTACTACCTGTGCTACGTCGTCAGCTTACTTACTCTGGGTCTTTGCTCAGCCACGAAGTGGGGTGCTGGTGATCATCTTGGGCTGGGTTCTCTGTGAAGCAGACCCTGAGATGGGCTTAGAGAACAGAGGATTTAGGAGAGAGGAGCACCAGTGAGAAGTGAAGGGAGGGAGAGGGCTAGAGGCAGGCAGAGGAGGCGCCACATGGAAGCTGGTCCGTAGGGAGCTTTGGGGTGAAGATTGCCTGCTAGAGGCATCTGGCATTGGGTGGGAATGGCTGGGCCCTTGTATCACCCCTTGCTCACCTGTGGCTCGAAACCAAGGAAGGCAGTCCCTGACAAACCTAACCCTGCCAGCTAACCACACTCTCGGCAGCTCCAGTCCTTAATTGAAGGGAGGGTTCATGTCTGCTACACTATATCTATGTATGGAAATACGTATAAATTGCTTCATAGAAAATGAGTGCCTAATATATGTTAATTGTGTTGTTATTAAAAAAGAGTTCATAGCAAATAATCCTAAAATTTGTATGGAACCAGAAAAGACCCTGAATATCCAGAGGAATGTTGCAAAAGCAAAGCAAAGCTGGTGGCATCACAATTCTGGACTTCCAGCTCTATTACAAAGCTGTCATCATCAAGACAGCATGGTACTGGCACAAAAACAGACACATAGATCAATGGAACAGAATAGAGAGCCCAGAGATGGACCCTCAACTCTATGGTCAACTAATCTTCCACAAAGCAGGAAAGAATGTCCAATGGAAAAAAGACAGCCTCTTCAATAAATGGTGTTGGGAAAATTGGACAGCCACATGCAGAAGAATGAAACTGGACCATTTCCTTACACGACACACAAAAATAGACTCCAAATGGTTGAAAGACCTAAATGTGAGACAGGAGTCCATCAGAATCCTTGGGGAGAACACAGGCAGCAACCTCTTCGACCTTGGCCGCAGCAACTTCTTCCTAGAGACATCGCCAAAGGCAAGGGAAGCAAGGGCAAAAATGAACTATGGGGACTCCATCAAGATAAAAAGCTTTTGCACAGCAAAGGAAACAGTCAAAACCAAAAGACAACCGACAGAATGGGAGAAGATATTTGCAAATGACATATCAGATAAAGGGCTAGTATCCAACATCTATAAAGAACTTATCAAACTCAACACCCGAAGAACAAATAATCCAATCAAGAAATAGGCAGAAGGCATGAAAAGATATTTCTCCAGGGAAGACATACAAATGACTACCAGACTCATGAAAACATGCTCTGGGCATCAGGGAAATCCAAATCAAAAGCTCAGTGAGATGCCACCTCACACCAGTCAGAATGGCTAGAATTAACAAGTCAGGAAATGACAGATGTTGGCGGGGATGCGGAGAAAGGGGAACCCTCCTACGCTGTTGGTGGGAATGCAAGCTGGTGCAGCCACTCTGGAAAACAGTATGGAGGTTCCTCAAACAGTTGAAAATAGAGCTACCATACGATCCAGCAATTGCACTACTGGGTATTTGCCACAAAGATACAAATGAAGGGATCCGAAGGGGTACGTGCACCCCAATGTTCATAGCAACAGTGTCCGCAATAGCCAAACTGTGGAAAGAGCCAAGATGTCCGTCAACAGATAAATGGATAAAGAAGATGTGGTGTGTGTATATGTATGTGTGTGTATATATACACACACACACACACACAATTGAATATTATGCAGCCATCAAGAAACATGGAATCTTGCCATTTGCAACGACATGGATGGAACTCTAGAGGGTATTATGCTGAGCGAAATAAGTCAATCAGAGAAAGACATGTATCATATGATCTCACTGATGTGAGGAATTCTTAATCTCAGGAAACAAACTGAGGGTTGCTGGAGTGGTGGGGGGTGGGAGGGATGGGGTGGCTGGGTGATGGACATTGGGGAGGGTATGTGCCATGGTGAGTGCTGTGAATTGTGTAAGACTGTTGAATCACAGACCTGTACCTCTGAGACAAATAATACATTATATGTTAAAAAAAAAAAGTAGGAAGGGAAAAATGAAGGGGGGGGAATCGGAGGGGGAGACGAACCGTGAGAGACGATGGACTCTGAGACACAAACTGAGGGTTCTAGAGGGGAGGGGGTGGGGGGATGGGTTAGCCTTGTGATGGGTATTAAGGAGGGCACGTATTGAATGGAGCACTGGGTGTTATATGCAAACAATGAATCATGGAACACTACATCAAAAACTAATGGGGGTGCCTGGGTGGCTCAGTCGTTAAGTGTCTGCCTTCGGCTCAGGTCATGATCCAGGGTCCTGGGATCGAGCCCTGAGTCCTGGATTGAGCCCTGCATCCAGCTCCCTGCTCCACGGGAAGCCTGCTTCTCCCTCTCCCACTCCTGCTGCTTGTGTTCCCTCTCTCGCTGTGTCTCTCTCTGTCAAATCAATAAATAAAATCTTAAAAAACAAAACAAAACAAAAACTAATGATGTAATGTATGGTGATTAACATAATAAAATAAAAAAATAATAAATTAAAAAAAAAATTCATATCCCTCCAGATGGTAAATCTTCAGATTCTCTGAAGTTTTTTAGGGCAAATGTTTTAGGGCAAAAGACTTCTCTTGTTTCTTCTGTCTTTGTGCCTGCCTAAGCTAAGCTGTCCTGGATAGGGAAAGAGGTTCCCTCTTCTCTGTTAACCAGTTGGCATTATTGAGTGTGTATATGCCCTGGCTAGTAACAGAGAAGAGAAGACCTATCCTTTGTCCTCAGAAATGTGCACCCTGAGGCTACTGCTTCAGTTACGGCAGATTAGATAGTGTAGGTCTGTGTCATCCAGGAGAGAGAAATGTGAGTCACTAATGCAGACATGCGTATAATTCTAAATTTTCCAGTAGCCACATTTAAAAAAAGGAAAAAGCAGATGAAACTAATTTTAGGGGCACCTGGCTGGCTTAGTCACCAAGAGCATGTGACTCTCTTGATCTTGGGGTTGTGTTTGAGCCCCATGCTGGGTATAGAGATTACTAAAAAAACCCCCAAAACTTTAAAAAACCTATTTTTATTTAATCTAGTATGCTGCAACATGTAGTCAGTAGAAAAAGAGATCTCTTTCTATAAAGAGATACCTTAACATCTTTTTCATGCAAGTCTTTGAAATCTGGTTGTACGCTTAGAGCACACTTGGTTCACATTGGCCACACTTCAGGTGCTTAGCAGCCATGTGTGTCTAGAAGCTGCCATGTTGGACTGTGCAGATGTCAGCCACACCTTCTACCGAAAGCAGAAAGAGACACAATATTAAAAAAGTCTTGAAAGTCTCATAGAGTGACAAGAAAAAAGGGTTCCTGAGACTCCTCTAGGAGGAGGTACGTGTCCACATAAGCAAGTACAGCACTGGGCTGTTTGTGCCTCGAGAGCATCTGCTAATCCCAAAGAAGGGGCTGTGAAACATGGACAATTTGGTCTCCATGAGAGTCAAGAGGGGTGGTTACCTGTCAGTGTGATTTTGTCTTCCAGGGGACATTGGCCACATCTGGAGACCATGCTCTGTGTCACAGCCAGGAGCGTGTGCACTGCCGCCATCTAGTGGGTGGAGGTCAGGGAGGCTACTAACCGTCCTACCATGCACAGGGCGGATGTCAAAGTGCCAGGGGTGGGAACCCTGGTCTAGGAGAAAGATCAAAGCCCAGAGCCCACCAGAAGTGGAGACCCTTCCACGTTACACTGAGACTTTCAAAGGCAGGGCCCTCAGGGCAGGAGTGAACTGTCACAGATGTGCAGCGGGGCTTTGGACACCTGGGTGCCCCCCAGAAGCCCCACTTGGCTTCAGGTAAGAGAACAGCCCTCCGGAGGCGGGCACTGTCACTGGAGGTGCACATGATTCCTACGACTGATTTCTCACACTCAGCGTCTGGCATACAGTCACAGTGACCATGCACGTCAGGACGGCATGAGCAAGACCAGCAGAGACAATTATGGAGAGTCTGAGGCTAGATTCAGGTCATAGTAAAGAAGTAAGTCTACCATTTTTAAAGAAAAGGCATGCTTGAAATTTTGAGCAGGAGACTTGTGGTGTAAAAGGTGACATGGCAGATCGTGAGATAGGACCAAATGGACATTCCAGAACCGAGACCTGCAGTAACCAGAATGCAGGACTCTGGGTTTCAGATAGCACATGTAATTGCGGAGGGATTAGCGCTCTGAATGATAGCTAAGAACCAAACCTGTCCTGGACACAGCACGGACGGGGGGCAAGTAAAGGACACAGCAGTGGGTGAGACAGAGGGGTGCAGTGAAAAAGTCTGAAAGGTGTAATCGGTGTCCCAGAGGAAAGGAGGGAGGATGTGACAGCTTGAAGACCGCATGAAATCGTGTGTGTGGAAGGAGAGAAGGTCCGTGCTCCCCTTGACAAGGATGGAAGAGGCCCTCGGGCCTGACAGCATGCACACGGGTGAGGCATTGCCACCTACTTTGTGGCATCTAACCGTCTTTTTTTTTTTCCTAAATCCTTTGAAATCTAATTTGTAATTCTACCTTTCTAGATTTTATATATTGAGAATTTATTTTTCTGACCTCAGTAAATTGTTACATATTTTCAAAATTTTAATAAATTTGTGTATCCTAAAAAAAAATGTGTGAAACTTACTGAACTGCAGTGAAACGTGCGTAGACATGTTACCATGGAAACACAGAAGTCCAGAGACAGGCGGTCCTGGGAGTAGCCAGGTGAGGGGTGTGCTGTGTTGCTGGCTGGCAGGGCACACAGCGGACTGCAGGATGGCAGCGTGCTGAGCAGCCAGCTGGAGACTGTGCCCAGCAAGACTATCTTCTAAGAATGAAGCTGAAATGGAACTTTTTCCGACAAAAATGGAGTTTCCTACAAGTTTCCCACGAAATTCTGAAGAATGTACTTCAGGCCAGAAACAAATAATCCCAGAGGAGAGGTCAGAGGTGCGGAAGAAAAGGGAAGGAATGGTAAATATGTAGAGAACTGTGCACGATCGTTGTGCAGGAAACCGACTTGGGGAGTTATAAATACACGTGGAAGTAAAATACTTGACACCAAACAGACAAGAGGTGATAAAATGTTACAGTCCTAGGAACATTAGGAAGTTGCGTCTATAATCCCAGACCTTGCCTTCAAGAGAGCTGGAGGTGAATGGCTTCACTGGTGAGCTCTGTCGTTGGAGGAAAGGTGTGGGGCTTGGTCATGTGACGTGGCCTGTGGGATGTAGACAGTGTCTGCACACACTTTCAAACCTAGCTCGTTTCCACTCGCCCCTTGGGGGTCTTCCCATCACCTCCATAAGAACATGCTTTGGGTGCTGCTGTGCAGAGAGAAGGAGAGGCACCCTGCGCAGGCCTTGATCCCGCTCCTGGCTGGAGGCCACCCTTGCCGAGACTCATTAGCAAGATGTCGGTACTTGTCATGTAAGCCACTGAGTTTTGGGTGGAATGGGGTAGTTTTTATGACATTAACCGCAACTGTTGAAACTGTTGGAAAACAGCTGCTGTGTTAGAGTTTACAAGGACACGATGATTGCTTATCTCTGCTTGTCTGCAGTTTACCAGACGGTATACGCTAACTTGAATGACCGCTGGGTGTCCCCTAAGTTCTAGGGGTGCACACGTGAACAAAGAAGTTCCCATGAAGAACTTAGGTTATTGTAGGTGTAGAAAGACTTAAATAACCCACAGCTTTTTATGGGGCAACTGTGAAAGCCCACTGTGAGGGGTGCACCATGTGCTGGCTCCCGACAGGGCCGGCTACACCAGTGCCCTGTGCTTTGCCAGTGCTGTCATCTTCTGTGCTTTTCTTCCTGGTGTATTTGACGGTGATGTTTTAAAAAATGGGCTGAGATATTTACTCACAGTAAAATTTGCTCATCTCAAGTGTGTACTTTGAATTTTGGCAGATGTGTGTATTTTTGCAGCCGTCAGCACAGACGGAACAGAACATTTCCAGCACCACGAATGTTCTCTTGTGTCCCTTGGCTCTCAGCCACCTTCCTCAGTCCCCAGCAGCCACAGGCTTTCTGTCACTGTAGCTTTGCTGTTTCTGGAGAAGTCACGTGAAAGGAACCGGGTATGAGGTCTTTCACGGCTGCGGTCTCCACTTGAGCCAGGGGGCACTCGCGAGGCCTGTGCTGGCGCCTCCGGGCGTGCTTCCCGCACAGCATGTGTACTTGCCCGGGGCACAGACGTTGTGAGTAAAGCTTGCCGACATTGGGCCAGCTGCGTCTCCTCTGTCCCTAAAGAGGACTTATCTTAGACGAATTTTGGCCATCACCACTGTTGAAAGAGACAGGATGGATGGGCCTTGAGAAGCATGAGTGACTGAGTGCGTGTTACCAGGTTAATCGCTGCTGGGGTGTGGCAGGAGGGGCAAGTGCCAGGGAGCAGTGAGTCCACAGGCTGACCTGGCTCTGTCCCCGATGGCAGGCGACTCTCAGGGGCACCTGCCTCCTTCCCTCCAGCCCCAGCACTTGAGAAAGAGGGAGCTTGTTTGTCCATGCACCTGGATGCAGTGGTGACTGACTCACTCTCCAGTCTTGTCTTATTGCTTAATACATTGTTACAGAAATACCAGGTTTTAGTCATTCTGATACAGAGCTTTTTTCACAGTTCTTGTTCTGAAATCAGCATGTGTCTTAAGAGCCATTGATACATGGTCCTCATAAACCTCTGTTGTGCTCTCACTTTGTCTCAGGCGCTGCTCAGCCCTGGGTGTGGTGTCCTGCTTTATTTCCGTATCAGCCCACTGAGGAGGGGCCCATAGAGAAGTTTGGGGGCCCCAGGGGTGCAGACTGGATCCCGATCCTCAGTCAGGATGTGGTGTGTGTGGCCTGCTTTCCTGCCTCCTCTCTACTCTGATCTTCACAGCCTGGGAGGGACACGAGCCACCCCCTTTCAGGCAGGAGAGGTGTGATTTCACATTTTGAAATTACTGGAATGAAAACACAATTCTAGCCCATGCTGAAATCAACATTTTGAGGACCATCTCAGTCCAGTCTGGTCAGGAGAGTGGAACCACATGTGTTAGAGGGACGGTCACTGTGGGGGACTCCTGAGCTCTGCTAAGGGTGACTACAAGGCCCAAGGAGGTAGTGTGGCCCCTTGGGGTGAAGGCGAGCCCCGAGGAGGACCGATTTGGAGGCCCCCTCCTTGGAACAAGGGGCTAGCTCAACTCCCTGGGGAGCAGAGAGGGTAGCTGGTTTGGCCCGGCCAAGGCACAGGCTATAGGGAGTCCAGAGGGTGGTGACTCTCCTCATGCAGGCGAGTAGCCTGGGGCTGCAGAGGGAATCTGGATGCTGGCGTGGGCACCGGGGCCATACTGAGAGTGCTGTGTGCAGGTTATGGGCAGGGTGGGGCCTAGAGGTTGTTGTGGGTCCTCACCCCAAACTGCAGGAGGGCCCCTTTGGTGGCCGTGTCCCTCTGATGGTTTTCTACTGAGATAGCCGTGAGGGAGAGGTATGCAGAGGGGTTCTGCCGGGGCCATTCATGGAAGAGCCATTGGAACTGACCAGTGGCACGAGGACACTGTGTTCCACCAGAGAGTTCTGTACTTGGGAGAAGAACGAGGAGCCGGGCCCAGCAGTGCTCTGTGGAGGGCCGTCAGGATGCGAGGCTCCTCACACACACGGAGGGGGTTTCTGGTACACTCCGTGCTTGGGTCTGTGCTTTGGTCTGACTTGTGAGGGGGGCCGCGTGAATGCACACGGAGCCAGCAAGCACACTTTGTTGACAGAACAAGCATCTGGGCTGTGGAACAAGCAGAGCTTTTTGTTTTTGAGGCCTCTCACTGAGGCCAAAGTGCAGGTTCCTACACTTGGGCCCCTGGCATCTCCCTCCTACCCCGGGTCAAATGAGGCAGGGGGTGCTCTAATGTCACTCTTGAGCCCAGAGGTGACCTGGTCCCACAGTCTGCAGCCCTTGTAGCTGGCTGCTGCTGGGAAGGGCTGGTGGCTTGAAACTTGCCAGAGAAAGCAGTGGAGTCACCGTGAACCCCACAGGCCTAACCCCAGACCATGTGAAGCTCCGCAGGAACCCCCCCAGCCAGACTCCAGCACACATCTTGGAAGTGACAGTGCTTCCCGTGGCAGCCAGGCTTGGGGAAGCCTGCCAAACCTACACGGGTTCCCCATGGCAGGCCCCAAGGCTGGGGCAATCAATGAAAGGCTTCCCCACAGGTCACTCTTGAGCAGGTGAGGAGCCCCTAGGAGCAGGTGGGGCCGCACGAGGAAGGTACCTGGGGGGAGGCGTGGTAGACAGTGTGGGCCCCGTATCCTCTGGGCTGACATTTCTTTCCCAATTGCACTGAGCTGTTGGCACAAATAGGCAAGTCTCCCTGCTGGTGCCCTTCGGGGGCGCAGGTTCCCTCTGCTATCCTCTCACTCGAGATGTAGCCCCTTTGGGTGTTCTGGCTTCTGGCAGGGTGGCCTGTTGACTCCCCTCTGGGCTGGGACCTGGGTTAGTCTGCAGCCCTCTGCAGTACCTTGTGAGCCCTCCAAACCGCATTCTGGGTATTGGCATCACTGTCTCTCACAGCCGCCTCCGGGCTGAGAGATGCCTGATTGTTCTTGCCTTAGTGATGGCCCTTACTCTCTTGTAGGCTCAGCCTTGAAGTGTGTGCCTGCTTGAAGTCTCCCAGCATCACGGACGGCTGGCAGAGGGACCCAGTGTCCTGGGTCCTGCAGGAGCAGAAACCAGTTAGGCTGCTTTAGGGAAAGAGCCCCCAGGTGCTTCCGTGGCTGTCTCCACAGAGCTCAGTCTGACTGAGCTGTTAGTGCTCCCTTTTCCGACACTGCTGTGTTTTCCTTTAAGATGTGCTCTGAGTAGCAGGGACCAGTCCCCAGGAGGTGAGAGGAGGCCGGGTGGTATTTCAGGCTTGGTTGTCAAAGGAGGCTTCCGGAAGGCGATGGAATCCAGGCTGGTTCTTGAAGGACAACTGAGTGGGGAGGAGATGGAGAGCATTGCTGTTTGCCCTGGGCTGCGTGCCCCATGCCTACATACGCTCTCCCACGCAGATGGGATGTGTCACCACCCAGGAAGTGACAGAGCAGATGAGTGAGTGGGGGGGTGGTGGGGAGGGAACCAGGCCTTGCCTCCTTTTATATTGTTTGGTCATTAAATTATATGTCATATGTCAGTTTGTTGGTGAAAAGGAGGGAGGGTTTCTCAGAACTTCTCCAGGCGAGGTGACCAGCTGGTTGGCTGACATTGGATTGTCATCCTAGGAAATCTTGGGCGGGGGATCTTTCTTTTAGACCACCTTTGGGGTCAGCCAATGCTCATCCAGGGGAGTACAAGTCTCCCGACTCCTTGCCAGTGATGACCACTGCTGTCCTTACCTTCCCATTTCCCCTGAGTCCGGTTCAGCCCACGTGTGACCCACGTGGGGCAGCAGAGTGTCACTGGAAGACCCAGTGCAATAAGATGACCAGTCTTTCTGGTTGTTACCTCTGTAGTCTGCTAGTGGTTGACTCGAAGGAATATTGTACCCTTGTCAGGTGAGGTAAGAACTTCTACTTAGGTGGTGCAGGGTGGTCCTTTTTAAAATAGCATTTTGTATTCTGCCGGTGATGTGTCTTGAACCCACCTTGTCACAATCTCTAGTGAGGGGCTCAGTCGTGCTGTGATTAGGTTGAAGACATGGGCCCCTCTGGTCTTTTTTTTTTTTTAAGATTTATTTGTTTTAGAGAGAGAGAAAGAGCGATCATGGGCGTTGGGGGGAGCAGCAGAGGGAGAGGAACAGGCAGACTGTGCTGAGTGCAGAGCCCGACATGAGGCTCGATCCCACGACCCTGCCATCACAAGCTCCTGAGTTCACGACCTGAGCCGAAACCAACAGTCAGACGCTCAACTGACTGAGCCACCCAAGCGCCCTGCTCCGGTCTTCTTGTGTGTGATTTCTGTGGGTGGCGGTGATTTGTCCTAAAATTGAAGTGAAAGGGGGATCATTTAGAGCACACTTACCTGCCTTTGTTAATAAACTTATTTAAAAGACTGACTCTGGGGGGCACTGGGGGGCTCAGTCCGTGGGCATCTGCCTTCGGCTCAGGTCATGATCCCAGGGTGCTGGGATCGAGCCCTGCATCGGGCTCCCTGCTCCGTGGGAAGTCTGCCTCTCCCTCTCCCGCTCCCCCTGCTTGTGTTCCCTCTCTCACTGTCTCTCTCTCTGTCAAATAATAAAATAAAATCTTAAAAAAAAAAAAAAAAAAAAAGACTGACTTGCTGGTGTAAGTTGGGGCTGGCTCCAGGGCCCTGGCAGGGCGGTCTTGGGAGGGCAGAACCCTTGCTGCCAGGGATTCTGGTTTCTGTTTTTTAAGGGAAGCCAAACCTTTGGATTCTGATGTGCACCACCTGGTCTAGAAACATCACTTGCACTCAGCACAGCTGTGCCATGTGTCTGGTGGGCGGCTGCCCCTCTGTGGCAGGCCAGCCCACGCTTTCTGTTGTCTGGCTCCTGCTGATGACTTCTCTGCTCTCCCCGCCTCACCCACCTTTTCTGTAGGTGACAAGGCTCTTGATGGCTATAGTAAAAAAAAAATACGTCCTGCAAGTTGCTCTTCATCTTTCTCCTGGGTCATGACATTGACTTTGGGCACATGGAGGCCGTGAACCTGCTGAGCTCCAACAGATACACGGAGAAGCAGATCGTGAGTGTCGCCGAGGGGGTCAAGGGCTCAGGGTGGGGCTGGCATTGAAGACAACGAGGTGGCCTCAGGGCCTCCCTCTCCTCCGGGAAGTAGTCCTGCGAAGGGGCTCTTTTCCTGTGCAAGGTTCTTCTGATAAGGTGGCTATTTCTTTCTTGCTCTTTCTTTACAACCCCGCAGCTGGGAATTTGCTGTGGGTCTAGCCAGACGCTGCACGAAGTCTGGGTTGGATGTGATGGGTGTCTTGGACATGCCTGTTTCCTTCCCTGCAGGAAGGCTGATGCACCGGCACAGATCCCTCCCTTGGTGGCCTCTGGTACAACTTTCTGTTTCTGACAAGGACACCGCAGCCGCATGGTTTACGAGCTGCAGCTGCAGATGGGTGTGCCCGTGCCTTGCTGTCAGCTTCTGGAGCCTTCCTGGATGGTGCTAGTACCTGGGCACCTGAAGCCCTCTCAAGCTTTGTAACTTGAGCCCTGTAGTCTCCTGGGAGTAATGATACTTTTATGTTTTCTGCAGTGTTGCAAAGTAACAGTTTTCTCTGTCCAAAAATTTAACTTTCAGCAAGTAAAAAAAAAAGACAACCAAAAACTCTAGATCCCCCAGGAATTTTGTAAAGTATTGGTATTTACCCAATAAGAATTTGGGTGTCTGCCATGGACCAAGCAGTGCGCTGGGAGGCCCCTGGGGACATAGTGACCAGAAGCAGACGTGGGCCCTGCTCTTTTCTAGTGAGGAGATGGAATCATCCGCCCCACAGAGAATTATAGCTGCGGCCGGTGCCCAGGGAAGGAGGTGTGTGGCGCCCTCTGGGACCCAGTGAAGGCTGTGGCCAGTAGAGAAGGTCCCCTGGGGAGGGCATCCTCTGAGTGGGCACAGAACGAGGAGGAGTTAACTGGGGGAATGAGGGCAGACAGAGAGCAGGTAGCACCCCGCCAGGGGCATGTGCAGGGAGTGCAGAGCTGAAGGGGCAGCAGTGTCTGGAATGGAGGCGAGGATGTGGGTGTGCGGTAGGGCCTTTCTCCCAAGACCAACAGGAAGCTGCATAGGAGTTCACCTGCGTGGTCAGGGATCAGATGAGTCTCAGGAAGGCCACTGTGTCCCCCTGCCTGGGGAGGGTGCAGACAGGGGGTGACAGGGCTGCAGTTTAGCCAGTGGTGAGGGGGAGCTGAGGGCACAGAGGCAGATGGAGAGAGGGGTAAAGCTGCAGTCCGCAGGGTTTCTGGAACTCACTGCACTTTCTGAGGACCTTCCAGTCAGGGTTGACCCTGTTCAGGACAGCAGTGAGTCCAGCATGCTCACACATGGTACCACGGATAGGTGGGTGGGACGGGCGGCAGGAGTGGGGACCAGGGGCCATCTGGCTAAGTGCCTCTCAGGTGAGTCCCACAGGGCTGTTTCACGGCAGAGCCGGAAGCAGACACTTTGCTTCTTTCACGGAACTGGTGTTTTCATCAGAGTGGCCTGACTCCTCCTGCAGGACACAGGCAGACCGGAGGCCTCAGGAGGCTCCCTAAGGCTGGACGTGTGTGCATTGCTGTCCCATGTTGGTTCCAGTGGTCATGAGCTCTCTGTCCTGTTCTCTCTCTGGAACCCAGGGCTACCTCTTCATCTCTGTGCTGGTGAACTCCAACAGCGAGCTGATCCGGCTCATCAACAACGCCATCAAGAATGACCTGGCCAGTCGGAACCCCACCTTCATGGGTCTGGCCCTGCATTGCATTGCCAATGTGGGCAGCCGCGAGATGGCCGAGGCCTTCGCCGGGGAGATTCCAAAAATCCTCGTAGCTGGGTATGTCTCTTGTGTGAAGTAAGTCGAATATGTAATTGCGTAAAGAATTTATCGGATGAGTTCATCTGCCTGTCTTAGGTGGTGGGAGACCCGTATGTCTAGGTGCTTGGGGACGTCCACTCATACCGTTGCTCCCCCAGTAACACCAGGGTTTAAAGTAGATGAAAGAAGAACGCTGCCAACCACAACCAACCAAGAAGGGCCGTGGAAGAAGGGACACAGTCATCCTGTGGTGTGGCATAGGGCCCCTTCTTGCCCTTTCTCAGGAGCATTACTGAGGAAAAGGTCGAACACCCAAATCTTGAGGATTCTTAGAGACCCACCTCCATCCCCTTGAATTTGGAGAGAGGCTACACAGGGCTGAGCAGGCAGCTGTGGAGGAGTTTGAAACCACCCTGGGCTGTCCAGTGCCATGGGGTGTGGCAGAGGCAGGGCCCTGCTTTGTGTTCTGGGACTCTGCTAAGTTGAGAAACTAACCCAGGGCCCACACCTTGGTGACATGTCTGGCTCAACAAGGGCTCCAGTCCCGGGCACTTTGTCAGGACTTGGGGGACCAGCTCCTCCAGGATGACTGGCAGTGAGCAGACCGAGGCCACAGTGTTCTGAGTGTGGATGCCAGGGATGCTGCTCCACATCCTGCAGTGCATGGGACGCCCCGCCCCAAGGATCGGCTGTGCCTTGGGGCAGGCCCTGATCTAGATGAGTGATGAGAAGGGCTGTGGCCTCACAAGCTCTGGAGGAGTGTCTGAGGCATGTGCCGTCAGAGGCAAACAGGCCAGGCTGGAGGCGAGGCCCTAGAGGACTGTGAGTGGGGAAGGCTGACAGACGGCGCGCCAGGAGCAGGTTGTGCACTGGAAGGGGCTGCAGAGCTGAGGAACCAAGTGGGGGGCCGAGATGATGCCATTCCATGTCTGCCGATGGGGGCCTGCAGGGCACGGCGGGCACCCTGAGAACAAAGTCACCAAGATGGAAGAGGCTTCGGGTCCGTCCGGAAGATGGCTGGGGAGGGTGTGGGCTCAGGGCCTGATGGCACTCTCTTCCTCCTCTGTTAGTGCTGCTTCAGGTCTGGCAAGGCCTTCCCTGGTCCTCTTTGCTCCCTCTGGCCCGCTGCATGGCCCCTTCCCCGTTGCTGGTGCACACCAGTGAACATGTCTGTGTACTGCCTGCCTCTGCCCTCAGAAGGCAAGCTCCCTGGGGGCTGAGGTTTTTGTCTACTGTGGTTGTTGCTTTATTTCCAGCATTTTGAACCATACTTGGTATATGGTACGTGCATTATAAATACCTGTTGGATGAATGAGGTGCAGAACAGAGGTAATCTCTGGCAAGTATTCAGATGATAATTCAAGAACCTTCTCCTGAAATAAAGGATGGGCAGCATTTGCAGATTGAAAGGACACAGAGGGTGCACAGTGTGGCCCAGCCTAGATGAGCACTGAAGCGGACGGGTGAGAAGAAGGGCCTCTGCTGCAAGAAGACAGAGCGTGTCTGCGAGTTACGAGGCCTGGGGGCCCCCATGGGGCCACGCCCAGCTGAAGTGTCTGTCAGAGTCAGGGTCACAGAGTATAAAGTCACTGCGCCAAAATTGGCACATTGGGGATGGAGTGGTAGGGCTCAGTTGGCACTCAGAAAGAGAAGCTGCCCAGGTCCTGGGCTCTGGGCCCTGGGCCTGAGACAGAGCGGGAACAAAGTGGGCAGCGTTCTCGCTGGCCTCCTCAGGGATGCTGGACGTTGGTCTCCTCTCTCCTTGAATGTTCTTCCCATGTGGGCGTTGGAGGCCTGTGGGAACAAGCGGGGTGAGAAGGCTCCCCCGGGCCTAGTTGGGATGCGCCGTTGCAAGCATGGAAACACACTGGCTAGTTGAAGCCCTCGTGGTTGTGCCAGGAGGCCTGCAGGGCGTGCTGCCAGAGAGAGGGGCACATTATCTGTTGCTACCCAGGGGTATTAGCATCCAACAGAATTTTTTACTAAGGTAATTTCTCTTTGGAGCGGCTTGGGGATTTCTCGTGTTGGGTGGACTCATTTAGAAATACGAAAGCTACCAGGGAGGTAGATGGGAAAGCTAGTCCCCAAACTCTTCTCTTCCCTCTGCGTGGAACAAGAGCCCCTGCTGCTCTGACTAGAGCTTTAAGAACGCCGACTTGTTCTTTTTCAGATAGCCTGCACCGGCCTACTCCTTGGTGGGCCTGTTGCTTTCCCGGTTGCTCCGCAGAGCTCAGCTGGGGTTGGGGGAGGAGGGACAAACAGAGCATTGGGAACATTGTCTGCCCTCAAGCCTGAACAGGAAACCCTCCAAATGCCCCTCTCCTCGGGTGTCTGCAATTGTTCTGACCTAGCTTCTCATCGTTCCCTGCGTTCCTGGGGTGCTGGGCTCCACAGTGCAGGAGCCCTGCTTTTCCTAATCAGCCATGCTTCAGGGGCGGGAGGGAATCACCAGGGGAGCTCTGTGGTAGTGCAAGGCTCTGACACCGTCTGTTTTGACTATGGTTATTAAGTGAATTATAAGAAAAAAAAATCACTGTAATCCAAACAGAGAGGAACATTGGTTGACTATGCTCCATCTTGCATAGCCAAGGTCATGTTCAGCAGAACTGACACTTCTGGAGGTGAGAGGCTTCCCAGCAGGACTCTGTGCTGTCGATTGTCTTTGAGGTGGAGTCCGAAGCAAGTCTTTAGAGCAGCCAGCCATCAGTGTCCAGACATGGTCCACACCAAGACCTCTCACAGGAGGTGGGCATGCCACCTGCTCTCCAGGTTACTCTGCGGTAGTCTCTGTGAGGCCCGGGGCCATGCTCAGCCTGTTGGGGCCACGTGGGGTGCCGGCTGTGTTCTTGCGTGACCACCAATGTCTGTCTTTCAGAGACACCATGGACAGTGTGAAGCAGAGTGCCGCCCTGTGTTTGCTGCGTTTGTACAGAACGTCTCCTGATCTTGTCCCCATGGGTGACTGGACGTCCCGAGTGGTGCACCTTCTCAACGACCAGCATTTGGTAAATGCCTTTAGATTAGCGTCCCCCCTCGCCACACCAAGTAACCGTTTTCTGGAATCGCCATTGTGAAAGCAGCTCAGTGTGGCTTCTTAGGCTGTGGGGAGACTTCCACAACTCAGCCCATTGAGCGTGTGAGCACTTGGGGGCCTCTGTGGCTGGGGGAAGAGCTCCCCCCTTCCTGGGGACGGGACAACAGACGTGGCCTCTGGCCCACTGCAGAACTTGTCATCGGAAGGGCCTTCTGCATGCTAGCGCTGTGCAGATAAACAAGACAGAGACCAGTGTCTTCTGAAATACCCTGTCCAGGGAGGGCACTCCACATGATATGCTTGTCTGTCTGGGGTGTTGAGGAGGGCATCCTGTGACCCTGACCTAAGCTCTGGCATGGCCACTGCACAGGCCAGGCCTGACTGTCCTCCCTGTGTCCTAGAAAAGGACAGGGAGGTGTAGGGCGACTTGGTGGTAGTGGTTAGACCTGGGACACAGGTGCTGTCCACACCGGAAGGGGCATGCAGGGACGTGACACCAGGAGGTGGGGTCAAGTAGGAGCAGATGTTGGGCACGGTGGCTTTGGGTTGCGTGAATTCTATTGTATAAATGAGAGAATTGAAATTCAACACAGATTTTACCTGCTCAATAGATCGGTATGAGTATGTTAGCTGGGTTACTGTGTTTTTTTTCCCAGAAAGGGAATGTACCTTAAAAATTAAATTGAAAATAGGGGTGCCTTCAGCTGTTTGAGCGTCCAACTCTTGATTTTGGCTCCGGTTATGATCTCAGGGTTGTGGGGTTGAGCCCTGCAGCGGGCTTCATGCTCAGTGGGGAGCCTGCTTGAGATTCTCTCCCTCTGTCCCTCATTCCTTCTCCTTCTCCAAAAAAACAATTAATTAAAAAATAAATGATCGTGGCACGCAGATTCAGAGGAGAGAGCTGGTGGCTGTGTCGGCACGCTTGCTGTGCCGTGGCAGCCCCTGGGCTGTTCCCACATTGTCATGGCCCACGCTTCCTGGGATGTCTGTGTCCAAGTAGGGCAGCCCTTCCTCAGAATGGAGGCCCGGTCTGTGCAGCCATGTTGTAGGGAGAGGAGGATGCACCTGGGTGGCGGTGTTGGGAGTGCACGCCGAGTCACTTGGGTCCTGCTCAGTGCAACCCAGATTCTGCTGGGGCAATTGGGAAGCCATGCGGGAGGCTGTGAGGCTTGAGGCCACGAGTTGCCCACCAGGCAGACCCTGAGAGGCAGGGGGCCTCTTTCCAGTTTTGCGCCTATGGAAACCAGGGCTCAGAGGGGACTCAGTGGCTTCTCGGAGACCCAGACTTGAGCCAGGAGGTGCTGAAGGCTCAGAGCTGGGGCAGCCAAGGGGGCCTGAGCTGCATGGCTGACAGATGTTCACAGTCAGCACTTCTCATAGTGGTGGTGCGAGGGCGCCTCTCCTCTGACACCGAGGGTTTCTGTAGGCCGGTGTGCGGTTCACTTTTACAGTTGAATGTGCATGACTGCCTCGCCAGCCGCACTACCTGGCACCTGCTTGGCTGCAGAGGCCGCTGCAGCAGCTCGGAGGGGAGGAGGGGGGAGGGGGCTGGCCCAGGCGGACTGCAGGAAGGCCAGGCCCGTCACCCTGTCTTTTTCCATCTCTCCTCTTCTTGGTGCGTGTTCTCTGTTCTCTTGACGGCTGTCCTTTATGTGGTTATGGCTTCTGTGTCTTACACTTCCTGGCTTTGTCACTGAAGACGGCCTGAGATTTGGCTTTCTTTGTCTCAGGTTTAGGAATGCCCAGGAGGAGTGTCAGCTGGCCATGAAGAGCAAGCAAGTCCTTGTTTGCACTGTGTTCTGAGAGCAGGGGAGGAGTCTGGGGGTCTGCGTGGGGCAGGGAAGTAAGCTGTGGGCCAGAGGGGACAGCACCGGGGCCATTTGGGCTCCCCCGTGGTTTTCTCACACTGCCCCTTCCTACAAAGGCCTCCTGCAGGGATGCAGAGGATGGGAGAAAGCTGTGCTCAGGAGCCAGCGAGAGTCCCAGCCGGCTCGTCAGAATATGGAGGCTTGTTCTATCCTCCTGGTGGGCCAGGACGAGCCCCAAACACTTAGGGTGGGCCAGGACGAGCCCCAAACGCTTAGGAGCCTTGCTGAATGACTCTACCCAGGTGGAATTTGCGTGTTTATAAATACTGAGTGTGTTAGAGCTCTCTTGGGAGGGAAACAGTTGGTACTTGTTTTGTTCACCGAGAGGTGGACATCAAGGCCAGTTAGATCCATTTCTTGAAGGCGGCTTTCAGGTTGTCGTTAGAAATCTGAAGGAGCTGCTTAGTTGTGGCTGGGAGCTCGCTCTCATCGCACCTTTGCAGCTGCAGAAACTGTCACCCCTCTCCCATCCGCTCGGGAGCGAGGTGGAGGAGGACCAGAGGGGTTAAACAATGATCCAAGTCGCTTCCTGAGTTTTGTTTGCATCTTCATTGTCAGTAAATATCGTTCCTTTGTTTTATCTATTTCATATTTATGAGAGAACTTCTTTACTTAAGCAGTATCTTCCTTCAAGAGGCAGGAATTGGTGGGAGTGACTCCTAGTTGTCCTGGGACAATAGCAAAGATGTCCCTATGCTGCATGGGGTGTCCCTGTGCACCGAGGCCAGGCGCTGCGTGGGGGGTACTCTGCAGGGAAGGGGTGTCACCAGGGCCTGGGGTACTTTAGGGACCAGCGTGGCAGAGATACAGCTTGGACCTTTTCTCAAGAAGGGGAAGAATGAGCTCTTTCAGTTGCTGTTTTCCACGGTCCCACTTTTGGATTGTAAAGATTCAAATGAGTCCAAAGGTAATGTCTCCCTCCCCGCTCCATACAGAATTTTTTTTTTTTTTAAAGATTTTATTTGTAAGTAATGTCTATACCCAACATGGGACGCAGACTCACAACTCTGAGATCAAGAGGTGCTTTACTGGCTGAGCCAGCTGGGTACCCCTACATGGAGTGATTTAAATTAGGGGCCACGGGGACTGCAGCTGACCCTGGGGTCAGACAGGGGGCCAGACCCAGAGGAAGGCAGTAGGGCAGGTAGGGACTCGGCCAGAGCTGCTGCCTACCCACCCGCAGGCCTCCACAGAGGCAGAGTCTGGGGTGCCAGCATTGGTTCTCAGAGAGAAGGTTCTCAGAGAGAAGCTCCAAAGAGAAATCGACAGATGTGTGCTGTCTCAACTCTTAAAGACGCTATGGGCCTGTCACAGCAGTTCTGAATCTGGCCCAGGGGCTCCAGGTTGTTGCTTTCAGTTTAGAATTTTATCTGGAAAATGATTTCGCAGTGAGAAGTCAGCACCAGCTTTGTCCCGTAGTCACAGTGTGCATTGTGTGTTTGCTTCAGGGCGTGGTGACCGCCGCCACCAGCCTCATCACCACCTTGGCACAGAAGAACCCTGAGGAGTTTAAGACCTCCGTCTCTCTGGCTGTCTCCAGGTTAAGCAGGGTAAGTCTTTTGGTGGGGAATGGGTCTCAGGGTGCGTTTTCGTCTTAGTTATTTCATTTAATTAATATATTAGCTAACTGTTTAGAATGCAAGATATTTGGCTCAGTTTGTAAATTCAGGAGTGAGAACTTGTCTTGGTTAGGAATTCGTTGGGTTTTCCTTCAACCGTTTTGCCCGTTGAGAAACGTCCTGTTTGTGTGGGAAAGTGCCCAGAGTAAAGCAGCCCAGCCCAGGTCGTGTCGCCTAAGTGCCGCTCAGCCACTGCACCAGGTGGGGAACGGGGGTGCCGGCGGTGCCCCCCACTGCAGGGAGCCCTGTCCTCATTTGGGTGGCCTCACTCTTCACTTGCCTTTCTGCTTGAGCCTGTGTCCTTCACTGGAATGGTTAGCTCTGATTGCGTCCTGTGTCGTGCACAGGCACACCATGCGGACGGCATATATTCTTTTGTGTTTGACTGGTAGAGCTCAACATTGCCGAGTTGGCGGATTTGTTTTGTGTGCCATTCCTTCGTGTTTGACGCTGTGTAGAGCTTATATGAATACACTACAACATACTTCCCCCTCGTCTTGTCCAACACTGGGGCGGTGAACAGCTTGGCTGTCTGTTGGCTTGTGCGTGGGCGTGCGTGGGCGTGCGCGTGGCGGGGGGGCCTGTCCCTGGAGGCGGTGTCACTGGGTCGTGGGGTGGCAGTGGTTCACCTTGAGGGGACAGTGCAGAGCCGCTTCCAGGCAGCTGAGCCGACTGACCTTCCCTCCAGCATGTGCAGTCCCTGCTGCTCTGCATCTTGGCCTTTTATTTTTTATTGTTTTTAAAGATTTTATTTATTTATTTGACAGAGATAGCAAGAGGGAACACAGGCAGGGGAGTGGGAGAGGGAGAAGCAGGCTCCCCGTCAAGCAGGGCCGATGCGGGAGCCCGATGCAGGGCTCAATCCCAGGACCCTGGGATCATGACCTGAGCTGAAGGCAGACGCTTAACGGCTGCTTGACGACAGAGCCACCCAGGCACCCTGCATTTTGGCCTTTTAGATGTTAACCATTCTGGGGGCATGGTAGTGTCTCATTGTGATTTAAATCTGCATTTTCTTGATTATCATCCAGGTTGAGCAGCTTTGCATGTTTGTGGCTTTTTTGAATGTCTTTTGTGAAGTGCCTGTTAAGTCTTTTGCTCATTTTTCTTTGGTTACCTTTTTGTTGTTTTGTAGAAGAAATTCTTATATTATATTATTTTATTTTTTTTTTTTTAAAAGATTTTATTTATTTATTTGACAGAGAGTTAGCGAGAGCAGGAACACAAGCAGGGGAGTGGGAGAGGGAGAAGCAGGCTTCCCACGGAGCAGGGAGCCCGATGTGGGGCTCCATCCCAGGACCCGGGGATCGTGACCTGAGCCGAAGGCAGACGCTTCACCGACTGAGCCACCCAGGCGCCTCTTTTATATATTTTAGATATGAGCAATTTGTTGGTTATGGTAGGATGAACCAAACTGTCCACATTTAACCATTATTGGTCTTCAAAAATGGCATCTTTGTATGCTTCAGTCTGCTCTGTTTAAAAAAATCTTGTCCTCCTCTGAAATTTGCCATTTCACTCTCTTTGTGAAGTCTTCTGTGATCACAAATTCCCCATTTTAGTGCCCTAAACCTTTCCTTTATGGCTAGAGCTTTTTGTGCCCTGTGTGTGGAGTCTTTTCCTATTCTGTGGTTTCACATTTAGGTTGACAAGCCGCCCTGGGACTGGTTTCTATGTATACCAGTTGTTCCAGTGTCAATGCTAAAAAGCCTCCCTGCCCCCCCCCCCACCCCCCCCAGCAGTGCCGCCTTGGCCATAAACCTTTGAGCTGTGTCTGTGTCCCCCCTCCCTCGCTGTTGCTGTTCATCTTGCACCGTGGCATGCTGTCTTAGTTACTGGAACTTGAAATTCAGTGGAGCATGCCCTCAATCTTGTACCCCCACCCCCAAAATCCTGTTGGGACTATAGGTTAGTTTTGAGAGAATTAAAATCTTGACAGTATTGAGTCTTTGAATCCATGACCATGGTATCCCTCTCCATTTTTTTGGAGAGTTACTTTAATTTTTCTCACTCATGTTTTGTAACTTTTTGAGTAGAGGTTCCTTTATTTGTTGTTAGGTTTATCTTTATAGTTTATTTTTAAAATGCTGTTCTCAATTATATCTTTTTTAAAAAAGATTTTATTTATTTATTTGAGAGAGAGAGAGCAAGCATGAGTAGGGGAAGGGTAGAGGGAGACAGAGAAGCATGCTCCTCGCAGAGCAGGGAGCCTAATGCGGGGCTCCATCCCAGGACCCTGAAATCATGACCTGAGCCAAAGGTAGATACTTAACCGACTGAGCCACCCAGGCATCCCATCAGTGATGTCTTAAAATGTATTTTATAACTGCTATGTATTGGTTTGTGCAAGTGATTTTTGTACATTGATCTTGGAGTTGGCAACTCTGCCAAACTGACTTACTAATAATATTTTTTTAAAGATTTTATTTATTTGTCGGAGAGAGCAGGGGAGCGGCAGAGGGAGAAACAGGCTTCCCGCAGAGCAGAGACCCGATGCGGGACTTGACCCCAGGACCCTGGGATCATGACCTGAGCTGAAGGCAGACGCTTCACTGACTGAGCCCCCCAGGCGCCCTTCACTTAACTAGTCTTAGTAATTTATGTGTAGATTGTGTTAGATCTTCTTTGTACTCCATCATGTCTGTGGACAATGAGTTTTCTTTCCCAGCCCATATTTGTCTTTGTTTCCTGCTTTCTGGCTCCCACTCGGACCTCCACTCATTGTGGACTAAGAGAGGGTTTTCTTCCTCGTCCCAGAGGGGAGTCTTCAGTGTCTCACCATGACAAGTAGAGTTTGCTGGTTTTGTTGCCGTTGGTTTGCTTTGTCACATGAAGGAAATTCCTTTTTGTATCTTGGCCAACATTTTTATCATGAATTAACTGGTGAAGCTATTTGAAGGTAGGGTTTCTTTGTGGAACAGTTTCTTATTTTGGGTTCAACTTATTTAATAAGTTATGGGTCTTTATATTTTCTGTCCTTTCATCAGTTTTGGTTAAGTTGCATTTTCCTGACGTTTGCTAATTTGAATGTTCACAAATCTCTGTGTGTGGGGGTGCGGGGTGTAGGCGTGCGGGGTGCGGGCTATAGGGCTGTCCCCTTTTCGGTCTTGCCGTGGGGTGTTTGTGCCTTTTCACCTTCCTGATGAGCCTGTCAGGCGTGATAACTTCTGACTTGGTGGCTCTCTCTGTTGTGTTTTTTCTTCTTGGCTGCTTTCTGTTCCTATCCTTGTTTTATTTCCTTTACTTTCTTGGGTTAATTTGCTAGTTCCTCTGTAAATCTTTGGGGTGGGGGCGCCTGGGTGGCTCAGTCGGTTAAGCGACTGCCTTCAGCTCAGGTCATGGTCCTGGAGTCCCCGGATCGAGTCCCACATCAGGCTCCCTGCTCAGCGGGGAGTCTGCTTCTCCCTCTGACCCCTCCCCCTCTCATGTGCTCTCTCTCTCTCTCTCTCTCTTTCTCATTCTCGCTCTCTCAAATAAATAAATAAAATCCTAAAAAAAAAAATCTTTGGGGTGAATTCTTCATTGCTTTTATTTTTGTATTTGTTTTAGATGTGTGCAGTTTTTTAGTTGTAAGTTTCTGAGCGTGGCTTTAGCTGCATGCAACAGCCTGCATTGGCGCCTTCTGCCCCGAGTGCTCCCTGGCTTCCTCCTCCGTGTGCCTGTAGGCTCTGTTTGCTCTGCTCATCCTGCCCATGCCTTCCCCAGCGCGGAGCTCACCTTCCTGCAGGAGGGGTCACGTCCTGGGTCCGGGCTGTTGTCTTGCAGCTGAGGACGGGGGTCAGGGTGAAACCTTCCCAAACATGCTTACATATGACCTAAAGTGTCATACCTGTAAGCTTTGTAGGGTGGTGCTCCTCTGACTTCCCTGACAGGGGGTGAGGAACGCACTGGTCTGTGTGTTAGTGGAAATGTCTTAGGGGAAGTCATGTATTCGGAAGGTGGAGGGAGGGTCTGCCCTTCCAAGGACCCTGACGGCCAAGGAGATGGAACCATGAATGAAGGAAGCTTGCTTTCTGGCCTCGGCAAGCTCATGGCAGGGGTTGGCACTGGAGGGCTGTGGGGTACGGGGCTGGGTTCTTCTAGAACACCAGCTTTTCCCTTCTGAGGGGACTAGAGTTCTCACCCTTTCGTGTTTATTTGCGTCCTGGTCCACTAAGGAAAGACTGGGTTCCCAGTGCAGGTGCTGTTGAATTCCATAGCGATTTCAGGTCAGTGGTATCGGCTGGTTTGTGCCTGCAGGATGGGGTGGCCATTGCAGAGCAAGAGCATGTGGGGCCACTCCCGACAGTGACAGTGGGCGGCTGCTTGCCTTGTGAGCGTGGTGTCACTGTGCTCCTTTACCTCTAGAACAGAGAGAAGCGTGTTAAATATCCTTAGCTCATCGAACAGAACCATTTCTTAGTGTGTGATCTGACGACCACACTGAGGACCTCTCTTCGTGACACCTGCCTGCACCTGTGTTGTCTTACAGATTGTGACGTCTGCGTCCACAGACCTTCAGGATTAACCTACTATTTTGTCCCGGCTCCCTGGCTGTCTGTAAAACTTCTGAGGCTGCTACAGTGCTACCCACCCCCAGGTACAGCTGCGCAGTGGAGACCTCTCTGAGCGGGTTACTTAAGTGTCTTAGGGTTAAGTTGTTTGTTATCTTTGTAAGTCCTTTCCTGGAGCTGGTTCTTGTTCTGTGGATCCTTTATGATGCTGCCACACATCTTGGCTTTCCCAGAGCAGCTGGTACAGAACTCACAGTTTTGTTAAAAGTTGGGATTATCTCTGCTTTTATATAGTATCAGATCTATGCAGGTTTTTGAAACGATCTTTTTCAGGAAAACTTGAAACATTTATAAACTTTGTATCATAAGTTGTTAATAATTTATATAACGGTGTACACCTTGGGGATATTTTTCTGTTTATGTTTTATTGCAAAATGTTACATTTGACTAATATGGTAAGTATCTCCAGATAGAACTTGTCAGTTGAAGAATGTAGATGAAATTTTTTTTAAAGGTTTTATTTATTTATTAGAGAGAGAGAGAGTGAGAGATAGAGCACGAGCAGCTGGGAGAGGGAGCAGCAGGCTTCCTGCCGAGCAGGGAGCCCGACACGGGCTTGATCCCAGGACCCTGAGATCATGACATGAGCCAAAGGCAGACGCTTAACGACTGAGCCACCCAGGTGCCCTGTAGATGAAGATTTTTATAGATAACTTCCAAACTGCCCTTTGCAAAGATTGCTTGTTGGTGTAGCCTTTACATTTTAATCTAACTGGGGTTTTTGTACAAGATATTTCTTTGTTTGGTTCAAGTAATTTTCTCTTACTAAATATCTTTCATACCAAAGTATGAACTGCACACCTGTGGCAGACCCTTCCCTTGAGCTGGAGTGGCCTAGCCTCCCTGATGGCCCCGCTCCTTACTGCCTGCACACCCTGCTGCCCCTTGGCTGCCTGGCCTTGCCTGGCAGCCATCCCACTTCTTCACTCTGAGGTCGCCTGTGGGTGTGAGTTTCCTCATCTGACCCTCCTTTCAGGCCATAGGCTCCAGTTTTCTTGTGGCCGGCCCCTCACCCTGGGCCTCTGTGCTCAAGCCCTGGGTGGCTGCTCCTCGGGGGCCCTGCTGGTACCCCTCTCGAACTTGTCCGCAAGGTTCTGCTCCTCTCTCCAATGGCCAGGTTTGCAACGCCCCAGAGGTGCTGGGGGTTTTGGTGGATAAGTTCTTTATGATATTCTGATATTTTTACTGCTTTCTTATTCCTTTTTTGTCTGTTATTTCTTTTTTCTGGTTTGATTAGAACTTTAAAAATTTCCTTCTCTTTTTATTGGTTTTGGTAACATTTTCTGTATTTGTTGGGAATGAAGGTGGAGAAAAAGATCTTTTGCCCCGTTTTTCAAACTTTTATGTTTTTTGTCTGTGTCTCTGAGATTTTATTTTCTCTTGATTTGTGTAATCTGTAATGCAGCAAAAGTGTTGTGCATCTTATTTGCATTAAAACGTATGGGTAGTTACCCTAGCTATTAAATCCTCTCATTTTAAGTAGCTCCACGGTTAGACCAGGAACCCTGATTGTGAGGCGGTATGGCTGGGAGGGGCAGCTGGGTGGGGGAGCCTGGCCTGACAGTGGTCTGTCTTGCCCAGAAGACCCTGCAGTGCGAGGTCGCCTGACCGAGTGCCTGGAGACCATTCTGAACAAAGCCCAGGAACCACCAAAGTCAAAAAAAGTGCAGCATTCCAACGCCAAGAACGCCGTGCTCTTTGAGGCAATCAGCCTGATCATTCACCATGATAGGTGGGTCGGCAGTGGGTCAGCTCTCCTTCCCTTGACCTTCCCTCAGGGAAGACGTGCCCCTCTTAAACCTGTGTGTGTGCCCGTTCTTGTTGAGGTGAGGCCTGCTGGGTGTCGTTGAGTGCTTACCTGTTTCCCGACGCTGACACGTTGCCTCTGCCCTCCTCAGATGGCTGTGGGCTCCTTGTGTGGTCCCTTTTCTGGGCTCCCCTCCAGCACTTCGTGCTCTCTCTGGCCTCAGAACTTGGTCACTGTGGTCCTACCTTTCCCTGAGGGCCTCTCCTGTTCCTCCTGGGCACCCCAATCCTGCCTGGCTTTTCCCATAACCTTACAGGAAGGACGAGGGTGGGTGCCTGTTAGCTTTCCTGCGACACAAAGCCACACTCAGTGTTGGTCTGAGGCCTTTATGGGGAGTTCAGCACAGGGAGATGGTGGACAGCAGAATGGTTTGCTTCCTTGCCTTTTCTCCTCAGCTTCTGTAGTTTTGACTTCCTGCCTGTGGCCTTGCAGGTGGTGCCTTGCTTTTAGAGTTCCCGTTAGCATGATGGTGTGGCTCCCAGGCAGGGCTGTGGGAGATGCCACCTGGGTCCCCGTGACTGCAGACTGCTGCACGCCATGCAAGGTGCTGTGGGGCTCAGGAGGTGTGGCAGACCCTCTCCCAGCCATCTTCCACCTCAGTGTTTCTGGACAAATGTAGTTTCTTGGGACAGAAAGTCCTACTGAGAGTTCTATGTTAGCGGGGTTGGAACTGTTAGAAACAAAAGTTTTGATGTCAGAGGAAGCCCTTTGGCCTTTACGGAAGATACTTAAAGAGCAGCAGCATCATGAGGGCAAAGTCAAGAGTAGTAGCAGAGCGGCCAGAACTCTCCGGGAAGTGGTACTTTGGGACTCACTGACCTTGTACCTCTGTGTCCGTGCGCATGGCTCTCAGGAGTCTTCTCGTGGGCAAGGCCTCTGTTCAGCCATTCACCAGGGCTTGCTGCCTCTGGCTGAGCCTCTCTGGCCCCTTGGCGAGAGTCCTGCGTGTTCCCTCTATGAGCTTGGCACAGAGGCTCAGGAGACACTCCATTCGGGGTGGTGCCTCTGCTGTTACCAGCTCTTTGGAGTTGGTGGAATTCTGCATATGAGGTGGCAACGAGCAGAGCAAATGCAAAACTGGCCTCAGGTTTAGGTTCAAGGCTTTTGTTGTGGGGGCCCCCAAGGTCTCCCTTCAGTAGTGTGCTGGCCGTGAACGCCACCTGCCATGCTGACCTGTGAGTGGCCCTGTCTGTGAGGTACGTGCTGAGGAACCCCCACCTACCCTGCTTCTCCTGTCGGTGCAGTGAGCCAAACCTCCTCGTCCGCGCCTGTAACCAGCTGGGCCAGTTCCTGCAGCACCGGAGACCAACCTGCGCTATCTGGCCCTGGAGAGCATGTGCACACTGGCCAGCTCCGAGTTCTCCCACGAGGCAGTCAAGACGCACATTGAGACAGTCATCAACGCTCTGAAGGCAAGTGCTCTGTCCTCTGGGGCTTGCACCCCCCGGGCGACTGTTTTCTCTCTGCCTCTGAGGTCAGCTTAGAGCATGCAATGTTGAGCATCCTGTTTTGCACAGAGCAGAGTCACGGTAGATGTTTGAATCAATGCAAACAGTTCTTTTTGGTACAAAGGTAAAATATTTTGTCCTTGTCTCTGAGAAAACTCACCCTTTGCAAAAGAAAATACACCTTTCTTAAGGAATTAAAGCTTCAGAGTTGCAAGAGCCAAGTTGAGGTTACCTGCTCCCATTACCTGCCTTTGTGAGTCTCCAGAACAGGTTCTGCGGGCTGGTTGCCCACAGTGGGACACCACGGTATCCCCCGTGTTACTGGTTGCTAGATGAAGTGCTCTAGAGAACGGAAGGCAGGTGGGGACGCTACAGAGCCCTCTGATCTGCTCAGGCTTACAGTTAAGAACAGGTCTGACTCTGTCCTTTTGTGTTTTAGCATTTTTGGCGTGTGTTTTGAATAAGAGGCTACACAAGGCTGGCAGTTTAGTTTTTTGGTGTTCTGGATTCTCCTGGCCCTGGTTTTGGTGTTTGTTATCAGTTATTGCCAGAAGTCAGAAAGACTTGCCCTTGCCTTTGTCCGTTGCATGGTGGTTCGGCTGTGCCTCCCAGGCTGTCCTATGTCGAGGAGCAGCTGGGGTCTTACTGCATTGCAGAAGCTGACGGAGCAGGTCTGGGGTGGGGCCTGAGAGCAGCACTGTGATAAGCTCCCAGGTGAGGCAGAAGGTGCCAGTCCGTGACCACACAGTAGAGAGGCCTCTGACTTACCCCAGGGACTCACCTTGATTCTGGGTGGTCCAGAGCTGCTGGGCCCAAGTGTAGGAGTGAGGGGCTCTGCATGAGCAGAGTGTGTCAGGGGTCCCTGGATCAAAGATGGGGAGTGGGGAGAGCTCGCAGTGAGCGTTGGGATGGAGTAGGGGGCCTGAGCCGCAGGGCCCTGTCCACCCTGCCCACGGTCTGCTTGAATGGCTTTTCACGCTGTTCCTTGCGCCCCCAGACTGAGCGGGACGTGAGCGTGCGGCAGCGGGCCGTGGACCTCCTCTATGCCATGTGTGACCGCAGCAATGCCCAGCAGATTGTGGCCGAGATGCTGAGCTACCTGGAGACGGCCGACTACTCCATCCGAGAAGAGATTGTAAGTCTGATGGCCGCTGTGCGCGCACAGTCTTCCTTTCCTTTGTGTGTGTGGTTCTTTCCAGTGCTTTCCTGGGAATCTGCTTGGTTCTGGGTGAGAGATTCCTTCACCTTAGTTTCCCATCAGTGGAGCCTTTCAGTCTTTCGGAATAACTTTGAACAGCCTGTGTGAATAGGGACCCTCGCAGTGAGATACTTTTGCAACTCAGGTGAGCGCGAGTTCAGATTCCTGTGGGCAAAAGTCTGCAAGTTTGAACGTTGGAATTACTGCTTATGTGCTGGGCACGCGCTCCTTCCTCTCTGATAACGTTGAGCGTAGCCACCGTTTCCCATCTGGCAGCCCTCACGTTAGGTCATCAGCAAAGTGGGTGCACACACCAAACACCTTGTCAGAGTCCTGCACATACTGACCTGGGAAAAGGCTGATCGTGATGCAGAATTGGGGTGCACCAGGTTCCAGGTAGCCTGAGGCCAGCACATAGGGGGCCCCGAGTGTGTGTTGTGATTCACAGAGGGCTCAGTGTGAGTCTGTGTGGAGAGGTCAGTTGCCAAGGTCAGCGACCCTGCAGCCTCTCCCTCCTATGAAAAAGTGTTTCTTATTTGTTGTTCTGGGGAGCAAAGTGCGGCTGAGGCCTCCTGGGGAGCTCTGGGGAGCAGGTGTCCAGCATCAGAGCTCACCATGAGTGACTCTCAGGATTGCTCCTAGGCTGCTGTTCGGTTTGGAAATGACAGGCTTGGAGTTTCTGGGTATAGGTGGCTCTGCATACAGTTGGACACTCAGGTTTATAGAGGATCATTTATTGAATGGCTGTGGCCCGCGTGGCTGGGCTGGGACAGGTGCTGGCTCTTCAGTGCTAAGTGGCATGGCTTAATTACTGTGTGGTCATGCTTTAGTGAGGAGCAGGGCTCCCCTGAAGAAGAAGGTCAAGGAAGGCTTCTGGAGCTGAACTGATGCCCAGCCAGGAAAGAGGGCTCAGGTGCATCCGGGGAGCCAGGAGGGACAGGGAGGAAGATCCAAGAACAGACGTGCAGGGGAGTGTGGGGTGGAGATCTGAGAACAGATGTGCAGGGGAGTGTGGGGTGGAGATCTGAGAACAGATGTGCAGGGGAGCGTCGGGAGGAAGATCCAAGAACAGACGTGCACAGGAGCCTGGGGTGGGTGGGGGTCATGATTGGAGCGTGGTCAGGCGGCAGGGCTAGGGCTTGGTGCCTGTGCGGGTGGGCCTGGGTTGCTCTGGGGACCGTAGTCACCAGGGCATGGTTCTCATCACTGCCGGGTGCGTTCTGAGCAGAGAGGGAAGGGGCGTGTTCAGGCTTTTAAGGTCTTGAATGTTAGCCAGCTCCATGTTGGCTCTTACCCCTTTGGAAATGACGAGTGACGTTCCTCAGTCAGCTTTAGTTGAATGAGGAGTAAGACTGACCGATGTGAGTTTACAGGTCAGTGCTCTTGTCTGTCCGTCTGTGCAGTGTGGCATGTCCGAGGATTTACCCTGGGGTCGTGCTAGCTGCCTGGCATCCACACTTGGATGTGCTGGGTACCCTGCTCACAGGGGGCCTTTCTGTCCACAGGGAAGGCAGGTCCTAGGCAGGATGGCAGACTTGCTTGTAGTGTGGCTGAGGATTGGTGGAGGCAGAGCTCCGGACCCTGGCGGGGGCTGGGGGCAGCTTGGGAAGTGTTGTCATGGGGTACAGGGGGACGGGTTAGCATGGTGGGAGCAGGGCATATGTGGCAGGGGCAGTGAAGATGCTGACCTGTGTCATGCTGGTGGGAGGCCCTGAGTGCTCAGCTTTGGGGCAAGCTCTGGGCTCAAAGAGTTTTAGGCCAAGGGCAGTGACATTGAGTTTTGGAATGACGCTCTGGGATCACTATGGAGAGTCGATGTGGATGCCGGAGGGTGGGCAGAGCAGATGGATGGTGGTCCAGGCTACAGCAGGGGCTCTGGGGGCACAGTCAGGAGGGTGAAGGAGTGGGAAGGTGGGCTGTGAGGATGGGCAGCTGCATAAAGAACAGGGTCTAGTGTTGATAGCTGATGCTGTTCAGGGGGCTCAGTGCCCCAAGAAGGTGACTAGGGGAGGGAGCGGGGGTCTGCTTTTGGACAGCCCAGTGCTCTTGCCCCTGAGCAGTGTGTGTGGTCCACAGAGCCCTCTGGAATGCATGGGGGTAAATGAGTGGGTGGGGTTTCCCATGAAGAGTAGAGGGGAGAGTGTTGAGAAAGACTGGCCAGAGCAGGAGGAGACCCAGGGAGCCCTGCCGCTCTGAGGATGGGGCTGCTGGGAGGAGGACCCATGCCAGGGCTGCCTAGGCCGAGGTCGGACGGCAGCTGTGCCCGCCTGCAGCCATGACCTGGCCCTCCGGTGTGTTTTCCTAGACTGTGTCCCTCCGAGTCTGTTCCTGGAGGGCGGTACTTTCTGGGCTCCATTGAGAATTTGGTGGAAGCTTCTTGCACACCCAAGCTTTGGCACGTGCGGAGGTCCTTCTGAAGCCCTGGAGTTGATGCAGGGCAGCACATGGTGCTGCTGCTGGTGCTGTGGGGCCCAGAGCGCCTGCCCTGAGCATCCACCCCTGCAGGTGCTGAAGGTTGCCATCTTGGCGGAGAAATATGCTGTGGACTACACGTGGTACGTGGACACCATCCTGAACCTGATCCGGATTGCCGGTGACTATGTGAGCGAAGAGGTGTGGTACCGTGTCATTCAGATTGTCATCAACCGGGACGATGTGCAGGGCTATGCTGCCAAGACGGTGTTCGAGGTATGGTCCAGATGCCCCTCTCTGGATAAAGCATGGGGTTTTGATGGGTATTGCTGGCCTCCCTTGTGTCTCCCACTTGCTGGTCTGGGAGGTCCCAGCTCACACTGTGGAGCCTAATCTCCAGTATGCGCAGGGTCTCCATAGTGTGGTTCTTGGGCTCCGTTGGCAAGGGTCATGTGTGCCCAGGAGGGTGCTGATGTGCACCTGCCCCCACCTGGAGCCTGAGTAGAGCACAGCTCTCATTGCAGGGCTGGGATTGGCCACATCCCTGCCTCTCGGGTTCCCCTACAACTGACATACCTGCAGAAGTGGCAGGAAGGGCATGAAGGGGTGGATTCGAAAGCCAGGACGGTCTCTTGGAAGCTGCTGGAAGCTCACAGGAGCGCTTCCTGAGTGGTGCTTGGTTTTGGCACATCACCACGATGTAGCGACTTTACCCTGACGACAGATGCGTCTCATCTCTTTGACCCGCGCTGGGGGCGCCCGTGCATCGGGCTCATCGTGCTTACTGTCTTACAGGCTCTTCAGGCCCCAGCGTGCCATGAGAACCTGGTCAAAGTGGGTGGCTACATCCTGGGGGAGTTTGGAAACTTGATAGCCGGGGACCCAAGATCCAGGTGAGAGAGCCCATATGGGAGTCGGGTGAGCGCTGTGCTGTGGTGCTGGCTCTGGGTCTCCCGCTTCTCAGCTGTTGGCGGAGTGTAGGGTGGCAGGTGTCCTCACAGCTTGTTGGGATGGCCAGAGCAGGAGCACTTCTACTCTGGGTCACTATTTTTATTTTCCTTCAAGCTGTACAAGAACAGGGGTTCTAGCTGACTGGAGGGGAGGTTTGCGCTCAGTCCGGAGATGGAGGTGCGTGCCTGACGGCACAACTCTTCTGCTTTACAGGAGTGGTTGTGGCTTAGTGTGGGTCTTTTTCCCAGAGCCGCCCCTCGCTCACCCCGCCGGTGAGAGGCATAGGTGGCTGGTGGCACGCACAGGGCGTCGGGGACGAGGGATGATGTGCCCCCACCTTGTCTGCGCCCTGTCTGTGCCCTGCAGCCCCCTGATCCGGTGCCCTGTCTGTGCCCTGCAGCCCCCTGATCCGGTGCCCTGTCTGTGCCCTGCAGCCCCCTGATCCGGTGCCCTGTCTGTGCCCTGCAGCCCCCTGATCCGGTGCCCTGTCTGTGCCCTGCAGCCCCCTGATCCATGGCCCTGTCTGTGCCCTGCAGCCCCCTGATCCATGGCCCTGTCTGTGCCCTGCAGCCCCCTGATCCATGGCCCTGTCTGTGCCCTGCAGCCCCCTGATCCAGTGCCCTGTCTGTGCCCTGCAGCCCCCTGATCCATGGCCCTGTCTGTGCCCTGCAGCCCCCTGATCCAGTGCCCTGTCTGTGCCCTGCAGCCCCCTGATCCAGTTCAACCTGTTGCACTCCAAGTTCCACCTGTGCAGCGTCCCCACCAGGGCGCTGCTCTTGTCCACCTACATCAAGTTTGTGAACCTCTTTCCGGAGGTGAAGACCACCATTCAGGACGTGCTGCGCAGCGACAGCCAGCTGAAGAATGCGGACGTAGAGCTGCAGCAGCGGGCCGTGGAGTACCTGAGGCTCAGCACAGTGGCCAGCACTGACATCCTGGTAGGCCCTGGCTGCTCTGTCCCCCTGCTGTGCTGTCACCTGTCTTGGGGTTGGAAGCCACAGGGCTTTGAGCTGTGGTGACCCAGGGCCTCTTTGTCTAGGCAACTGTCCTGGAGGAGATGCCGCCATTTCCAGAGCGTGAGTCTTCCATCCTGGCCAAGCTCAAGAAGAAGAAGGGCCCAAACACAGTGACAGACCTGGAGGAGGCCAAGCGAGAGAGGAGCGCCGATGTCAACGGGGGCCCTGAGCCTGCCCCAGCCAGCGCCGCGGTGGGTCCCTTCCTGATGGCAGTGTGGCTGCATAAGCTCCTGGGTTGCCTGGTCTCTGAGATTCGGGGCCAGCAGAGCATTTGTCTGTTCGGGAGAGTTGTGTTAAGTATGACAGTGTGTGCCAGGAACGTAACAGTGGGACCCAGCCCAGGTCTTCACGTCTCTTTTGCCTATGACCTCCAGAAGCTGTTTTCAGACGCCTGGGCCCCGTCTTCTAGAAAGTCCTGCAGATCGCTGTCTCGGGTCCAGAGTGTGCTTCCAGTTCCTCTCTGTCCTGACTGGGTCAGACGACACGGTCACTCACTTCATTTGCGGGACTGCCTTGTGTAGGAGGTCTGTCCAGCTATTCCTTGTTGGTTTAGAGTAGACTGACGTACCTCATGCTGTTCTTAGAGGTTTTCAGTAGTGATTTGGTTCAGAATCAATTTCCCATTTTTGTATGAAATGGTGAGAACATTCACATATAAATGAAAACATGTCCTTTGATGTTTATCAGGTGGGAGATGTTGTTCTGAGAGCTGTATTTGTTTCTTGTCTCTTCCTGACTGGAGTAGGAGTTTCGTGAGAGCATGCACACCAGCCCTGCCGCATAGCTGCCACCTGGGTGCTGGGACTGGCTCCCCAGAACTGTGGGCTTTCAGCTTGTCCATTATGGGAGGGATCCTGGAGAGCTTTCTTTCCTCTCTGGGGTCTTGGTCCAGTGACGTGAATAATACCTACTAGCAATACCAGGTGGCCTTTGTGAGGAGGAGTGTCAGAGCAGATGTGTGCCCCTGTGCAGAGAGACCAGGGCCTTTGCTTGTCAAGAGTGTGCTTTTGTCTGAGACCTGTTGCTCCTTGGCGGGATCTGCTTGTGTCTCCCCATTGACCGTGTGTCTGGCCCTTGAACCAAGGATGCCGGGCCTACCATGAGCCCTATATTCAGGCCTCCCCAGGCCCCTGACTAGCGGTCCCCACTGTGACGGGTATCACCTGAGTCCTGATGCTTTCTTTTTGGAGGTGCCTTCTTTAGTCTGGACCTTCTGGCATGTTTCCTTGTGATGCCTGCTCCATGGTTTTTGGCAGCTAAATTTCATGAATTGGTTTTGCAGTGAATGATAAATACATGCTTTTTCTCCAGGTGGTCATCATCCCTTTGTCCCTGAGTAATTTAGCAGGGCTGGCTTTTCAAGCTCCGTGTCTCTGCACCTATCCCCTGGGCACAGAGTGGACCTGAGTCTTGAAGGCAGTGACTGGCTCGCCCCACCCCAGGAGCACGGACACTTGTTGGTGAAGACGTCCCGAAGGTCATCTTAGTGCCAGGGTTCTGTTGATTGGATTTGTGAAGTGGCCTGGTTCCTGGAGGTAGTGGGCCTGCAGGCTTGTGCGTGAACTGGTTTTCGTGCTACACCAGGTTCTTCCCATGGTGCTGGGGGCAGTGGCTCATCTGCCTTTGGCATCGTCTGGACTCAGACTCAGGTGACGCAGCGGGGGGCTGTCTGCCAGGAGAAACTGGGATGGCTTGTCTGTGCCTCGGGGGGCAGCCCCTGCCGAGTGCCCTGACGTGAGCAGTGGAAATGGGCTTTAGTGTCTTTGCTGATGGTTGTCACTGGTCTCTCCTTATTTGGTTCTTGACTTTTCTTGAGAAGCGTACATGTACCAGGCCTTGGGCCACATCTGGTTTGCCCAGCCACATCTAGGCTGTGGTGCTTGGGAATCCGTTGGCCCCTTTCTGACGCCGGTTGTGAGCAGTGAGCCCCACTTTGAGAAGGCAGGTGTGACAAGATTTAACGAGTTGTTGATAAAGCACGTTCTCAGGGCCGGGGAGCAGTGAGGCTCTCTTCCAGGTCAACTCGGCAAATATTTTAACTTCAGGCTCTGAGTTTTCTGCTTGACTAAGTGGTGCCTGGCGAGTAGTTGTTTGTGAGCAGATGGCCCTTCTGAGCTGAGAACTAGCAGTGCTGCCGAGAGCATCATGATCACGTGAGTGGTGATTTGCTCTCAGTGCTCAGACGGCCGGGGGTCTGATCAGAGACCCCCTCCAACGGGGGCAGGAGAAGCAGGGCAGAAAAGTGGGGGGGGGTCCCTCCAGGCTGAGTCTCCTCTAGTCTTCCTTCCCACCTCGGAGGGGAGGCCCTGCCTCAGAATGGCATTGAGATGTCTGGATTTTACATGGAAAACAGCAGTGTGTTTTACCATGGTGTGCTTTCAGTCAGAAGGCCTTACTCAGGGTCACAGACAATGCTGGAAGAATGTTTTCTTTGTAACAGGCTGCTCTCCTTGGGTCCACCTTCCGTGGGCCTGGGGCCTCGGCCCCTGTGCCTCCTGGTTGCTTATCTGTGCATGGTGAACGTGCATGGTGAGCATCTCTTGTGGCGCCAGGGCCATCTTTGGTGGGTGTTTGGAGACATCCCGGTGCTCCTGGGGCTTTCGGGCTGGTAGTGGAGCTTGGAGCCAACATGCACTCTGTAGGCGTGCGGGACTGTTCTCGCTGTTCTCCTTCCTGCTGTCGTTGCTGTCAAGGTGAGGAGAAAGAACTTGTCTGATGGCTGTTGGGCAGACTCCCCGGGGATGGTCTCCCTGAGTCCTGAAAGGAAGGGGAGTCAGCGGAGAGGCAGTGGGTCTGGGGACCTGCCCCACGGATCTGGGGAGGGAGCAGTTGTCCAGGTGGGTTCTCCCAGCAGAACAGCCTTGCTTCTGTCTGTTGTAATTTTGGGGGTGCATATTTGACCTAATTGGAGAAAAAGTTTTCTTTTTAAAAAATTTTTTTGAGAGAGAGCGAGAGCTTGTGCCTTCACATGCTTGGTGGGGGGTGGGGCAGAGGGAGAGAGAGAATCGTAATCAGGCTCCTCGTCCAGCAGAGAGCCTGATGTGGGGCTCCATCTCACAACCCTGAGATCATGACCTGAGCCAAAATGAACAGTCAGACACTTAACTGACTGAGCCACCCAGGCATCCCTGGACAAAAGATTTTCTTTAAGAAACATTTGGGGGCGCCTGGGTGGCTCAGTCAGTTAAGTGTCTGCCTTCAGCTCAGGTCATGATGTCAGGGTCCTGGGATCGAGCCCTGTGTCAGTCGGGCTCCCTGCTCGGTGGGGAGTCTGCTTCTCCCTCTGCCACTGCCCCACCTTGTGCTCTCTCTCTCTCTCTCAAATAGTAAAATCTTAAAAAACAAAAACTTTTGAATTGGGGCATCTGGGTGGCTCAGTTGGTTAAGTGTCTGACTTGGTTTTGGCTCAGGTCATGATCTCAGGGTCCTGGGATTGAGCTCCATGTCAGGCTCTGTCGTTGGCGTGGAGTCTGCCTGGCACTCTCTCTAGCTATTCCTCTCAGTCTTTCAAATAAATAAAGAAATCTTCAAACAAACAAACAAACATTTGAACCATTATTCAGGAGCCAGTGGTAAAGATCTTGCAATAGGTGGCAGTGGGGCGATAATCCCCATTTAGGCCGTAGGTGTGTCAGCTACAGCAGGTGCCTTGCTTGCCTGATTCCATGCTCCTCAGATGGTGAGACTCCTGCAGTGACTGGGAAGCAGTGTTGCGAGGAGTTGTGCTCCCAGGAGCCCTGTCCCGTGCAGCGAGGGCCAGGAGCCACCTTGAGAGGTCACATCCACGTCCTTGCTCATGTTGCAGGAATTTCTGGTACTCCTTCTCTTGACAGCTCCTCTGTGATCCCCATCCCTTTTCTGGGGGCCCTGCAGGGTTGGTCTCCATGTGCTGCATACCACCGCCCCCACCAGCCTTGAGGAAGGAGGGGCCATCAGCAGAGCAGGGTTCTTGGCCCCGTCAGACCCACACCCTCTTGCAGAGCACATATTTTGTGATGCCTCCTTTATCATAGAATGGAATTCCTCTGGCAGTCAGAGGCCTCGCCAGTGGTGTGACTGGCCAGTGCCCAGGGTGGATGCCCACGTGCTGGGGGAAGAAAGTACTTGGCCTCCTTTAGCTCACAGGGTAGTTGTGTTCCTGAAAAGATGAGTGTATGTTAAAACCCAGCAAAATATAGCAATGTAAAATGGCATCAGGATGTAGTCTCAGATAATTCCAGGCTGACTTGTACCTTCACGAATGTTCAGTGGGACACTCAAAGTCATTCAAGACCAGCCTCAAGGCTGAGCGGCTCATCTCTGCCCTTGTTGCGACACCGCCCCAGGGGAAACCAGAGCCCGCTCGCCTCCCAAGGTGCAGGGCCAGAGTGTGCATGTCGGCTGGGTGTGTGCTTTGTGGGGGGAGTGGTCCCCCCGTGGCTTTATTCTTTGTCTTTTGCCTAGGATCAAAAAATCATTTAAAAAAAAGATGTCTCTTCTGTAGGTTTTTTATGTTTTTTCCTCTTTGACTCAGTAAGGCTTACACACGGTTAAACCAAGAGTGCGCCCTGAGTTGTTAGCTGACTTCACCTCTCATGCTCACTCCCGCTTCGGAAGATTGACCGTGGCGTGTGTGGTCTCACTTTCTTTTGGCCTCCTTTGTGGCAAAAGTGTTTTCAGAACTTTTTTTTCCCGTTAAGATAATCTTCATGAAGAAAGGTTAACTCTTTTTCTAGTCATGTGAGATTGTGCCTGATCCTCCAGCTGTGGCTTCAGGCTTGACCCTGGGGTGCAGTCCCCCTCATGTGCTGGACGCTTGCCTGGCGCAGCCTGGCAGGAGCTGTTGGGGGGGTGGTACAGGTGCTTGTACTTGCTTGGCCTTGGCGTGCCTGAAGGTTCCCCGCTGACCCTCTCCTTCCCTGTTTTCCAGTCCACGCCTTCTCCATCGGCAGACCTCTTGGGTCTGGGGGCTGCACCCCCTGCCCCCGCGGGCCCCCCACCCTCCTCCGGCGGGCTGCTCGTGGATGTGTTCTCAGACTCACCCTCCGCGGTTGCACCACTGGCTCCCGGCTCTGAAGACAACTTTGCCAGGTAGTCGGTCTCTCGTGTCCTCAGGACAGGGACTCTCTCGGCATCATCCCCTCTCTGCATGTTCCTGGCAGGTGCCCAGCCTGCCTTTTTTATTGAGACACATTCCTCAATTGCACCCTCCTGCTTTATCCTGGTCCGTCCCGAGGCGCGGGCCATTCTCCCCTCCCCCAGCCCCATCTTCCCTGCTCTCTGTGTCACCTCATCAAGACCGTCCCCCCCCCCCCCATGCGTGGAGCCCTGCCCCCCTGGCCCCCTCCCCGTCTCCAGGGCACAGACGTCACCCCGCGCTTCCCAGCATGCTTTCTTTCCTCCTCTCTTTGCTGTGCTGTTCCGTACCTTTTTTCTGTCTGCTCTCTGTCCCTTGTGTCTCTGTTGGTCTTAAATCCGGCCGGGAGGTGTGGGAGGGCTTGGCCTGGGTGTGGGGGCAGGCCGGCCAGACGGAGAGGAGCATCTTCAGAAAGCGGCCCCTTGTCCTTGAGTGTTGTGACGACAGCAGCAGGATTCTTGTGGTTTTGCAGTTTTCCTGTCTCTTGGTGTTTGTACTGTGTGTGAATTCTTGCTTCCTGTGGCTTGTTGAAGGTGACGAGGCGGGTTTGGATGGGTGCGAGTTACAGTCTGTGGCTTCTAGAAATGCTGAGTTGGACATGGAAAAGCACCACACACTCAGGTGTGTTGTGGAAGAAGGTTGTGCATGCTGAATGGGCTGCATTTTGCCTTCTGAGGCTTCGTGTGCAGCGTGAGCAGCTTGAACTGGGCAGAGCGCCTGTTGTGTTGAGATGGGGGTGCTGGATGAGGCCGGAGGGCAGCCGTGGGGACCGAGAGGAGCACGGCTCCGTGGAATGGGCCCCATGGTGGACCAGGCCCAGCCATCTGTGGATGAACCGTGCTTCCTGCTGTGTCTGCCGCTGCTTCTTCCACGTGAGGGTGGCTGGTGGTCATGCACACATGTCAGCAGCACCTGAACCTCTGTGGGGTGCCCACAGGCACCTTTGTACGAAACAGGGTGAGGGCAGGGAGTGCTGGCTCTGAGCTTCTCTAGGCCAGCAGCACACCTGGACTCGGAGATTTTGGGGTATAGGGGCTGCTGCCAGGGAGCGTCTATCTCTCGCTGCCCCCTGGATGTCATGGAGAGCTCCACGTGGCAGTGCCCCTCCTGCCTGCCTGCCCCGCTGCCCACTCTGGACTGTGCCTCCTCCTCCATGTGCAGATGGGGAGCCCCCAGAGCAGGCGGCCAGCGAGCAGGGCTGGCTCTTGTTGCCTCGCTGACTGTGCTGCACCTGCCCTGCCCCTCGCTCCTTCTTTTGGTCCCAGTTTACTGCATAATTGTGGTTTGTGGTAGAGGAGGACAGGACACTTAGCTCCTCAGAGATGAGTACAAGCAAAACTAAACACACATTTCATTTTCTTCTGATTCTGTGTAGTGTGGATACCATGTAGTGAGCAACATCATGGGCCCCCGTGGGGTGCAGACACTAACCCTGCATGAGGGGTGGGCATCGCCTGCAGCAGCCTGGCTGCCATGCTGCTGGTCACCCCCGGAGCTGCGGCCAGCGCCCTGCGTCAGGTCTGGCCTGAGAGCATGTGTGGGCCCTGGTGTGTGCATGTTTGAGTCGTGGATCAGTGCTTTTGTGGAGGGCCGAGCACTGTCCTGCTCTGTCCTGTGTGGTCACACCCTGGGTCTCTAGTGGGCACCTTTTACTGATGTTTCTACAGTACTTTTCTACCTTAACCTTACTTTAAGTCCCTTAGAGGTTTTTCTGGACTTTTTGTTTGTTAGATTCTTTTTCAAAGTAAATCTTTATATTTTCATTGGGTGGCTGAGGGACTCACATGCTGTCCCTTCCCCCTAGGTTCGTCTGTAAAAATAATGGTGTGCTGTTTGAAAACCAGCTGCTTCAAATTGGACTGAAGTCTGAATTCCGGCAGAATTTGGGTATGTGCTTTAATTACTTAACGGAAACCATCACTTAGAAACTACGGGCAGAAAATATTTGCAAGTCACGCATCTGGTAAGGGCTTAGTTTCCAGAACATACAGAGAAGTCCTAAATCTCAACAATAAAACAACAGTCTGATTCAAAGATGGGCGGAGGACTGGAGCCGACGTCTGTCCAGGGAAGACCTACAACTGGCCAGCCAGCAGGGGAGATTCCCACGTCCCTGCTCGTCAGGGACACGCACATCAGAGCTACGGCGAGGACCCGCTTGCGGCCCTCAAGACGGCTGTTGTCCACTGACAGCAGAAACCCCGCGAGTGGGAGCACGTGCAGGGTGGACCCTCCCGCACACGCGGCGGGAATGGAAGCCGGTGCAGCAGCCGTGGAAAACGGCGTGGCGGTTCCTCAAACAACTGAAAATGGAATGACCGTGTGTTCCAGCGATTCCCCTTCAAGGTATTGACCCAGAGAGCCAAAAGCAGGGACGCGAGTGGATGCCTGAACACCCACATTCACAGCCGCTGACACAGGGAAGCAGCCCAAGCGTCATCGACGGACAAGCGGATAAACGTGGTCCATCCACACACCGGACCGTCACTCAGCCTGAACACGGAGGGACACGCTGACACCTGCCACAGTGTGGGTGGACCTGGGGGATGTGATGCTGAGTGAGACAGGCCAGACACAGAGGGACAAATACTGCAGGATTGCCCCCACATGAGGTCCTTAGAGTCTCCAGATTCACAGGGAACAGAGAGTGGACGGTGGGCGCCGGGGGAGGGATGGGGGTCGGTGACTCAGGGGAATGGAGAGTGGATGGTGGGCGCGGGGGGAGGGATGGGGGTCAGTGTCTCAGGGGGACAGAGAGTGGATGGTGGGCGCGGGGGGAGGGATGGGGGTCAGTGTCTCAGGGGGACAGAGAGTGGACAGTGGGCTCCGGGGCGGGGGGAGGTATGGGGGTTGGTGACTTGGGACAGAGAGTGAACGATGCGTGCCGGGGGAGGGATGGGGTTGGTATCAGGGGGACAGTTTCCCTTTGGGATGGTGGAAACTTCTGGAGACGGATGGTGGGGATGGCCGCACAACAGTGTGAATGTACTTAGTGTCCCTGAGCTGTGGGCTTAGAGACCGTGAAGATGGTACTTTTTATGTTCTGTGTATTTTACCATGACTTTTAGAAAATGTTTTTAAGTCTCTCCCCAAAGAAAACCGTCCACTGGCAATTGGGGTGCTGCTGGGGTGCTGGTGGATGGACGACTGCCAACCTCCCTCTTGGGTGTCATCTCTGAGCCTTGTGAGGACTGAGTTTTTTGTGTGGGAACAAGTGCACGTGTGGACAGCCAGAGAGAAATAGCGCATTGGCCCTCCAGGGATGTTTTAGGGATGTTGTGAGAATTAACAGAAACCTTCTTTAGGGGACTCTGTACTGAGAGCGGGTGGTGCAGCATCCCTTGTCCACTGGGCCGTGACTGCCCCCCCACATTCAGGGGTGGGTGGGGTGGTGGTGCAGTTTGTCCTCATCAGAGTATTTGAAATTCACTTTCCATTCGGAGTTCAGAGGGAATAAAAATGTTCAGAAAGAGATTTCTTTTGTGATGTTAAGTGATGACATTGGGCGTCCTTGCCTCCAGCGTCCAGCTCATGATCCTCTGTGGTACCGGCTGGGGCATCGCTGTGGGTGAGGAAGGTCTGGCCAGGCCCCCCTGGAGGTGGTGGCCAGGTCCTTGGTCCCAGGTCTCAGGCAGGGCGCTGTCCCAAGAAAGGCTGCGCCTTAGATGGAGAGCTGGAGCTCCCCCAGTAGGGGGAGCCATGACCCCATGTCCGCCCGCGGCCAGAGTTTCCGCCCTGGCCCTTCTCTGGAGTTCAGCTGGTGACAGGGACTCTTGTGTTTTTCACTGTTAACGTTCAGGTTCAGGATGTGTATGAAACAAATTGTGTTTTCCCTTCTAGGTCGGATGTTTATATTTTATGGAAATAAGACGTCCACGCAGTTCTTAAATTTCACTCCAACACTGATCTGTTCAGATGACCTTCAGACGAATATCCTTGGTCTCGTGTCTTCTGCGTCCCCAGCAGACAGGCATTTGGGGTTTAGAGGAGGGTTTTGAGGAAGTTGTTCTTTATCATAAGACCCAGATGCTCCAGGTGCTGTGGCGCCCTCGAGTCGCTGTCTAGCATCTAGAGGGAGCTTCTGGTGGCGTGCGGGAGATTGGCACGCAGGCATCCGCTGCTGAGCCGTTTGGTTCCTTGGACTCCCTTTTGTTTGCTCTTGTTTTGTTCTGTCACGTGATGTTTAAGCCCCTCTGAGCTCTGGTCTTCTCTGGGAGTCTCCCTGAGCGAGCAGCTGCTGACAGAGCGAGCATGGGCTTGGGCCGCACACTTGGGCCGCACTGTGCTTGTCTCCAGTGGCTGTGTCCACACTGGAGCCTGGTCCTTAATAAGTGCCAGGAACGTGGTTAGAATGTGACCAGCCGGTGCCAGCTCTGGTGTCCAGATCTCTTCCTCCCAAGGATGGGCCAGCCAAACAAAGTGAGGCTTGGGAATGCCCCAGTGCATCTGATAAGGATGCTGCCTCTCCTAAAGGAGGCATGCAAAGCAGCAACCTGCTTGCCACAGGCCAGGCCTGTTTTTATTTTAAGGTAAATGTTGAACATAGATTGTTAAAGGCAAGCGTTTCTAATCAATCATTAAAAATAACATGTATGTAGGATCAACTGTATTAGAGGTTTCTTCCAAGATCAGCAGCATGAGCTCTGACTCACAGACCCCATTCTAGAACGTTCCAGGGCTTGCTTGGCTTGGGCACAGTTCCCCAGTGTTGACATGGCCTCCTTGACACGTGCACATCTGAGCTTGCAGACCAAGCCCGTGGATCCGACCGTGGACGGTGGTGCACAGGTGCAACAGATTGTGAACATAGAATGTGTGTGTGACTTCACGGAGGCGCCAGTCCTCAACATCCAGTTCAGGTGAGGAGCTCATGGGACGGTGGGCTGAATGACCAGCCTGCTCTTGCCTGGGGCTTGGGGCTGTGGGGTTGTGCCTGCACTTAGCCGTGTCCCTGGGAGGCCTTTGTTCTCGATGAGCTTCTGCTCCTTCCTTCGGAGGCTGTTGTGAGGGCTGAGGGGGTGTCCCAGGTGAGTGGCGGCACCCACTGTGTGCGCTGCAGTGTTAGGTGCATGGCATTCGGGAAATGAGGGAGAGGCAGTGTGCGCAGGGTTGCGGGAGGCCCTGCGAGCCCGCGCTGTGTTGCTCAGGTCCTGTGCTCTCTAGCTGAGGGATGGGAACTGGGGGGCCCGCACTGTGGGGCTGGGACCGGCTGGGTCCTGTGTGCCCCTGTGCGGGCTGTTGTGTGGATGGTACCCTAGGCCCTCCCATCCGGGGGTGAATTGTTGCCCAGTGTCCCCCGAGCGTACATGCTGCTTGGTCATTATCCTTTTTAACACTAATTTATTTTAGAGAGAGAGGGAGAGTGGGGGGAGGGGCAGAGAGAGAATCTCAAGCAGACTCCGCGCTGAGCCAGAGCCCGACGTGGGGTTCTATCGCAGGAGCCTGAGGTCAGGACCTGAGTGAAATCAAGAGTTGGACTCTTAACCCCCTGAGCCACCCGGGCGCCCCGCATCTTATTTCTTATTTTTATTTTTATTTTTTTAAAGATTTTATTTATTTATTTGGCAGAGAGACACAGCGAGAGAGGGAACACAAGCAGGGGGAGTGGGAGAGGGAGAAGCAGGCTTCCCGCCGAGCAGGGAGCCCGATGCGGGGCTCGATCCCAGGACCCTGGGATCACGACCTGAGCCGAAGGCAGATGCTCGACCCACTGAGCCACCCGGGCCCCCCAACTTGATTATTTTTTAAAAAAAGCTATGTTTTGTGTTGCTATTGGGTTCCTGACTGTCCTTTTTCAGTGAGTGGGAGAGAGTGTATGTGAACAACTGGCTTCTGTAGGGTGTTTGTAGGTTAAAGTTTTGGAAAAGCGTGTTTTCAAACATTAAAAACACAGAGAACTGAAACTGTGTACTTTGTAGAATAGGGAAATAGGCAAATTTTTGTTGCATTCTGTAGGCAAACACTTGTTTTAGTCTCTTTTCATAGAAAAAAGAAAAATCCCATACAATTTAAACCAACTTAGAGTTGTAGGAAATGGGCTATGGGGGAAAGTGAGGAGATGTAGAAGCCTGAGGTTGGTCTGACAGGCCCAAAAGTGCCTGGCTGGAGCTGCGCGCCCCCAGACGCACACACAGAGACTGGTGCAGTGCCCGGCTCATTGGTCCTCGTCTGCCACCCTTCCAGAACATTCTGTTCCCCACGCCCCTCCCACCCTCTGCAGCAGCAGGCATTCCCTGTGCCCCGTTGATTTGCAAACTAGGAATTTGGTTCTGTAGTTGAGATTCAGAATTTTCGGCGGCTCATGCGCTCTGTTCACTGTGTCTCTGTTGCTCGTAGGTATGGGGGAACCTTTCAGAATGTGTCTGTTAAGCTGCCTATCACACTCAACAAATTTTTCCAGCCCACAGAAATGGCTTCTCAGGATTTCTTTCAGCGTTGGAAGCAGCTGAGCAGGTGAGTGACGGGACGTGGAGTGGGGGCAGGGCCGGGTCCTCCCATGCTGACCTGGCTCAGTGTGGTGACTGTTGGTTTTACCTCCCAGTCCCCAACAGGAAGTGCAGAACATTTTCAAAGCAAAGCATCCAATGGACACAGAAATCACCAAAGCCAAGGTAAGGCCTGTTGATGGGTGTTCCCAGGGTTGGGACGCTGCCCGGGGCTCTGGAGGGAGGCCGATTGTGTTGCTCTCCTTCCATCATCCCCGGTTGCACTGCCCTCTGCACCTGTCTCTCTGTGACACAGATCATTGGGTTTGGTTCTGCGCTCCTTGAAGACGTTGATCCTAATCCTGCAAATTTCGTGGGGGCTGGCATCATACACACTAAAACCACCCAGATTGGATGCTTACTGCGTTTGGAGCCGAATCTACAAGCCCAGGTCAGACTTCTTGAGGAAATAGCTATATACGCCCGAGCTGTGTTCCGGTTGTGGTGTGATGTAGGTCCTAAGTGGAGTTGTCTGAGGAGTTCTGATAGATGTGTCCCCCTGTGTAACCTCCACTATCCTGCTGATACATAGAACATTTCTGTCACTCCAGAAAGTTCCCTGGGGTCCACTGTCCCTCCGTCTGTCTTGACCTCCTGTAGAGACCACTACCACGGGGCTGCCGTCCGGCTGGCCTGACCCTGTGCTCCAGCCCTCACCCTTGTGGTTGTGCGTGTGCACTCTTGGCTTACCTAGTCCTGTGGATGCACACCTGGGCCCGACCAGTTTGGGGCTGTGCTGTTGAGTGGAGCCACCGCGCACCTTTGTGCGGCCGTCTGTCTTCCCTTCACTTGGGAACCATCCGGGTTGGAAGTACAGGCTCCTGGGCTCTGCGCCCTGCTCATGCTGCTGAGTGGCCCCCAGCTCTGTGCTCTGCCCGCGGCACGTGAGGGTTCCAGTGGCTCCACTCACGGGCTGCCACTGGTTACTGTCAAATTTTCTGTATTTTAGCTGCTTGAGAGTGTGTTTGCATAAGTCTTTGTGAAATGCTGGGGCTGGGTGCCTCCAGAGAAGCACTGAGCAGGAGAGCTCGAGGGGCCATCGACTGAGGGCGCCCGAGCCTGTGTGCGGCCACTGACCTGCCGTGTTCTGTTACAGATGTACCGACTCACGCTGCGCACAAGTAAAGAGACCGTCTCTCAGAGGTTGTGTGAATTGCTGTCAGAACAGTTTTGATCAACGAGGATGGAGGATCAGGCTCCTGTGTGTTGCATTTTTCTTCATCTCTGTCATTTGTCTTCATTGCTGCAAATAAACAGCCCTGTCTACAGGCGTCTCTCAGCCTTGCTTCTCCAAACCGGATCCCTTTTGGGTCGGGATGGGGATACCAGTGTGTGTTGAAGAATGAGAGGCTGAGCCTGCACTGCAGTCGGGTCAGAAGAAGGGAGTGTGGGCCCCGGGTCAGTGTTCACAGAGGTCAGGACAGTTCTGTGCGTGATCTCCCAAGTAAAGGGAAATGACAAGTTTGATTGAAAAGGCAGATTTTTTGAAATGGTACCAAAACGCTTCTGCTCTGTTGCTGATAGTTCATCTCTGATTCTCTGAGAGAAGCAGGAGCAGCTTGTCTGTAGTGGGTGAGATCTTCACTAGGCCATTTGGCTCCTGTGGTGGGTGACGCTAGGTGCAGGAGATGTGTGACAAGGCCCACGGGCTGGTGCAGTGTGTCTGTGTGCGGCCCGGGTGCTATCCGCAGGGCCCTGGGTGCAGGAGCACCGTGCACGTTGGCTTGCTGCAGCGTCCACTGGAGGAGTCTTGGGGGCACGGTTTGAAATTCAGAAGTTGGAAATGTTGTTTTTCATGACTACCAGAAAGACCGTGTATATTGACTGGGTTGAATTCTGTATTCCTTTCCCCTGCACTGTGGTGTTAACGGGATATAGGTAGTACTGAGCGTCTGAGTATCTGAGGCCTTGGGTTTATGGCACGGCGGCGGGGGGTTGGTGCTGGCTCTCGAGGCTGGGTGGCCAGTCTCACTCATCTTTGGGCTTCGAAGAAGTGCACCATAACCATAGTCACCTTGGACTGGTTCCTGTTTTTGACGAGAGGGTTAAGTGTGGGCGGCAAAGCAGATTCTGGAAGGGGGGTGTAGGACCCTGTGTGGGTGGAGGACAGGCTCTGTGTGTGGTCAGGGAGCCGAGAGCCATGCCGAAGGTGAGCTGGAGCCCAGCCTCCGCGTGCTATTCTTGGCCTCGGCTCTCATGTGCCGTCACTGTGAGCTGCTTGCCAGGCAGCCCGTCTGCACCCTGAGGTGGCCGGGGCAGGAGCAGAGCTGAGCCAGGGCCTCTGTTCTGTCGGTGGGTGGCCCCAGAGAGAGCCAAGGTCCACTCTAGGTTCCCCTGGCTCATCAGCAGGAATTGGGCTCCTCAGAGGCATGCCATGGGGGAGCCCTGTGGGGTGGCCAGGGGCACAGGCAGCCCTTTGCTGCAGTGTGGATCTCGGGGAGGTAACTGGAGGGAGTCACAGTCTGGATGCTGGTGCCACTGCAGAGGCCCACACTCAGGGTCCTGTACCTATCACTCTGTGGGTGTGGGTTTGGGGGCTCACAAATGCCCCAGGCGTGTGGGAGACAACACAGGCAGAGTTCACGGGCCAGCCTCTGCGTTGAGCAATGCTGGTTTATTTGTTATCTGTACCCAGTGGGTTTGTCGTGCGTGGCACATGTGATGCTCCTCCCCAGGGTGAGCTTGGTTGGTGGGCAGGTGCTGATGCTGGCTGGCACCTGCGTCCCCCCTCCCTCCCTTCTCCAGCTGTGGGGTCCTCTCCTTGCTGCTCTCCTTGCTGCTGCCCTGTACCTCTTCCCCACCCGTCCCTGCTTAGGTGTCCTGCACCTCATGGGACCTGTATCCCCTTTTCTCAGGCCTCCCTCTAGAGTGGCCTTTCTCAACTGCCCCTACTGAGGTACCTGCTGCTCAGGCTGTTTCTGGGGCCCAGTTCTGGGAGGGATGGGTGGCCACCTTCAAAGTTTGGGAGGCTACGTGGACAGGTATGCCCTGTATGGTATGGTAAGGGGGCCACCAGTTTGTTCCAGCCTGCTGGGCTTGGTCAGGGTCTGCATTCCCTGCCTGGCAACCCCCTTTCCTTCAGGTGCCCTGGTAAGCCACGTGCGAGGGCTCTTTGAGGCTGTGCCTTGTGGAAGGAGAGGGGCTGCCAGGCACACAGCAAGCCAGTGTTGGGAGGATGGTGGGGGTACTGCTGGGAACGGTGCTTTGTCCTCACACCTGGGGGGCTGTGTCCCCTAGTCCCCACAGCGCTGTGGGCTGCATGCACAGCTGCTGAACATCTGTAGCGTGAGCACCAGCTGCTGGCCCTGCGCTTCGGGGTCTGAGCAGGGCAGCACAAACTGCTTCTGGTAGGAGCCGAGGGGGTGGCAGCAGCTGCAGTGGGTGTCCACCTGATTCGTGTGGATGTTGAAGCTGCAAAGAAGCCAGAGCCAGGAGCGTGGGTCAGGGCCACCGCCCAGGAGTGCTCCTGTGTCTCCTGGACCACTCCAGAGCGAAGGGTGGGTACTGAGTCCCAGGCGGGCCCTCAGGGGTGTGCCCAACCCCTCCCGGCCCTTACTGACCTCCGGGGCCGAGGGTCTGCCTTTGCCTTAGGCAGGCGTGATGGAGGTGGGGTGCTGGCTAAGGCTACCTGACTGGGTAGGATGCTGCCTGGGGCCAGGAACCTGCTCTTGGATGGGGCAGGCTCCAAGCTCCGGGCCCAGCCCTGTTTAGAGGCTGCTTGGGACCAACACTCACCTGGCCGAGGAGGCACAGAAGCCCTCACAGTGGGTTACTGTCACATTGGCAGTGCACCCTCGGTATGTGACCTCCTCCTCAAGCTCCTTCACGTCGCAGACCCCTGGGAGACGAGAGGGGTGTGGTCAGATGCCAGCTCCAGGGCACGGTTGGAGGGCTGACAACGTACCTGACCCTGGGGACAGGACACGGGAAGTGGGGATGAATGCAGCTCAGTGGAGTAAGGGGGGCAGGTTGCAAGCTGCACAGTTGCTTCTATGAGACAAGTATCCCTTCCTGGCCGTGATGGGGTCTCCCCTGGGCTCCCACCCCTGCACTTGGGCCCCGGCCCCACTGACCTCGGACCTCACAGCTCTGCATGGGAACAAAGGCTGATGGGCTCTCATTTTGGGTGTTCTTCCTGAGAGCTGGATACCCTGGGAGTCCCCCCAGGTCAAGGGTATTCTGAGCCCTGGTGGGCCACTCTCAGGCCCCTCCTGCAGTGGGCATGGGCGTCTCTGGTCTGCTGAGACCAGAACCTGCCAGAGGGATGGGGGAAGGTCTACACATCCCTGGAGGAGACGGATGGCACCTCAGGAGCTCCCTGCAGGGGTCTGTGCTCTTAGACGGGCAGGGTGTGGACCCAGCCATAGATGCTGGCCTGCTGGCAAGCTGCCTCGGGTGCCCTGGCAACAGGCAGAGCGGCACTGGCCTTAGGACCCGCTCATGTGGAGCTTAAATGCAAAAGCTAAGATGTTCCTGAGCAGATACTGCCCAGTCTGCCCTTTCTGCCCTGCCTGCCCTATGTGTCTGGGGCTCCCATTGCCCTCAGCTGTCCTCCGACCCCATCTCCTGCTTCTGCTCCCTCACCCCTCATCCCCTCCTCATGGACAGCCTGCACCCAGTCCCTGTCTCACAGGAGGAAATCCATTACTGTGGACAGGCCTGCCTGGGGGACGGCAGGGGACATGTGAGGGGAACCCACAGTACCCCGGGGGTACTGTGCAGGAAACACCTGGAAGGGAGGGGAGGGGTGTGTCTGGAGGACAGGGGGGCCCTTGGCTGCCAGTTCTGCCTGCCACCGGTGGTCTCCTGGAGTGAGGCATGTACCTATTGGCCTTTCATTTTCCTCTGTTTCCTCAGGGAGGGTGGGAATACTTGAGTCCCAGGACCCCTGCCTCTCCTGAACTCCTGTGATCTCATGAAGGGGCAGCCGTGGAGGGCTTCTAAGGGAGTTGCCTCCATAGGAGGCCGGAACCATAGCAGGGGATGTGAGGTGGGGGTAGGGCATGAGTGAGTCAGGTACAGGGCAGGCATGCAGGCCCACATGAGGGAAAGGGGACCTCCTAGGGGAGGCCAGGCACCCCTTTTGGCCAGACTGGAGTGTATTAGAGAGATGTCTAGAGAGGAGTGGGGAGAGGGGCTGGAGGCAGCTCAAGGAAGGCTGAGAGAACTATCCTAAGGACTTGGGGTACACACAGAAGAGGGGGGCATGACTCAGTCCCTGCCTGCTGGTGGGAATGTGGGCTTTCTCAGATGCCAGAAGGACGTGGGGTTGATCGGAGGGATGGGTGTGGCCTCAAGTCTGAGCTCAGCATGCTGCGCTGTCCGCTGACCTCAGGAGAAGTGAAGGCTTTACGGGCACAAAAGCAGATCGCACTGCATGACAACCAGTGAGCCCCTGTCAGCTGTGTGCGCAGTGGGCCGGGAGGGCGGCAGAGCGGGGAACGCACTGAGAGGCAGGAGCACAGCCCGAAGTCACTGGGCAGTGAGAGGGCAGGGAAAGGCCGGGGCTCTGCGGTCGCAGGCTGCGGGGCTCTCCAGGGGGATGAGGCACAGCTGAAGGATGCTGTGCACGAAGGTGGCAAGGTGGGCTACAGAGATCTATCCCTTACCTGGAGAGCTGGACGAAGGTGTCACCAGAGAGGAGACGGATGGTGCCCCAGTAGACAAGGACCCTGTGGCATGAAGGGATGAGCTTCCATGGACAGAGGTCGAGCTGGCCAGGATCATGGTGGTTGACACTCCAGTGGTGATAGATTGTCCAGTGGTGAGGTTAGTAACTGGAGAAGTCAGAATGGCTGTCACCCCCACAGTGGAGGAAAAGAGACTGGATGGAGGGTTTCGGGTGGTGAGAGTCGTAGACTGTGAGGTGGTAGAGTGGGAAGAGAGAGTGTGGGACACGGGAGTGCTGGGTGTGGTCCTGGGCAAAGAAGGAAGAATGCTGGTGCTGGCCAGGGAGACAGGAGTCCCAGGAAGAGGAGGCTTGGTGGGCAAATTAGAGGGAGGAAAGTTGTGGGTGGGCAGAGAAGAGGCTGAGGACAAGGTGGAGGTGGAGGTGCCTGGGAAGGAAACAAAGGAAGAAATGGAGGCTGTGCTTGATGTACTTGGGAAGCCATGGGAGGTCAGGGTGTGAACGCCAGAACTTGAGCTTGTGACCTGTGGAGGCGGAGAGAAGAGGCCCGTGTGCCTGGCAGTGGAGGGGGAAGGAGGGGTCTCCGGGTGTGTTGGGGTGATGACACGGTGGGTACTGGGAGTCACAGAGGACGTGGTAGAGGGGACAACATGCGTGGAGAGGGTGGTGTCTGGGTGCGATGGAGGGGGCGCGGAGTGAGAGGTGAGCGGCGTCTGTTGCTCGCTGTTGGTGGCCGTGGCCGTGGCTGTGGCGGTGTGCGTCATGGAGGTCAGGGTCCCCGTGGGAGGTGGCTGGTGGGAGACAGAGGGTTTGGGAGTGGTTGAGGTTTCGTGGTGGATGGGGACAGAAGGGTAAGATTCTCTGGAGGTGGAGGTTTTGGTTCTGCTGAGCGAGCTGGGGGTGTGTGTGGTCCGAGTGAGTGGTGGGGTCGTGTGCCTGGAAGTGGAGGGGGAGGAAGGGGTCTCTGGGTGTGTTGGGGTGATGACGCTGTGGGTAGTGGGAGTCACTGAGGACGTGGTGGAGGGGGCAGCATGCATGGAGAGGGTGGTGTCTGGGCGCGATGGGGTGGGCACAGCAGTGGTCGTCCGGAAGGAAGTCCCCGTGGGGGGACCTGTCGTATGGGCCGTGGTGGAGACAGGTGGCGTGGGCGCGGAGCGAGAGGTGAGCGGCGAGTGTCGCTCGCTGCTGGTGGCTGTCGCCGTGGCGGTGTGCGTCACGGAGGTCAGAGTCCACGTGGGAGGTGGCTGTTGGGAGACAGAGGGTTTGGGAGTGGTTGAGGTTTCGTGGTGGATGGGTACAGAAGAGTAAGGTTCTTTGGAGGTGGAGGTTTTGGTTGTGCTGAGCGAGCTGGGGGTGTGCGTGGTCCGAGTGAGTGGTGGGGTCGTGTGCTTGGAAGTGGAGGGGGAAGAAGGGGTCTCAGGGTGTGTTGGGGTGATGATGCGGTGGGTAGTGGGAGTCACGGAGGACGTGGTAGAGGGAGCAACGTCGGTGGAGAGGGTGGTGTCGGGGCGTGATGGGGTGGGCAAGGCAGTGGTAGTCCGGAAGGAAGTCCCCGTGGGGGGACCTGTCGTATGGGCCGTGGCGGAGAGAGGTGGCGTGGGCGCGGAGCGAGAGGTGAGCGGCGTCTGTTGCTCGCTGTTGGTGGCCGTGGCCGTGGCTGTGGCGGTGTGCGTCATGGAGGTCAGGGTCTCCGTGGGAGGTGGGTGGTGGGAGACAGAGGGTTTGGGAGTGGTTGAGGTTTCGTGGTGGATGGGGACAGAAGGGTAAGATTCTCTGGAGGTGGAAGTTTTGGTTGTGCTGAGTGATCTGGGGGTGTGCGTGGTCCGAGTGAGTTGCAGGGTCGTGGGCTTGGCAGTGGAGGGGGAGGAAGGGGTCTCTGGGTGTGTTGGGTTGATGATGCTGTGGGTAGTGGGAGTCACGGAGGATGTGGTAGAGGAGGCAATGTGCGTGGAGAGGGTGGTGTCAAGTGGCGATGGGGTGGGCAGGACAGTGGTTGTCCGGGAGGAAGTCCCCGTGGGGGGGCCTGTCGTATGGGCGGTGGTTGAGACAGGTGGCGTGGGCGTGGAGCGAGAGGTGAGCGGCGTCTGACGCACGCTGCCGGTGGCCGTGGCTGTGGCGGTGTGCGTCACGGAGGTCAGAGTTCCCGTGGGATGTGGCTGTTGGGAGACAGAGGATTTGGGAATGGTTGAGGTTTCGTGGTGGATGGGTACAGAAGGGTAAGATTCCTTGGAGGTGGAGGTTTTGGTTGTGCTGAGCGAGCTGGGGGTGTGCGTGGTCCGAGTGAGTGGCGGGGTCGTGGGCTTGGCAGTGTAGGGGGAGGAAGGGGTCTCTGGGTGTGTTGGGGTGATGACGCGGTGGGTAGTGGGAGTCACCAAGGACGTGGTAGAAGGGGCAGCGTGCGTGGAGAGGGTGGTGTCCGGGCGCGATGGGGTGGGCACAGCGGTGGTCGTCCGGAAGGAGGTCCCCGTGGGGGGACCTGTCGTATGGTCGGTGGTGGAGACAGGTGGCGTGGGCGCGGAGCGAGAGGTGAGCGGCGAGTGTCGCTCGCTGCTGGTGGCTGTCGCCGTGGCGGTGTGCGTCACGGAGGTCAGAGTCCACGTGGGAGGTGGCTGATGGGAGACAGAGGGTTTGGGAGTGGTTGAAGTTTCATGGTGGATGGGTACAGAAGAGTAAGATTCCTTGGAGGTGGAGGTTTTGGTTGTGCTGAGCGAGCTGGGGATGTGCATGGTCCGAGTTAGTGGTGGGGTCGTGTGCCTGGACGTGGAGGGGGAAGAAGGGGTCTCAGGGTGTGTTGGGGTGATGACGCGGTGGGTAGTGGGAGTCACGGAGGAGGTGGTAGAGGGAGCAACGTCTATGGAGAGGGTGGTGTCGGGGCGTGATGGGGTGGGCAAGGCAGTGGTAGTCCGGAAGGAAGTCCCCGTGGGGGGGCCTGTCGTATGGGCCGTGGTGGAGAGAGGTGGCGTGGGCGCGGAGCGAGAGGTGAGCGGCGTCTGTTGCTCGCTGTTGGTGGCCGTGGCCGTGGCTGTGGCGGTGTGCGTCATGGAGGTCAGGGTCCCCGTGGGAGGTGGCTGGTGGGAGACAGAGGGTTTGGGAGTGGTTGAGGTTTCGTGGTGGATGGGAACAGAAGGGTAAGATTCTCTGGAGGTGGAGGTTTTGGTTGTGCTGAGCGAGCTGGGGTGTGCGTGGTCCGAGTGAGTGGTGGGGTCGTGTGCTTGGAAGTGGAGGGGGAAGAAGGGGTCTCAGGGTGTGTTGGGGTGATGATGCGGTGGGTAGTGGGAGTCACGGAGGACGTGGTAGAGGGAGCAACGTCCGTGGAGAGGGTGGTGTCAGGGCGTGATGGGGTGGGCAAGGCAGTGGTAGTCCGGAAGGAAGTCCCCGTGGGGGGACCTGTCGTATGGGCCGTGGCGGAGAGAGGTGGCGTGGGCGCGGAGCGAGAGGTGAGCGGCGTCTGTTGCTCGCTGTTGGTGGCCGTGGCCGTGGCTGTGGCGGTGTGCGTCATGGAGGTCAGGGTCTCCGTGGGAGGTGGGTGGTGGGAGACAGAGGGTTTGGGAGTGGTTGAGGTTTCGTGGTGGATGGGTACAGAAGAGTAAGAATCCTTGGAGGTGGAGGTTTTGGTTGTGCTGAGCGAGCTGGGGTGTGCGTGGTCCGAGTGAGTTGCAGGGTCGTGGGCTTGGCAGTGGAGGGGGAGGAAGGGGTCTCTGGGTGTGTTGGGTTGATGATGCTGTGGGTAGTGGGAGTCACGGAGGATGTGGTAGAGGAGGCAATGTGCGTGGAGAGGGTGGTGTCGAGTGGCGATGGGGTGGGCAGGACAGTGGTTGTCCGGGAGGAAGTCCCCGTGGGGGGGCCTGTCGTATGGGCGGTGGTTGAGACAGGTGGCGTGGGCGCGGAGCGAGAGGTGAGCGGCGTCTGACGCGCGCTGCCGGTGGCCGTGGCCGTGGCGGTGTGCGTCACGGAGGTCTGAGTTCCCGTGGGAGGTGGGCTGTTGGGAGACAGAGGATTTGGGAGTGGTTGAGGTTTCGTGGTGGATGGGTACAGAAGAGTAAGATTCTCTGGAGGTGGAGGTTTTGGTTGTCCTGAGGGAATTGGGGATGTGCGTGGTCGAGTGAGTGGCCGGGGTCATGGGCTTGACAGTGGACGGGGAGGAAGGGGTCTCTAGGTGTGTTGGGTTATGACGCGGTGGGTAGTGGGAGTCACAGAAGATGTGGTAGAGGCAGGCAACGTGCGTGGAGACGGTGGTGTCGAGTGGCGATGGGGTGGGCAAGGCAGTGGTTGTCTGGGAGGAAGTGCCGTGGGGGGACCCTGTCGTATGGGCGGTGGTGGAGAAGGTGACGTGGGCGTGGAGTGAGAGTGTGAGCGACGTCTGACTCTCGCTGCTGGTGGCCGTGGCGGTGTGCGTCACGGAGGTCTGAGTTCCCGTGGGAGGTGGCTGTTGGGAGACAGAGGATTTGGGAGTGGTTGAGGTTTCGTGGTGGATGGGTACAGAAGAGTAAGGTTCCTTGGAGGTGGAGGTTTTGGTTGTGCTGAGCGAGCTGGGGGTGTGCGTGAGTCCGAGTGAGTGGTGGGGTCGTGTGCCCTGGAAGTGGAGGGGGAGGAAGGGGTCTCTGGGTGTGTTGGGGTGATGAAGCTGTGGTAGTTGGAGTCACGGAGGACGTGGTGGAGGGGGCAAACGTGTGTGGAGACGGTGGTGTCGGGGTGCGATGGGGTGGGCAAGGCAGTGGTAGTCCAGAAGGAAGTCCTCGTAGGGGGACCTGTCGTATGGGCGGTGATGGAGACAGGTGGCGTGGACGCAGAGTGAGAGGTGAGCGGTGTCTGTCGCTCGCTGCTGGTGGCCGTGGCCATGGTGGGTGTGCGTCACGGAGGTCAGAGTTCCCGTGGGATGTGGCTGTTGGGAGACAGAGGATTTGGGAATGGTTGAGGTTTCGTGGTGGATGGGTACAGAAGAGTAAGATTCCTTGGAGGTGGAGGTTTTGGTTGTGCCTGAGCGAGCTAGGGTGTGTGTGGTCCGAGTGAGTGGCGGGGTCGTGGGCTTGGCAGTGTAGGGGGAGGAAGGGGTCTCTGGAGTGTGTTGGGGTGATGACGCGGTGGGTAGTGGGAGTCACCAAGGACGTGGTAGAAGGGGCAGCGTGCGTGGAGAGGGTGGTGTCCGGGCGCGATGGGGTGGGCACAGCGGTGGTCGTCCGGAAGGAGGTCCCCTTGGGGGGACCTGTCGTATGGTCGGTGGTGGAGACAGGTGGCGTGGGCGCGGAGCGAGAGGTGAGCGGCAAGTGTTGCTCGCTGCTGGTGGCTGTCGCCGTGGCGGTGTGCGTCACGGAGGTCAGAGTCCACGTGGGAGGTGGCCTGATGGGAGACAGAGGGTTTGGGAGTGGTTGAGGTTTCGTGGTGGATGGGTACAGAAGAGTAAGTTTCCTTGGAGGTGGAGGTTTTGGTTGTGCTGAGCGAGCTGGGGATGTGCGTGGTCCGAGTGAGTGGTGGGGTCGTGTGCCTGGACGTGGAGGGGGAGGAAGGGGTCTCTGGGTGTGTTGGGGTGATAAAGCTGTGGGTAGTTGGAGTCACGGAGGACGTGGTGGAGGGGGCAGCATGCATGGAGAGGGTGGTGTCTGGGCGCGATGGGGTGGGCACAGCAGTGGTCGTCTGGAAGGAAGTCCCCGTGGGGGGAACTGTCGTATGGGCCGTGGCGGAGACAGGTGGCGTAGGGCGCGGAGCGAGAGGGTGAGCGGCGAGTGTCGCTCGCTGCTGGTGGCTGTCACCGTGGCGGTGTGCGTCACGGAGGTCAGAGTCCACGTGGGAGGTGGCTGATGGGAGACAGAGGGTTTGGGAGTGGTTGAAGTTTCGTGGTGGATGGGTACAGAGAGTAAGGTTCTTTGGAGGTGGAGGTTTTGGTTGTGCTGAGCGAGCTGGGGGTGTGCGTGGTCTGAGTGAGTGGTGGGGTCGTGTGCTTGGAAGTCGAGGGGGAAGAAGGGGTCTCAGGGTGTGTTGGGGTGATGATGCGGTGGGTAGTGGGAGTCACGGAGGATGTGGTAGAGGGAGCAACGTCCGTGGAGAGGGGTGGTGTCAGGGCGTGATGGGGTGGGCAAGGCAGTGGTAGTCCGGAAGGAAGTCCCCGTGGGGGGGACCTGTCATATGGGCCGTGGTGGAGAGAGGTGGCGTGGGCGCGGAGCGAGAGGTGAGCGGCGTCTGTTGCTCGCTGTTGGTGGCCGTGGCCGTGGCTGTGGCGGTGTGCGTCATGGAGGTCAGGGTCTCCCGTGGAGGTGGCCTGGTGGGAGACAGAGGGTTTGGGAGTGGTTGAGGTTTCGTGGTGGATGGGCACAGAAGAGTAAGAATCCTTGGAGGTGGAGGTTTTGGTTGTGCTGAGCGAGCTGGGGGTGTGTGTGTGGTCCGAGTGAGTGGTGGGGTCGTGTGCCTGGAAGTGGAGGGGGAGGAAGGGGTCTCTGGGTGTGTTGGGTTGATGACGCTGTGGGTAGTGGGAGTCACGGAGGATGTGGTAGAGGAGGCAATGTGCGTGAAGAGGGTGGTTGTCGAGTGGCGATGGGGTGGGCAGGACAGTGGTTGTCCGGGAGGAAGTCCCCTTGGGGGGGCCCTGTCCTATGGGCGGTGGTTGAGAAGGTGGCGTGGGCGCGGAGCGAGAGGTGAGCGGCGTCACGGAGGTCTGAGTTCCCGTGGGAGGTGGCTGTTGGGAGACAGAGGGTTTGGGAGTGGTTGAGGTTTCGTGGTGGATGGGAACAGAAGGGTAAGATTCTCTGGAGGTGGAGGTTTTGGTTGTGCTGTGCAAGCTAGGGGTGTGCGTGGTCCGAAGTGAGTGGTGGGGTGGTGTGCCTGGAAGTGGAGGGAGAGGAAGGGGTCTCTGGGTGTGTTGGGTTGATGACTCTGTGGGTAGTGGGAGTCACGGAGGACGTGATAGTGGGGGCAACGTGCATGGAGATGGTTGTGTCGGGGCGCGATGGGGTGGGCAAGGCAGTGGTAGTCCAGAAGGAAGTCCTTGTAGGGGACCCTGTCGTATGGGCGGTGATGGAGACAGGTGGCGTGGACGCAGAGTGAGAGGTGAGCAGCGTCTGTCGCTCGCTGCTTGTGGCTGTGGCCGTGGCGGTGTGCGTCACGGAGGTCAGAGTTCCCGTGGGAGGTGGCTGTTGGGAGACAGAGGGTTTGGGAGTGGTTGAGGTTTCGTGGTGGATGGGTACAGAAGAATAAGAATTCTTGGAGGTGGAGGTTTTGGTTGTGCTGAGCGAGCTGGGGGTGTGCGTGGTCCGAGTGAGTGGAGGAGTTGTGGGCTTGGCAGTGGAGGGGGAGGAAGGGGTCTCTGTGTGTGTTGGGTTGATGACGCGGTGGGTAGTGGGAGTCACCAAGGACGTGGTAGAGGGGGCAGCGTGCATGGAGAGCGTGGTGTCAGGGCGTGATGGGGTGGGCACGGCAGTGGTCGTCCGGAAGGAAGTCCCCGTGGGGGGACCTGTCGTATGGGCCGTGTTGGAGAGAGGTGGCGTGGGCGCGGAACGAGAGGTGAGCGGCGTCTGTTGCTCGCTGTTGGTGGCCGTAGCCGTGGCTGTGGCGGTGTGCGTCATGGAGGTCAGGGTCCCTGTGGGAGGTGGCTGGTGGGAGACAGAGGGTTTGGGAGTGGTTGAGGTTTCGTGGTGGATGGGAACAGAAGGGTAAGATTCTCTGGAGGTGGAGGTTTTGGTTGTGCTGAGCGAGCTGGGGGTGTGCGTGGTCCGAGTGAGTGGCGGGGTCGTGTGCCTGGAAGTGGAGGGGGAGGAAGGGGTCTCTGGGTGTGTTGGGGTGATGACGCGGTGGGTAGTGGGAGTCACCGAGGACGTGGTAGAGGGAGCAACGTCCGTGGAGAGGGTGGTGTCGGGGTGTGATGGGGTGGGCAAGGCAATGGTAGTCCGGAAGGATGTCCCCGTGGGGGGACCTGTCGTATGGGCCGTGGCGGAGAGAGGTGGCGTGGGCGCGGAGCGAGAGGTGAGCGGCGTCTGTCGCTCGCTGCTGGTGGCTGTGGCCGTGGCGGTGTGCGTCACGGAGGTCTGAGTTCCCGTGGGAGGTGGCTGTTGGGAGACAGAGGGTTTGGGAGTGGTTGAGGTTTCGTGGTGGATGGGAACAGAAGGGTAAGATTCTCTGGAGGTGGAGGTTTTGGTTGTGCTGTGCGAGCTAGGGGTGTGCGTGGTTCGAGTGAGTGGTGGGGTGGTTGTGCCTGGAAGTGGAGGGGGAGGAAGGGGTCTCTGGGTGTGTTGGGGTGATGACTCTGTGGGTAGTGGGAGTCACGGAGGACGTGGTAGTGGGGGCAATGTGCATGGAGACGGTGGTGTCGGGGCGCGATGGGGTGGGCAAGGCAGTGGTAGTCCAGAAGGAAGTCCTTGTAGGGGGCCCTGTCGTATGGGCGGTGATGGAGACAGGTGGCGTGGACGCAGAATGAGAGTGTGAGCAGCGTCTGTCGCTCGCTGCTTGTGGCTGTGGCCGTGGCGGTGTGCGTCACGGAGGTCAGAGTTCCCGTGGGAGGTGGCTGTTGGGAGACAGAGGATTTGGGAGTGGTTGAGGTTTCGTGGTGGATGGGTACAGAAGAATAAGAATTCTTGGAGGTGGAGGTTTTGGTTGTGCTGAGCGAGCTGGGGGTGTGCGTGGTCCGAGTGAGTGGAGGAGTCGTGGGCTTGGCAGTGGAGGGGGAGGAAGGGGTCTCTGTGTGTGTTGGGTTGATGACGCGGTGGGTAGTGGGAGTCACCAAGGACGTGGTAGAGGGGGCAGCGTGCATGGAGAGCGTGGTGTCAGGGCGTGATGGGGTGGGCACGGCAGTGGTCGTCCGGAAGGAAGTCCCCGTGGGGGGACCTGTCGTATGGGCCGTGTTGGAGAGAGGTGGCGTGGGCGCGGAGCGAGAGTGTGAGCGGCGTCAGTTGCTCGCTGTTGGTGGCCGTAGCCGTGGCTGTGGCGGTGTGCGTCATGGAGGTCAGGGTCCCTGTTGGAGGTGGCTGGTGGGAGGACAGAGGGTTTGGGAGTGGTTGAGGTTTCGTGGTGGATGGGGACAGAAGGGTAAGATTCTCTGGAGGTAGAGGTTTTGGTTGTGCTGAGTGATCTGGGGGTGTGCGTGGTCCGAGTGAGTGGTGGGGTCGTGTGCCTGGAAGTGGAGGGGGAGGAAGGGGTCTCTGGGTGTGTTGGGGTGATGACTCTGTGGGTAGTGGGAGTCACGGAGGACGTGGTAGTGGGGGCAACGTGCGTGGAGACGGTGGTGTCGGGGCGCGATGGGGTGGGCAAGGCAGTGGTAGTCCAGAGGAAGTCCTTGTAGGGGGACCTGTCGTATGGGCGGTGATGGAGACAGGTGGCGTGGACGCAGAGTGAGAGGTGAGCGGCGTCTGTCGCTCGCTGCTGGTGGCTGTGGCCGTGGCGGTGTGCGTCACGGAGGTCAGAGTTCCCGTGGGAGGTGGCTGTTGGGAGACAGAGGGTTTGGGAGTGGTTGAGGTTTCGTGGTGGATGGGAACAGAAGGGTAAGATTCTCTGGAGGTGGAGGTTTTGGTTGTGCTGTGCGAGCTAGGGGTGTGCGTGGTCCGAGTGAGTGGTGGGGTGGTGTGCCTGGAAGTGGAGGGGGAGGAAGGGGTCTCTGGGTGTGTTGGAGTGATGACTCTGTGGGTAGTGGGAGTCCACGGAGGACGTGGTAGTGGGGGCAACGTGCATGGAGACGGTGGTGTCGGGGCGCGATGGGGTGGGCAAGTCAGTGGTAGTCCAGAAGGAAGTCCTTGTAGGGGGCCCTGTCGTATGGGCGGTGATGGAGAAGTGGCGTGGACGCAGAGTGAGAGGTGAGCAGGTCTGTCGCTCGCCTGCTTGTGGCCCGTGGCGGTGGCGGTGTGCGTCACGGAGGTCAGAGTTCCCGTGGGAGGTGGCTGTTGGGAAGACAGAGGATTTGGGAGTGGTTGAGGTTTCGTGGTGGATGGGTACAGAAGAATAAGAATTCTTGGAGGTGGAGGTTTTGGTTGTGCTGAGCGAGCTGGGGGTGTGCGTGGTCCGAGTGAGTGGAGGAGTCGTGGGCTCTTGGCAGTGGAGGGGGAGGAAGGGGTCTCTGTGTGTGTTGGGTTGATGACGCGGTGGGTAGTGGGAGTCACCAAGGACGTGGTAGAGGGGGCAGCGTGCATGAAAGCGTGGTGTCAGGGCGTGATGGGGTGGGCAAGGCAGGGGTAGTCCGGAAGGAAAGTCCCCGTGGGGGGACCTGTCGTATGGGGCCGTGGCGGAGAGAGGTGGCGTGGGCGCGGAGCGAGAGGGTGAGCGGCGTCTGTTGCTCGCTGTTGGTGGCCGTAGCCGTGGCTGTGGCGGTGTGCGTCATGGAGGTCAGGGTCCCCGTGGGAGGTGGCTGGTGGAGACAGAGGGATTGGGAGTGGTTGAAGTTTCGTGGTGGATGGTGACAGAAGGGTAAGATTCTCTGGAGGTGGAGGTTTTGGTTGTGCTGAGTGATCTGGGGTGTGTGCGTGGTCCGAGTGAGTGGTGGGGTCGTGTGCCTGGAAGTGGAGGGGGAGGAAGGGGTCTCTGGGTGTGTTGGGTTGATGACTCTGTGGGTAGTGGGAGTCACGGAGGACGTGGTAGTGGGGGCAACGTGCGTGGAGACGGTGGTGTCGGGGCGCGATGGGGTGGGCAAGGCAGTGGTAGTCCAGAAGGAAGTCCTTGTAGGGGGACCTGTCGTCATGGGCGGTGATGGAGACAGGTGGCGTGGACGCAGAGTGAGAGGTGAGCGGCGTCTTTCGCTCGCTGCTGGTGGCTGTGGCCGTGGCGGTGTGCGTCACGGAGGTCAGAGTTCCCGTGGGAGGTGGCTGTTGGGAGATAGAGGGTTTGGGAGTGGTTGAGGTTTCGTGGTGGATGGGAACAGAAGGGTAAGATTCTCTGGAGGTGGAGGTTTTGGTTGTGCTGTGCGAGCTGGGGGTGTGCGTGGTCCGAGTGAGTGGCGGGGTCGTGTGCCTGGAAGTGGAGGGGGAGGAAGGGGTCTCTGGGTGTGTTGGGGTAATGACGCTGTGGGTAGTGGGAGTCACGGAGGACGTGGTAGCGGGGGGCCAAGTGTGAGGAGACGGTGGTGTCGGGGCGCGATGGGGTGGGCAAGGCAGTGGTAGTCCAGAAGGAAGTCCTTGTAGGGGGCCCTGTCGTATGGGCGGTGATGGAGACAGGTGGCATGGACGCAGAGTGAGAGGTCAGCGGCGTCTCTCGCTCGTTGTTGGTGGCTGTGGCCGTGGCTGTGGCGGTGTGCGTCACGGAGGTCAGGGTCCCCGTGGGAGGTGGCTGGTGGGAGACAGAGGGTTTGGGAGTGGTTGAGGTTTCTTGGTGGATGGGTACAGAAGGGTAAGATTCCTTGGAGGTGGAGGTTTTGGTTGTGCTGAGTGATCTGGGGGTGTGCGTGGTCCGGGTGAGTGGCAGGGTCGTGGGCGTGGCAATGGAGGGGGAGGAAGGGGTCTCAGGGTGTGTTGGGGTGATGACGCGGTGGGTAGTGGGAGTCACGGAGGACGTGGTAGCGGGGGGCAACGTGCGTGGAGACGGTGGTGTCGGGGCGCGATGGGGTGGTGAAGGCAGTGGTAGTCCGGGAGGAAGTCTTCGTAGGGGGACCTGTCGTATGGGCGGTGATGGAGACAGGTGGCGTGGACGCAGAGTGAGAGGTGAGCGGCGTCTGTCGCTCGCTGCTGGTGGCCGTGGCCGTGGCGGTGTGCGTCACGGAGGTCTGAGTTCCCGTGGGATGTGGCTGTTGGGAGACAGAGGATTTGGGAGTGGTTGAGGTTTCGTGGTGGATGGGTACAGAAGAGTAAGGTTCCTTGGAGGTGGAGGTTTTAGTTGTGCTGAGCGAGCTGGGGGTGTGCGTGGTCCGAGTGAGTGGCGGGGTCATGGGCTTGGCCGTGGAGGGGGAGGAAGGGGTCTCTGGGTGTGTTGGGGTGATGACGTGGTGGGTAGTGGGAGTCACGGAGGACGTGGTAGAGGGGCAGCGTGCATGGAGAGGGTGGTGTCTGGGCGTGGTGGGGTGGACACGGCGGTGGTCCTCTGGAAGGAAGTCCCCCGTGGGGGACCTGTCGTATGGGCCGTGGTGGAGAGAGGTGGGCGTGATCGCGGAGCGAGAGGGTAGTTGCCCGTCTGAGTTGCTTGACGTCGGTGTTTCTTGTGCCGTCGTTTCCCTCGGTAGTGTAGCCGACGTTGCCCTCAGGGGATGTAGGTGTCTCTGTGTGCTGTGTCTCTCTGGTCACATGGGTGTTGGGGGTCCTTTGATGAGTGGTCG